>NC_063350.1:20210967-20405598 GCF_021869965.1 Rhincodon typus | reverse complement strand
AAACGTCAGCCTTCCTGCACCTCTGATGCTGCTTGGCCTGCTGTGTTCATCCAGCTCTACACCTTGTTATCTCAGTCTTTTTGCTGTTGCTGGTTGGCAATGAAGTGATATGCAGGACAAGAAGAGAACACCTCCTTTTGTCCATATAAATAGGCAAATGGGGCCAAGGTTTGAATTCATCTGAAAGGCAGCACTTTTACTAGTGCACCCAATCAGTACTTCACTGGAATGTTGGCCCAGATATATTCAATCTGCTCAATTCCTTCTAAATTTTGTTGGGAGTGAAATTCATCTTTGGTAGGCACACAAAATGAGTCAGTAGGATGGATCAATTGCTTGCTCTGCAACCTGTTCATCCACTAAAGTTGGATTTCTTGCACTCCTCCACCCCCTTATCAACAGTGTAAACACCACTTCATATGGATACAATCTTTCAATGATTTTCTACAATCCAACACTTAAACATTAAATCGTTGTGACAAAGCATGAAAGAAATTTGACTTATTAATTTGTCAAGGATAATAAACAGTTTCTGAAATTCTGTGAGCAGGAATTTTGGAGATACCTCACTGATCCATAATATCCAGGGACAAAAACAAATAACCAGGATTCTCTCACTAATCTGCACAGCAACATTCCACCTTCAAGAGATCAGTGAGATGCTGCCAGACAGGATGCACCTATCTAAATTCCTGCAAAATACGTAACCAGTTAACTGTAAAATTCCATTTATAGAACTGGGTGATAAGATCATTAGCAAACACAGTTCAACACATACTTTACAAGAACCTTTAAATGCGTTTACTTGATGCTGGAGATCTTTGCTTCTGGGTACTTCTACTGATGTTGGATACTGTATATACAAACTTCTGAGAGTCAATTTCATCTGAATTCTGAACTGATATTTACAAATCTTGAAATAAATTCCCCTAGAGTGCTTTGTTTTTGTGGACAGATTGCCATATTTGGTTAAATTCCTGTTCATGAGAATGTTCAAGAGACTTGAGATCAATTCTTTTAGCCCTTATTCAAAAGACTGGAGTATTCTAAGTTGCGTTTGCCTTGGCATTAATGGTGTCATGGTGCACATCTTAAAAGTATAAATATCGCATCAAACATTTGTAACTCTCAATGGATTAGACCTTCTCATTTCAATTTTCTCCTCTGCCGAAGAAGCTGGATGTACCACAGGCTTTATTTCTGCTATTCACTTTCTGTTGAAATTGCACTAACTCAAATGCCCAATGATCTAAAAATTCATCTTGTTCCAGGAGCCATTCTGAAATGGACAACACGCCTTCAGTATATAATCGAGGCCAAGAGCAAAATTGGGTCCGGTTCCGAGGAAGGGTCACCAGACCTGAACGTTAACTCTGATTTCTCTTCACAGGTGTTGCCAAACCTGCTGAGTTTTTCCAGCAACTTCTGTTTTTGTAGCAAAATTGGGTCTCCAGCTTCTATTGCATTAAGCCATAAAATTTTGAGAAGTGATGGGAATTTTCTCTGACTCCAATGCAGAAGCCCTGGCCCACAACAATTCTTTAATCTGTGGTTTGATGGCAAAGGAAGTGGTAAAAAGCGCCTCATGTTTTCAGTTATTGGCAGTCCTCAGGCTATTTGCATTGCTTCTTCCTTGCATTCTATATGGATTATGAGCAGTTAATTAGGATTGCCCTGTGTAATTTGTCAATATAATTTGTTAGTGTGTGGTGTGAATGTTACTTGTCATTTGTAGGTCTAAGCACGTGGTGCCTCATGATGTTGTCTGTATATTTGCACTTCCTTTCATAACAGTGATTGTCCTTGTAATTAATTGGTTATGTGGGCAAACATCAGTTCGGGTATATATTTCTCAACTGTTTGTGATGCAGAGAAAATAATTCATTTCTTCCACACACAATCAACAAAGGGGATAGCCACAAACTTATTGGAGACTGTGCCTGAAGTCACTGTTAGTGATCTGCAGAGAAAAAGAGTCTGAGAAAAGTAATTGCATTTCAAGAAGGATCTATCTAAGCATTGATATGACCACTCAGCAAACAGTCAAATGACACAAAAATAAACTAAAGCCTAGATATAGCTATTTTTCATTTTTATAGGTCTTCAATAGAATCCCTACAAGGTGGAAACAAGCTATTCGGTCCAACAAGTCCATGCTGACTGTTGTATATGTTATATGGATAACATATCTCATTCCCCTCTTCCATTGGACAAGGTTCATTGCTTTAATAAAACACAAAGAGTAGAAAAATGTGTTTTTACTGCAACACTTCAAAAACAGCTGCCTTCCCTGTCATAATGACTCTGGACAAAAGCTTGTGCCCTGCCCTGTGGGTTGAGAACCCTACACCTTCCTTGATTACGTCAGTGCTGGGAAAGCCCATGGGTAGTTTCTGCCCCAGTCATGACGGTAAATGGCCATTTAATCCTCACTAAGGGCCCCTGTACCACTGGCACTTCCATTAAATCAGTGGTGAGGGTGTTCATCCTGCAGAGAACACAACAGGCAAACGCTGTTGAAGTTGCTTGCAGGTTTTGAGAGAGGTTTTTCCTCACTCACTCAGCACCTGAATAAGGGATCAGATAGCAGGAGAGGAGGTGGGTGTGGGCCTGTGAGAGGAGGGGGATATTCTCCAGTGGCATTGCTGGATGCAAAATGGCTGACAGTCTCTGAAGGCTCTTGGTTAGTCACCATGCCCCCCCCCTGCCCCGCCCCACCCCGCCCATTACACACACACACACACGCACACACACACAGCCATTGGCCTGTTCAGTGACTGATTATCAGCTGAAAGTAAAGAGATTGCCCAGGGAACTTGCTTGCTTTACAGCTGATGGCCAAAACCCCTCCCCTCCATAAGATTCTGCACTATAATTCCAAAAAATGTCAGAAGTCACACAACACTGGGTTATAGTTCAACAAATCTATTTGAAATCACGAGCTTTTGGAGCATAGATCCTTTGTCAGGTGCAGTCGTCTGATGAAGAAGCTACACTTTGAAAGCTTGTGATTTCAAATAAACCTATTGGACTATAACCTGGTGTTGCGTGACTTCTGACTTTGTCCACCCCAGTCCAACAACAGCACCTCCACATCATAACTCCAAAAGGATTAGGTAGTAACGGGAGTGAACCATTCAGCGATTTGTGCTGTTCCAGTTAGATCATAGCTACACTGTACCTCAATTCCCATATACCCACCTTTATGCTATATCCCTTAATGGCATTAATTAACAAAAATCAGGCTATTCTTGTTTATTAAGTCTTTCCATTGGCCTAGCTGTCTCAGCTTTTTTTGGGGAGGTTCCAGAATTTCCACTATACTACAAACAAAGTGATTTAAACCAGCTGACATTACTGAACTTGAAACATTAATTCTGATTCTCTCTCCACAGATGCTACTAGACCTGTTGAGTTTCTCCAACAATTTCTGTTTCTATCTTAAATTAGCACAACTCTCAGCACAAGCCACCTTTAAACTATTGCTAACTGGGTGCCATGAGATACTCATGCACCAGTAACTCAATCGGAATTTATTTCCTGTTAGTCCACATTCATTGGCATGCAAATGTATTGCAAGTTGGAACCCAACAGAGGGCAGCGTAACACCGTGTGGAGCTGGAGGAACACAGCAGGCCGGGCAGCATCAGAGGAGCAGGAAAGCTGACGTTTCGGTTCGGGACCCTTCTTCAGAAATGCGGGAGGGGAAGGGGACGCTGAAATAAATAGAGAGGAGGGGTGGGGCTGGGGAAGGTAGGTGGGATGGTGATAGGTGAGTGTAGGTAGGGAGTGGTGGGGATGGGTGGGAGAGAAGATGGAAAGGTTGTGTCAGGTCAAGGAGGCAGGGATGAGAGGGATGGTTGGTCAGGGGATGGGGAGATTTTAAAATTGGTGAATTTCATATTTAGGCCATGGGGCTGTAGGCTCCCATGGTGGAATATGAGGTGTTGCTTCTCCAGTTTGCGGGTGGTGTCATTGTGACACTGGAGGAGGCCCAGGATGGACATGTCGCCCAGTGAGTGAGAGGGGGAGTTAAAATGGTTTGCAACCAGAAGGTGTTGTCGTTTGTCTGTACAGGGCACAGATGCTCTACAAAACGGTCTGAGAGTCTATGCTTGGTCTCACCAATGTAGAGGAGGCCACATCGGGAGCAGCGGATACAGTAGAGCAAGTTGACAGATGTACAGGTGAACCCCTGTCTGATATGGAAAGTTTGTTTTGTGCCTTGACTGGAGGTGAGGGGGGAAGATGTAGGGGCAGGTGGAGCACTTCCTGCAGTTGCAAGGAAAGGTGCCGGGGGTGGTGGGGTTAGTGGGGAGTGTGGAGTGGACAAGGGAGTCGCAGAGGGAGTGGTCCGTACAAAAGGCAGACAGGAGCAGGGAGGGAAATACTTCATTGGTTGTGGGGTCAGATTGTAGGTGGCAGAAGTGTCGGAGAATGATACGTTGAATATGGAGGTTAGTGGGGTGATATGTGAGGACAAGGGGATTCCCTTTTTTTTTGTTTGGGGGAGGGGATGTGAGGCCAGAGGTGCCGGAAACGCAAGAGATGCGGTCGAGAGCATTTTCAATCATCGGAGGGGGGATGTTGCTCTCCTTGAAATAGAAGGGCATCTGGGATGTGCGGGCATGGAACGCCCCATCTTGGGAGCAGACGGAGCAGAGGCGGAGGAACTGGGTGTAGGGGATCGCATTCTTACTGGAAGGTCAGTGAGAGGAGGTGTAGTCCAGGTAGCTCCGGGAGTCAGTGGGCTAGAAATAGATGCCAGCATTGCCATAAAGATGCTGACTGGATCGCAGTATTCCTACCAACAGTGAGGTGAGCGTAACTTACCACCTCATTAAATCAACCCATGGTTCAGGGTTTTCATGCTCTTATGGACTCCATAAAATACCGTGCAGGACTATGGAATGATTTAGTACAGCAAGAGGCTGTTCTGCCTTTTGTGTCTGCCCCAGATTCTCGATATAGCTATCGAATTGAAGACACACCTCTTTCTCCATAGTCCTGCAATTCTTCCAGTTTTATGTTCACTTCTAAGATTCTTCACTTAGCGAATTCACAATTTCAATGGAGCTGTCTATTGGAGAAATGCAATGGGCAAGTAAATATGTACCTTGTTCAAGTGATAATGCTAATTATGAAAGACCAAGATGAATTCTGTTACTATTGTAATAGACATAACCTTGTGAATATCATTGCAGCAAAATCCAAAGTAATATTTTCTATATCCCAAGAGTACAGCAAGGTTAGAATTTTTTTCATATTCACTCATTTGTACTTTAAGGAGTATTAACTATGAAGCATTCCTTTTCTTTCCTGGACAACATTATTGACCTTATAATCACTCCATTTTGAAACATTTTTGAAAACGTGAAGTGCCGAGAAATTAGGGATTTATCAAAATGCATAGTGAGCAAATTGTCATGTTGTAAAGGGTCATCATGACTTCGTGAGTCATGTTTTATTTCATGTCATCAGTTTGCCTGGTCAAAAATAAAAGACTGCTGTTTGAAGCAGCATATTACTGAAGAACTCAGAAGTTCAAAAGGGCCTAACTGTCACTCACATATTCAAAATGAGCACTTTGACAACCACAGGCAGAAATCCAAGAAAATGAGTAACCTTATCCTTCAAGCTGCTATAGTGTTGAAAGTACGATTATCATCTCCAGTGTTTTGAGAGACTCTATGTATCTGCAAAAGTTTGAGTAACTGGTCTCTGATTGTGTCTTCCATAGATTGAAAGTAGAAATTTAACCAGTGAACAGGGAAAATCGGAGACAATGAATCCCAGGTGTATTAAAGATGGATGCATTTCTCTGTTAATAAACAGCCGTTATAAATGGTATTTTGAATCCATCATTGTGTAGAAATAAAGAAAGAAAATAAGGTTTTCTGAAGATAGCAGGTTTTTTCTAGAATGTTGGTCTGTGAACTGCAGACTTCTATCAGATGCTATAGTTACTTTCTGGGAAGGCAACAAAACATAATTAATGAAAATTATTTAAGGAAAGTTCCAGTTACATTTCTTCATAAACAAAAAAAAAGGGAATTGAGTAGGGAAAAGGGAGAGGGGGTGATGGGTTACTATTTAGTTTATGTGTCCTGTTGACATGAGGGAAATAGGAAGTCTAGATTTTCCTGCACTTCACTGCGTGCTGGTAACATCACTGACAGGTTTCCCTGGTGAAATGTCAGGTTCATTGACAGACCTGACTTCCAGTCAGGTCAGCAAAGTTGGATAGGAGGCTATAGGATTTTATAGGCCAGAGCTGGAAGGCAGGTGTCCCATCTCTGACCCCAATGAAATTGGGAAGGGAGTGAGAATTGGGAGTTTGAAGAAGCAGAGGCCTGGGGAGCAGTTGGGGCTGTTGGAGATTGGATGCCTGAGGGATCAGAAGTTGCACGGACTAGAGACATTAGATTTGCATAAGACCACAGGATCTAGGAGCAGGAGAAGCCCCTTTGATCCTGTGAGACTGCTCAGCTATTCAGTAAAATGATGACTGATCTGGTTGTGGTCATGATTCCACCTTGATGCCTGCCCTGCATAATCCTTGACACCCATTCTACCAAAAATCTATCTCAGTCTTGAATAAATTCCATGACCCACAGCTCTCTGGAAAAGAGAATTCCACACACTTAGCACCCTCGGAGAGAGAGAGAAAAAAAATCTCCTTATCTTTATCTTAAAAATGAGATCTCTCATTCCCAAACCCTGCTTCCTAGTTCTCACCTCAACTATTTTGTTCTGTCTCACAGTTACTACGTCAGTATACTTGAAGAAACATGCTCATGATATCATACTGTATCATAGCATCTTATCTGAGAGTATAAGAGTTTCAGATATTAACTTATCTTGGGTCATTTGAAGCATGACATGCTGATGGAAGCATGCTACCTTTTTGTGACCGAATCGTTTAACATCAGCCTAGACATCAATATGTTGGTGAATGCAATATTTGTATAAATTAATGAGCTACAATAAATTTATGTTGGATCTTTCAATACCATGTTACACAGGTTTAGTTCCTATGTTATGTGGCAGAGCATAAACATTGTGGCAGCCGGTACAGATACACTGCTGGAGGATAAAAGAACTTGCATGAGGAAATGAGATAACAAGGTGTAGAGCTGGATGAACACAGCAGGCCAAGCAACATCAGAGGAGCAGGAAAGCTGACGTTTCGGGTCTGGACCCTTCTCCTCTGCTGCTTGGCCTGCTGTGTTCATCCAGCTGTACACCTTGTTATCTCAGATTCTCCAGCATCGGCAGTTCCGAATATCTCTTACATGAGGAAATGTTTTACCAGGATCCACCCTAACAATTTATTTCAGGATCTTACTTTATGTACATTCTTCAATCCAGTTGCAGTAGCACCAAGACAACAAGGTGCAGAGCTGGATGAACACAGCAGGCCAAGCAGCATCATAGGAGCAGTTTAGGTTTAGTTCCTATGTTATGTGGCAGAGCATAAACATTATGGCAGCCGGTACAGATACACTGCTGGAGGATAAAAGAACTTGCATGAGGAAATGAGATAACAAGGTGTAGAGCTGGATGAACACAGCAGGCCAAGCAACATCAGAGGAGCAGGAAGACTGACGTTTCGGGCCTAGACCCTTCTCTCTTTACAGAGGATAGCATGCAGTAGAATATACAACTATCCAGAGAACTGACAAAACACCTCAAAATTTTAAGGTATACAGTGCCAAATCGAATTATGAACAGGCATAAATGATAATTGCAAATTAGAAACTGATACGGTGCCAAAGGTTGAGAATTTGGTGATACACTTATGTTGACACTTTGACCTCGATGTTAAAACATCAGTTCTGAGAAAGGGTCACCGGACCCGAAACGTTAACTCTGTTTTCTTCTTCACAGATGCTGCCAGACCTGCTGAGCTTTTCCAGCAACTTTGTTTTAGTTCCTGATTTACAGCAGTTCTTTTGGTTTTTAAAACATGTATGTCATGTCTGTAGACCTTGTGTCATGTCTTGGGCTCAAAGCATTCTCCAGCTGTTTGTGAGTAACAAGATTTGATAAGAAATCTTTACAAGAAAAAAAGACCTTTGCACTTGACTAATCAACGAAGTAAGCACTTTCTGGAAATGCATACAGTATTCAATCAGATGGAGCAAATGAAAGTTTGTCAAAGTTGATAATTATATTTGAATTTCACTACAATTGCATTTGTATGCTGAAGACAAATAGTTTTGAGATATGATAACCTGGAAAGAAAAACAGATGGATTTAAACAAAACACCGTTCACAAGGAGTTATCAATCATTGACAATTGCCTGCAAATGTAACCAATTGATGCAGAAGCATTGAATCAAATTTCTATGGATTTTTGTAGCACGGTGGTAATGTCCTCCCTTTGAGCCAGGGGGCCTGAATTCAGGTCACATTGCTCCAGAGTTGTGTCATAGCATCTTTGAACAGGTTGACAAAATCTGAATCAGATTTCCCAATTCCTTCCAATTTGATGATGGCACGGAATAAGGGGAATTCATAAATGAGGCAGCACCAAACATGACAAAATTACAGAAATTTGATACATTATTATACAAGTGATTAATCTTTCCAGTCTCTGCTTTATGGGGAAGCAATTGGCTTTAACAGACAGTACTTTAATTCACTTTCATTTATGCTTCCCTAATTATTGTGTCAAACACAGTTCCAGGCTCTTCTTGTATATGTTTCTGTGGTCCAATATGATTGTATGCCGAAATGTATGTTCTCAATGCCTGAGATCGGGACTGCTATTAAGAATAGCCATCAAGATCCATCGTTGCATGCTCATTTGCATCTGTGACATAATACCCTTTGGTGGAAAGAAAATGAACTTTTGTAAAGAACTGCTTGTCTTCAGGACACTCTAAAAATGTTGAAATTACCCATATTATTAGGAAACTTTAAACCCACAACTATTTTTCTCATTTGTTTCCTAAAATACCAAGAGAGAAGGAGGTGGTTAGACAATATAACTATTGTCATTAAACTGTGGAAGTACTATGAAGAAATTACTGAAATAAAAGACCGGCAGGTGCTGGAAACATAAAACAAAAACATAAGTTGCTGGAGGAACTTAGCAGGTCTGACAGGATTAGTAAAGAGAAAGCAGTGTTAACCTTTCGAGTTCTGAAGAAGGGTCACTGGATTGAGATAGTATTAGTTCATAGGTTGCCCAACGGAGAGGAACGCCTAATAGCACATACATCCAGGACTTTGGCTGATGCAGAGCTTAAATATGCCCAAACAGAGAAGGAAGCTTTGGCGGACATATTTGGTATTAGGAAGATCCACAATACCTTTACTGAAGTAAGGTTCTAATAATAACAGACCACAAACCCCTGGTAGATCTAATAAACAGGACAAGGCAGTGCCGCCCAAAGCTTCAGGCTGAATTCGGCAGTAGGCTCTAATACAAAGTGTGTATAATTACAAGTTGGAACATGGACCAGGAGGCCAAGTAGCAAATGCGGATGCATTGAGCTGCCTCCCACTGGCAGATATACCAGCCTCTTTCAATACCAAACTGTCCCGGTTCCTATTTCATTATAAGTCCACCCCTCATGCAACTACAGTGATAGCTCCAGCAGAGTTGCAAATGGGGAAATGACTCCACACCAGGTTAAATCTGATTCACGCAGACCTGGGGGTGAGGGTGAAATGGCATCAGGAATGTCAGTGCTGGACACAAGACTCTGCTAAGCGAGAGAGAAAGTTTACCTCAGGTGATGAAGTTTGGTGTCCTGCACGGGTAAGCGGCATGGTCGGTGCAAGGTCAGGACCAGTGACATATAAAGTTTGGGCAGGTGCAACAGTCCTGAACAAACACATGGGGACTGTATGAAAGCTGCAAACTCACAAACGGGGCAGGAGCAAGACGTGCCTGGCTCCTTGGAACAGCCAGGAAGGCTGGAGGAACCCACAGATTCTCCCTGTCCATCAAGCATTGAAGATACTTCGGAATCTGAGATGGATATGGTTGATATCACCACCTCAACGCCTTTGCCGCCTCAATAGGAGAGTAAATTTCTTCCAAGGCACTCCAGGTCCAAGAGGCGGGCTACTGTGCATCACATGCCACCTGTATCTGAGACAGAGTCAGTGGAACCTGACCTGGTGCTAAAATGCCTCAGGAGAAGCTACAAAAAAAAAAGAACTGGCCTATATCCTTAGACTCAGAGGGGGAGGAATACAGTGATTCCAACAAGGGCTGCCAGGTGGAACTCCATAGAATATGAGTTCTCTGATTGGGGCTGTTAATCTGGTCCAATCAGGGAGCCCTGGCTGACAGATAAGAACCGGAGTGTCAGACATCCTTGTTCATGCTGAGAACTGGTCGAAGGGATCTTGATCAGTATCGAGGACTCACCACGCGCAGATAAAGGGTGACTTAGTGACTGAATATCGGCCTCTCTGGAGTTACTTCAAAAAGGTTGACTCTGCTTTCTCTCCACAGATGCTGCCAGACCTGCTGACTTCTTCCAACAATTTTTGTTTTTGTTGAAAAACCAACTGATGTTTACACGTAATTTTCAAGTGTTATTCTAATTTTACAAATGCAGGTGCAATGCTCCACCTAGTGGTGCAGTGCCACAAACACAGCCTTTGTACCCAAGATGGTTTTATTTTAAAATGAACCTGTTTGGATGTTTTATGAGACGCCTTTGTGGTAGGTGTTGAAATCAGATCTTCTAGCATAGTTATAGGGACACTACCAACACACCACAAGAGACCCTCTAAGATAGATTATGTTATGTTTGCCTTGTATTCAGACTACTCAAGCAAATGGCCAGGAGCACTGGCAACATAAGTGCTACCAGCTTTGCACTGCTGATAACAACATCCATCCCAGTACATTAAAGAGTTATTAGGGGTTATTACAGATTCATGAAAATGTTTCATGAGGCTTTTTTATTTGAGCTTGATTCTCCCTTTCATTACACAAAATATCTATGTTGGGGCACATACCAAATTGTGGACATAATGGTTTATTAAAATTAAGATTTTCCATTAATCCATTGAAGTCTATTAATACTGCATGCTTTATTTGGACCAAACAATAATTGTGACATAATTGTTAATTGGCCTGAATAAGGCATTAATACCTCAGCTATTCTGTGTTAATGCCAATTGTTAAATAAATCAATTAAAGACAGGCCATAATGCAAAAAATAAACTGCCCAAGATTATTTAGCGAATTTGAAAAAGAAAATAAGACAGTAAGAGTGAATATCTTTTCGAATGTTTACTTGTTCTTCTGAAATCTTGAAATCAATGATGTGCAAAGTCCTGACAACTGTTGAGAAAGCTGAAATGCATGTTCACATTACAAACCAGTTAAGACTTGCAAGAACACAAAGTGAAATTTCAACTGAAGAACTGAAGATGATGGGGCAGAAATTGCTGTGTCAGTGTTGATTGGATTCAAAGATAGTAGGAACTGCAGATGCTGGAGAATCTGAGATAACAAGGTGTAGAGCTGGATGAACACAGTAGGCCAAGCAGCATCAGAGGAGCAGGAAGGCTACGTTTCAGGCCTACACCCTTCTTCAGAAATGGGGGAGGGGAAGGGGGTTCTGAAATAAATAGGGAGAGAGGGAGAGGCGGATAGAAGATGGATAGAGGAGAAGATAGGTGGAGAGGAAACAGACAGGTCAAAGAGGCAGGGATGGAGCCAGTAAAGGTGAGTGTAGGTGGGGAGGTAGGGAGGAGATAGGTCAGTCCAGGGAGGACGGACAGGTCAAGGGGGCGGGATGAGGTTAGTAGGTAGGAGATGGGGGTGGGGCTTGAGGTGGGAGGAGGGGATAGGTGGGAGGAAGAACAGATTAGGGAGGCGGGGACGAGCTGGGCTGGTTTTGGGATGCGGTAGGGGGAGGGGAGATTTTGAAGCCTGTGAAGTCCACATTGATACCATTGGGCTGCAGGGTTCCCAAGCGGAATATGAGTTGCTGTTCCTGCAACCTTCGGGTAGCATCGTTGTGGCACTGCAGGAGGCCCAGGATGGACATGTCGTCTGAGGAATGGGATGGGGAGCTGAAATGGTTCGCGACTGGGAGGTGCAGTTGTTTATTGCGAACCGAGCATAGGTGTTCTGCAAAGCGGTCCCCAAGCCTCCGCTTGGTTTCCCTGATGTAGAGGCCACAACGGGAACAGTGGATGCAGTATACCACATTAGCAGATGTGCAGGTGAACATCTGCTTGATGTGGAAAGTCTTCTTGGGGCCTGGGATGGGGGTGAGGGGGGAGGTATAGGGGCAGGTGTAGCACTTCCTGCGGTTGCAGGGAAAAATGCCGGGTGTGGTGAAGCTGGAGGGGAGTGTGGAGCGGACAAGGGAGTCACGGAGAGAGTGGTCCCTCCGGAAAGCAGATAAGGGTGGGGAGGGAAAAATGTCTTTGGTGGTGGGGTCGACTTGCAGATGGCGGAAGTGTCGGAGGATGGTGCCCGAAACATTAGCCTTTCTGCTCCTCTGATGCTGCTTGGCCTGCTGTGTTCATCCAGCTCTACACCTTGTTATCCTTGATTGGATTCAATGTTGGTGCAGCATGCTGACCAACAGTGTACTGACATTCTCCATACATTGATGCAGGGACAGACATTATCAGCCACTCTAGAATGGACATGGCCTATGGAAGATCAAAAGCCAGTCAGGTCTTGCAAACAGCAACACCAGGAAAGAGGTAGGTTCTTTGAAAGGCCCTAACAGAGAACCCAATCTATTTTGTTTTTTGCAGCCAATGGGTCACAAGTTTTCATTTGGACATTTTCAGGTGATTTGTCTAGAATTTTCCTATAATTAATGCCTGCCACAATCTGGCATTCACAATAATTTAACAACCACGGTGTCAAGCTTGGATGAAAGCAATACCCCAAGAATTTGATTTATTGTTGAAAAGATTTGTTTTGCAAGCAGTACAGGCAGATTGTAACAAAGAAGGACATAGAAATCATAGGGCGCTTAGAGTTACAACTGCTCAGAGGTACACAAAAGTAAGGACAACATTAGATTTGAAATTAAAGAGGTCCATTCAGCAGTCTAATACCAGCAGGGTTGAAGCTATTCTTCAATCTGCTGGTGTGTGTGTTCAAGGTTCTGTATCTTCTGCCTGATCGAACAGCTTTGCTCTGAGGAGCTTACAATAGAGGGACAATCAACAGGGAAAATAGGCACGTCTATGAAGAATGTTGATATCAGGATTAGGAGGAAGAGCTGGCTTAAATAAAGATTGGTGAGTTACAAGTGCAGGCTGTCATGTGGAATGGTGTTGTGGCAGTAACAGTGACCTGGCAGAAGGAAGGCCGGGACTGTGTGTTAAATATCCTGGATACAGGCTGTGGAGGTGTTACATTAAAGGAGTATTTCAACCATTATGCTGCAACATTCTTCTTCGTGAGAAATTTATTCGTTATTTATTCAATATTACCTTACTACGTTCAAATAAAAGACTTAAGTGCAATAATACTTTGCCTGGAGAGAACTTCGAGCGAGTGTTTTCCATGAGGGGAGATAATAAAACAAAAAATAAATCTTTATTTCCATTCAATAGATTAAATAGTTTGGTTTACAATGGGGTTAAGACGTTGAATGGAACATCACCTTCATTCCTTGTAAAAATGAATTGACTTGGAAGGTGGGAATGAGCTGAGAGTGAGGGCAGTGTCAGGGGCGGAACCATAAGCTCAGGGATCGGTTTGTGCTGGTGCAGCTGGGGACGGTTACATTGACGGACCGGAAGGGGCCCGGTGTGTATTAGGTGTTGCTCCAGCGGTCGGCCGGTTCGTATCGCAGGGAGTTAAAGCTCAGGGGTGAATGAGCGACGGTGGACGGGGTCCACTCTCTCCCTATTTATTTCAAAACCCCCTTCCCCTCCCCCTTTTCTGATGAAGGGTCTAGGCCTGAAACGTCAGCCTCTCTGCTCCTATGATGCTGCTTGGCCTGCTGTGTTCATCCAGCCCTGCACCTTGTTGTCTCGGATTCTCCAGCATCTGCAGTTCCTACTGTCTCTCTCTCTGTCTGTGGGTGAGGGGGGAGAATGTGAGAGGTGGGAGTGAGGGAGGGGAGGCGCCTAACATCAACTGCATTAGACCCAGCTTTCACCTCACTGTCCTGTTGTGTGTGTGTGTGTGTTTATGGCTAAGCATCTACTCTGGAGTTCAATTCCGTTAAGGCAATCAAACCTTTACACCATAATAGACTCTAATAAAGGTCATAAATAGTGACTTTAAGAAAAACACAAGAAATTCATACAGCTCTAGATTATCTTCCTGTTACTGGATTGAGGGATTTAGTTTTAATTGCAAACTCAGATTCAGCATAAATGTATGAAGTAATCTATTCTTTCCTTTTCCCAGACTCTGGCCAGTTATGATATTGGGAGTATCTAGTCAGTTGTTGGACATGTTCAGTCTTATTCATCCTAACAATATGGCCAAAATATTTTACTTTGTTCCCTTAAACCCCTGCTTTAGTTTGAATTTTTAAATTACTATATTTCTTTTAAATTGCTGTTATTTTTAGGGATTGCCACATTGTGGATAACATCGTAAGTCAGGTCTTATTTGATAGTGTTAGAAATGCAGGTCCATTTAAGGGGTAAACTGAAATAACTCCAGAGTACATTGAGACAGTTGATGTTCTTTGTCTTTAAGAGCTTAGTTCTTTTAGCCTCTTGGTCTTTCTGTACCTGTCTGTCACCTTTGGTGGTCTGCATTGCCCTTGCTGGGTGTTGCCATAATTTGAGTAACTGGAAACAAGGATGACTTAGGGATGGTGGATATTGGGTGGAAGGTCTCACAGGTGATTTGGTGGTGGGAAAGAAAAACATTCAGTTGTGTGTGATAATTCCAGATATTAAAAGAAGAGCTGGGTTCTTATTACAGGACCTGTGTTCAAAGTGTAGTGTCTGTATCTCTGGGCTAGGTGGCTTGGGTTCGAGGCTCAACTGCCTGAGATGTTTCCTAACATATCTGAACAGGTTGATTTAAAAAAAACTAGGTTGTTCTTGGTGTTTCATGCCTTATGGAGAAAAGGCAGAAAAGTGGAGCTGAGAATTATCAGATCAGCCACGGTCTCATTGAATGATGGTGCAGACTTGATGGGCCGAATGGCCTACTTCTCCTTCATGTTATCATCTTAAAGTGGATAGTTGGTTTCTGGATAAAGAACTGTTGGTGTTAAACTATAGGTTTTTAATTAAATGCTTGCACAACTACCATAGTTTTTTGCTACCTAATTCAACATCAGGACATATTTCTGTGGAATGCTATTGCCTTCGGCTTGGCAAAATTTACTTTTTGTATGCCCTGTAGGACTTCATAAAGATACAGTCTTTGATAATTTGGTTGTGTGTTTTAGCAATTGGGTTTATGCTTTCTTAATAATTTCAATGAATGTACATATTCTGTTTTCATTGTTGGAATTTACCTGACCTTTCCCAGCAAACTGCTGAGAGGAATAAACATGCAAGTGACTATGGTCCTTCCTAGTTAGTTAATTGCATAAGTACTCTAAGCAAATAGCTAGCCATCTGTTGAAATGATTTTGGCATCAGTGAGCAGTAACAATTTTAATAGAACTTTTAACCAAAGTATAATGTTTGTTTCATAGTCTAAGTAGTTCATTTATCTTCACAAAAACGTCAGTTTTAATTTATTGATGATCTTTATTCTTGCGTAAAAGAACAGATTGGAACATGTCAGATTGCTTAATGCCTCTGCCTGTAAAGTTATTCAGAATGTTGTCCTTAGGGATTGAATCATGTCTTACACGCACATTCACCATTTATGCAGTTATGCTGCAGTATCTCCGTGCTGGTAGAGCAATGGATACAAACGACACATTAAGGAATTTGAAATGGGATCGGCATTGGCCTAACCAAAGGCATTGTTTGATTCATTAAGTTTTCAAAGGCTGCTTTAAAGACGAAAGGAAGGAATAATTGAGACTAATTTAGAAAAAGAATCTCAATGGCAAAGAGAAGGAGTTTCAGAGTAAACAAAAGCCATCGCTGATTCTACTGTGAGGAGTGTGGGGAATGAGCAAGAATCTAGGTAGGGAACAAATGATGTGGGCAAGGATATTGAATTAGTGGATATTTCCCAAGCAGGCTGGAGGAAAGCTTTGGAAGGATTTGATAATAGGACAAAAATCCATTAGGTAAGATAGAAAGAGGCAGGGATCTGGTGAGGTTAAAATGGATATGATACTATTTATGTGGCACAGGAGCTAATTTATAGTAGATTAATTTTGTGAAGAGAGGCCAGCTGAAAAATTCATTTTTGAGGTAACCATGTGTGAATGAAGGTTTTGGAACAAAGTGGGTAGGGTTACTTTAAAGTGTGGAATTGAGAATTATGAAGATAAAAAATTGCCTAAAGCAAAATTAATGCCAACTCATAATAGTGGTAACTTAAGGTGCTACTGTAACGAGCAGTATTAAATGCCGTTAATGGCCATAGTTCTCAATAATGTAACAATGTACGTAAATTCGATGTTGATGTGATGTTAAACTAAGTTCTTCTCTGTCTCTTTTGGAATACAGGTCCAAAATATGGCTACTGTGGAAATGGATCAAGAACTGGCCAAAAAACTGTTCTTTGAAGGAGGCACTCTTATAATACTTGGTGTTCCTGAGGGCACTGAATTTGGCATTGATTATAATTGTTGGCAAGTAGGCCCCAAGTTTAAAGGAGTGAAGATGATCCCACCGGGAATCCATTTTATGCATTGCAGCCCTGTGAACAGCAGAGATATTCGGATAACAGGACCACGCACAGGTTGTTTCTTTCATATAAAGCAGAGGGAAGTTCTAGTGAAGCGATGGGACAAGAAGGAAGAAGAAATAGTTTTAGTTGCAGTCTCGGAAGAAGAAAGAGAGCAGATAAGAGAGAATCTGACTGAACTGGACAAATGTTTGGGACCATATCCATATGAAACAATGAAAAGATGGGTCTCTTTGACCAATCTCATAACAGAGCCCTTGATTCAGAAGTTGCAGCCTGAAAGTGGGCGAATTTGTGCATTTTCTGAAGTGCAGCCAGAGATTGCACTGCCACATACAAAAGATCGAGCAGAGCAGAATCGATTGCCTTATGATACGTTGTGCAAGAACTATGAAGAGGGGTTAGCCAGACTGCCCAAGATGAAAGTTAAAGCTGGTACCGAGATCAGGTTCACGACAATTCCAAAACAGAAGTATCCTGAGGGAGCATCCCCAGCTGAAATTACGAAGTGTAGCATGGACTTCAGCTATGCCTTGGATACTGTAATAAAACAGCGGTACCCTTTGAACCCAAAAGATATATTAGGTTGGTATGTAATAAAATGTATGAGCTGCTTGATAAGATGATGTTATTTGCAATTCAAAATAATGTCCAAGGAGATTTAAAATTTTCATTTGAGCTTGACCGGCACTGTCCCAGAAAAGATGGGCTAATTGGCCCCTTTTAGTGATCCCGTGTAGAAGATATTCCAAGATAAAACAAACTCAGCACAGTTGAACGTTGCAGAGGTAATTCTTTTGTTCTTGTCTCTGGGACCAAGATCAGCCCAGACAGAGAGAATGGTCATTTCAAGTCTTTGTCTGTTGTAAGGATCCAAAGCAAAATTAATTTGTTTTCTCCCAATCTAATTCTTTAACATTAAACTACAGCATAAAATTGACAATTCTGTGCTACGTTATCTTTTGTGGGAAAAAGAAAATCTTCTAGTTTGTGTTGGGACAATATTGTCTAATTTTGCATGCGTTAAACTGCTGCCTTAACAATTATTATGAGTGTTTGCTGTTGACACCAGGTGGAAACGGCAAAAGCTTTCTTTGTGAGGATTGCCCATGATAGACAAAATGTGATAACATTGTTTTATATAAACCTCCCAATTTATTTTTGATGTTATTCGATCTTACTGCATGCAGACAAATGATGAGCAAAAATTCAACCAGTAACTATAATTCCTGCAGGCCAATAACCCAGGAAATTATCTTAGGTTCTCTGAAATTTTTATTTCAGTTGTATGTGTAAATAGGATCTTGGGGGAGCTAACCAATTAGATACAAAATTGTCTTGAAGGTAAGAGGAAGAGGATGGTGGTAGTGGGTTGCTTTTTGGATTGGAGACCGGTGACCAGCAGTGTGTCACAAGGATTGATGCTGGGTC
Source organism: Rhincodon typus (assembly GCF_021869965.1). Classification (NCBI taxonomy): domain Eukaryota; kingdom Metazoa; phylum Chordata; class Chondrichthyes; order Orectolobiformes; family Rhincodontidae; genus Rhincodon; species Rhincodon typus. The sequence goes on along the minus strand of NC_063350.1, from coordinate 20,387,426 downwards.
CACTGCTTTTAGTAATTTACGTAAATGATTTGGATATGAATATGGGAGGCATTTTAAGTAAATGTGCAGATGACACCAAAATTGGTTGAGTAATGGACAGTGAAGAAGATTTTCAGAGTTCAATGGGACCTTGATCAAATGGGCTGAGGAGTGGCAGATGGGTTTTAATTTAGATAAATATGAAGTGTTGCATTTTGGCAAAGACAAACTGGGGCAGGACTTACACAGTTAATTGTAGGACCTTAGGGAGCATTGCTAATCAAAGAAACTTAAGGGTTGCAGGTACATAGTTCCTTGAAAGTGGAATCTCAGGTAGACACGGTGGTGAAGAAGGAGACAGTAAGGACTGCAGATGCTAGAAGCTAGAGTCGATAAATGCGAAGCTGGAAAAACAGAGCTGGTCAGACAGCATCCAATTTTCCTGCTCCTTAGATGCTGTCTGACTGGCTGTGCTTTTATAGCTCCATATTTATTGACCCCAGAGTGGTGAAGAAGGCATTTGGCATGCTTGCCTTCATTGCTCAGACCATTGAGTAAAGGAGTTGGGATGTCGTGTTGCAGCTGTGCAGGACATTGGTGAGGCCACTTTTAAAATACTGCATACAATTCTGGTCAGCCTTCTGTAGAAAGGATGCTGTTAAACTTGAGATGCTGCAGAAAAAATTTACAAGGATGTTGCTGGGACTGGAGGGTTTGAGCTAAAGGGACAGGTTGAATAGGCTGGGCATTTACCCCTGGAGCTTTGGTGGCTGAGGGATGACCTTGTACAGGTTTATAAAATCATGAGGGGCATGAATCGGGTGAATAGCCAACATCTTTTCCCCAGGATATGAGTCCAAAACCAGAGGGCATGGGTTTAAGGCGAGAGAAGAAAGATTTAAAAAGGACCTGAGGGGTAATTTTTTCACACAGTGGGTGGTGTATGTATGGAACAAGCTGCCAGGGGAGGTGGGTACAGTTACGACATTTAAAAGGAATCTGGATGGGTATATTAATAGGAAGGGCTTAGAGGGATATGGTCCAAATGCTGGCAAATGGGACGAGATTAATTTAGGATATCTGGTCGGTGTGGACAAGTTGGACCATGTTCATGGAGTAGTGGGTGGCATGTTGGCATGGACATAAGATTGACTTGCTAACAGGAAGCAGAATAAGGAAGTTGGGTCCTTTTCAGGCTGGCAAGATGTCATGAGTGGTGTGCCACAGGGTTTTGTGCTGGCACCTCAACTCTTTCCAATTTATATAAATGATTTGAATGAAGAAACCAATGGTTTATTTGTTAAATTTGCTGTACACACAAAGATAGGTAGGAAAATGAGTTATGAAGAGGACATGAGCCTACAAAGGGATCCAGATGGGTTTACTGAGTGGACACATCTGGCAAATGGAAGTATAATGTGGGAAAGTGTGAAATTGTCCATTTTGGTTGACAGAATAAAATAGAAGCATGTTGTCAAAATGGTGAGAGTTTGCAGAGCTCTGAAATGCAGAACAATCTGCGTGTTCTATTGACTGAATCACAGAAGGTTAGTATGCAGGTACAGTAACTAATAAGGAATGCAAATAGAACATTGTTTTATTGCAAGGGAAACTGAATGCAAGAATAAGGTAGTTATGCTTCAGTCATACATGGTATTGGTGAGACAGTATCTGGAATTGTTGACACGAGGTAGAATCAGCAAAGACTTTCTTTCTAAGGATTGCCCATGATGGACAAAATGTGATAAAATTGTTTTAGATAAATCTGCCAAATTCTTTTTTTTTGATGTGATTTGATCTTGCTGCATGCAAACAAATGATGAACAAAAATTGAACTAGTAACTATATTACTGCAGGCCAATAAACCAGGAAATGATCTTAAGTTCTCCGAAATTTTTATTTATGTTGAGAGTAGATCCGGTGTGCCACTGGTATGATCAGTGTATAGTACTGGTCACTGTACTTGAGGAAAGATGTTAATGTGTTGGAAGCAGTTTAGAGTTGTGGGTTGTGGTTGGACCAGCTGACCGGGGATAAGGTTTATTGGAAAGCACAGGCAATGCCAGATACAAAGGCAGTCTCTTAAAAGATTTGCCTTGGTATTGTAGGATGTTTTTTAGTTGGAATAAAAGCAGAAAGACTCTTCAGCTCGCACCCAGTATGCTTCCCGTGCCACCTCATGACCTCCATACTAAGATATACCCCACCAAACAGCCCGTGACCCCTTGAGGCTCTCATTCTAGATTATGGAATCATCCACAGTACACTATAAAGAAACAATGAATGCTGCAGTAGGAGGTGTTTTAAAAGAAGTAATTCATTGAAAGCTTTCCACTGCATTCAAATTAAAACTAATTTCTGCTAAAAAGCAACAAGTGTCAAACATCCAGACATTTTCAAATTTTAATTGGCTGAGACTGCTGCACTTGAAACCTCTTAATCTTGCATAAATATTGGCAATCTATCGCAGAGATCAGATGGCCAGAGCTGTCAATCAAGCAGGGGCTCAAGTGTTTCAAGAGAGTAATGGATGTCTGGGCTCTCAGCCATGAAAGCATAATGAGATTCTAGACATTCATGCTGTCCTGAAATACCCGCCTCCTACTTGCTTGGTAGCTCTGGCTATCTGATCACTACCAACAGTTTCACAGCATTTATTTACATCAGAATGTTTTCACTGTCCTGGAGCATTCTAGCATCATTAGACGATTCATTGTTTCTGTCAAGTGTAGTGGGTGGACAAGAAAGTGCTGTAGCCTATCATAAGGATGTTATCTGATGACATGCCTTGGTGTGAGGTGCATGAAATCAATGAGGGTGAAGGCAGGGGCCAACTGGGAATGGGATCACGAGACAGATTTTTTGAACTATGTAAGCTATGATTTATGATGCTGAAAAAGTCATTGACTCCATGAAAATTGCGGAGGTATGGAACATACCTCATCTCATAATGGAACCAACCAGGTCAAGCATCCTTGGTATCACATAATAACCTGAACCAGCCTGCATCCTTAAAAGGCACTCCCCAAAATTGGAAAGCTCAGGAATGCAGTCAGGAATCCTGGAATCGGGGTCTCTTGCCGTTTTCTATAGTGCTCCTGAGTTATTCCAACTTGGTAAAAATCCAAGCCTTAATTTTGGATCTGTCTTTCACAAAGTGGTGTTTTCTTTTTGTCCAAACTGAGTGAATCTCTCAGCTTTATTTTAACTCCTCATGAATTTGGTCTTTTCGATCCAAGAGTGAGCACCCAGCTGCATACTTGTGTAGTGAACCTTAGCATCACACTGTCACTAACTGTTCCCCTATTCTAGATCCTGCCAGATTATCTGGTCTGTGTTTTTTGGGATATCTTATACCCTTCTCCTTCCAAAGCCTCATCTCACTGGTACCATGAATCATATGACTCTTCCATCCAGATAGAAATGCTGATTAGCTATTCTTGAGACCTCAAGCTTTTTTATTGTATTGGAAGCAATTTGACAGTTTAAAACACAACTCTCAACATTCTCAGTAATTCTTGTACTTTGTAGACTCCATTCCGTCCATTGTTAGCAAATAAGCTGCTGCTGAGTGCACGCACGTTGTATTATCTTTCTAGTAAAACAATCTGTGATTCCCCTAATTTTTAACAATTAACCACTCAAGCTTGCTTCCAGTATTGTACTGGGCATCACACTTCAGAAAGAATATGAAAGTATTAATGAGGGTGTGGAAAGGTTTCATGACACTCCTTCCAGGGAAAGTGAACTTCATTATTGTAGATAGAATGGGTGAGGTTTGGGCAGTGTTTCTTGGAGAGGGCATTGACAGTTATGTAGAGCTGTGGGGAGAAAGTGAGGTGAGTTGCAGTAAATGAACAATTCCTTCAGAGAGCCAGCACAGACACATTGGGTCAAATGGCCTCCAGTGCTGTCGGCATTCTGTCTTTTTTTTCCAAACACAGTTTATTTGTTTTAATGTAATTAACTTGTCTTCTATTCATCTGCAGGTGAATTGCAGTTTTCCTTTGTCTGTTTCCTGATCGGACATGTCTATGATGCATTTGAGCACTGGAAGGATCTACTTCGTCTACTCTGTCACTCTGAGGAGGCTGTGACGAAACGAAAGGATCTCTATTCTGCTCTCATCTCAATCCTCTATCATCAACTTAATGAAATTCCTTCTGACTTCTTTGTGGATATTGTCTCCAAAGATAACTTCCTCACCACAACCTTGCAGGTAGTTTTTCTGGATCATACCAATGTACAAAATTTATTAAAATTCATGCTGAAAGTGCTTGCCTTTCACTATTTAGGGGAATTTCTGTGCTTTGACTGAAAATCATAACTTATGAAGTAGAATTATTCTACATTTAAATTATAGGCACAAATGTATTTTCAAGCTTGTCTCGTAGTCTTTTGGCGAAGTCGTGAAATGTTTGCCTGTTAATGTTGCTGCACTGTAAATTCAAATCCTGTAATAGAACACCAGCGGGGTTTTAACCTGGTGGCAGCAAAATCAAATACTTTATACTGCTAAGAGTCAATTATGCATTTCCATGGCTAAATCTTGAGTATTGTTCATGTAATGCTGCTTGTGCCATCTGATGTATTGTAACAGACAAATTTTCTTTGGAGCAAGTATGATAGTGAACTGGCTGGTAGTTTCTTGCACCCTAAGTCAAACCTATCCCCAAATATTAGCTTACTTTATGTTAGGGCTGATTTAAGTTGCTAGTCTAATATAGCAGTAGTTGGAACAGCTCAGGAATCCAACGTAAACTTAGGTTAAAAAGAGAGATAGTAGGAACTGCCAATGCTGGAGTCTGAGATAACAAGGTGTGGAGCTGGATGAAAACAGAAGACCAGGCAGCATCAGAGGAGCAGGAAAGCTGACGTTTCGGGTCTGGACCCTTCTTCAGGGTCAGCTTTCCTGCTCCTCTGATGCTACCTGGCCTTCTGTGTTCAACCAGCTCCACACCTTGTTATCTCAGGTTAAAAAGAACTGGCCTCTGATTGCATTATGAAGAGAAATATTCAATCTTCCTCTGCCATTTCCATTATTACTTATGCTAATAAAGGTGGATGTTGACAATGTTTTCACTCAGTTTTTAGTCTGCTTGTCAGTAAACAGTATATCTCAAAAACCAGAGGTTTGCTTTCAACAGAAATTAGTACGTAGATAAGGTGTGGTGCAGGGAAGAACTAATCATTTTTTTTTAGGCGAAGATGTGGATCCAGATCATGGAATTTTTTTTAAAGGATCTGTTAACATGGAGCGAATAAAAAGCCTTGTGAGGATTATTTATTGTTGATTGTCTCAGTGGCTGTGGTGGAATTTGTCACAATTGTCAAACTACAAGCAGAATTTTTACAGCAAGTTGTTAGATGTGGATTAGCCTGAAGGCTCCTCAGAAAGATGGAAACCATTAATTTTTTTCAGCTTTGTAATTACAGAGCATCAACTAGGCAAAAGCCTCAAGGAAGAGCTGTGTAATTGTATTAACATTGTGTTAATACAATGTGATTGAGATATGCATTCTACTAAGTCCTCTCTTCCCTTATTCACTGTATATTTAGTAGGTTGATTATATTATGACATGTGAACCAAGAAGAGATGTTACTGGCTATTGTTGGAGCTGCTTGGATGTTCAAGTTCTATTTTTATGTCACTGGCTGGGCCAACATTTATTGCCCATGCATAGTTGCCTTTGAGAAACTGGTGGTGAGTTGCTGTCTTGGACTGCTACAGTTCATTTGGTGTAAACAGAATTTTGTTCGGGAGCGAGTTGCAGCATTTTGGCCCAGCAACTGTGACGGAGCAGCGATATGTTTCCAAGTCGGGATGGTGAATGGCTTGTAGGGGACTTGCAAATGGTAGTGTTTGCATGTATCTGCTACCATTGTCCTTCTAGAACGTCGTGACTTTAGAAGGTGCTGTCAAAGGAGTATTAACGAAATTCTGTAGTGCATCTTGTAGATGGTACACACTGATTCTGAATGTGATTGGTGAAGGGATTAGATATCTGTGGATATGGTATCAATAAAGTGGCTGCTTTGTCCTGCATAGTGTCAGGCTTGTTGGTTTTGTTGGAGTATCATTCAAGGCAAATTGGAAGTGTTGCATCACACTCTGTGCACTTAGATGGTGGACAGGCCTTGGGGAATCGCAGATGAATTAGTTGCTGCAGGATGCCTAGAGTCAAACCTGCTCTTGTAGACAGTGTAATTGTATGGCTATTCTACTTCAATTATTGGTCAATTGTAACCTAAAGATGTTGATAATGGGGGTTCAGTGATGGTGATGACATTAGATGCTAAAGGATGATACTTGGATTCTCTCGTTACATATGGCACGTGTGTAACACAAATGTCACTTGCTAATAGTCTTTAAAACCTGAATATTATCCAAGCCTTGCTTTATTTGGGCATGGACCATTTCGGTATCTGAGTTGCGAATTGTGCAATCATTAGCAAGTATCCCTTTTCCTGACCTTATTGTGGAGGGAAGGTCATTCATGAAGTAGCTAAGATGGTTGGGCCTAGGACACTTCCCTGAGGAGCTCCTGCAGGGATGTCCTGGAGTTCAGATGACTGATTTCTAACAACCACAACCATCTTCCTTTGTGCCATGTGTGACTCCAGCCAGTGGAAAGTTTTCCCTCTGATTTCAATTGACTCTCTTGTTAGGGCTCCATGATGCCATACTCTGTCAACTGCAGCCATTGTTTCAAGGGGAGTCATTCGGATTGAGGGAATTCAGCTTTTTGGTCTATGTTTGAACTAAGGTTGTAATGAGGTCAGGAGTTGAACGGTTCTGATGGAACTGAAGCTGATTGTCAGTGAGCAGGTTATAGCTGAGCCACTGCTGTTTGATAGCACTGTAGGCAATACCTTGCATCACTTTACAATGAGATGGGTGAGACTGATGGTTGGTAATAAGCAAGATTGGATTTGCCCTGTGTTTTCTGTGCAGGACGTATCTGGGCAATTTCCCATGTTGTCAGGTATAAACCAATATTTTAGGTGCACTGGAACAGCTTGTGACATCAGCAGATTGTCACCTTATTTTTTGGTTTGCATGGTACTGGTCCTAGCATGCTCTCCTGCGCTTTTCTTTGAACCAGCTTTGATCACTGGCTTGATGGTGGTGGTAAAGTTGGCTATATCCTGGGCCATGAAGTTACAAATTGGGATGGAGTACAATTCTGCTGCTGCTGATGGCACACAGGGCCTCATGGATGCCCAGTCTTGAGTTGCTAGCTCTGCTTGATAGTACCACACAACACAACGTAGGGTATCCTCGATATAGACAAGTTTGTAGCATTTCAAATTGATACCACTGTTATGTTGTCCTTCTTTATACATATCCTTTGCATTAGAAGATGCCCTTTGTGTTGATAGCAAGGTTCAGTTTTGATGACTATTATAGGCAATGCAAGGTGGCGTTCCCATATATTTCATTGGAGGAACATGTTCATCTGGGGTCAATAGGCTGTGGTTTCTCAAGTTTCTGAATTCACGACTTTGAAGTCTTTAGTATACATAATTATGTAGACTGTCATCATTGTGTATTCTGCATTGCAAATTAAACATTGAAATCAAAGAGTCTTTCTGCTATACAACTTACCCTTTTTCTATTTATCCTAATCTGTTCTGCACAATGATCCATTTCGACATTGTGGAATTTCCCATATCAATAATATGGTGATCAGCACAATTGTGCTTTTCAAAACATGACCTCCAGTTTAGTGCAGCAGAGCATCTCTGTTGGTAATTGTGGCCTGCAATTTGACACACATGATTAACCTCTGGGGTTAGAGCTGTAGCTTATCACATTGCTGAATACCATATAATAACATGCCCAAGCCTCTTATCCACATAGAAAATTGTGATGTCAGCTTTCTTATACACTTTAAGTTTGATTTTGAACTATGCTAATTCATGCCTTTTGAGTAAGGTTTTCTGAATATTTGAATGAATAATTTGATACTGTGTTAACGTTGATGAAGGAATATCACTATAATGCCATCCTTATATAGGCCCTCTTGAAACCCAACCTATTCACAAGCATCAAATCTTTTAGATTTTGTAAACTAAATTTGATTTCACGCTATAATTCCTTGCAGTGAGAGCTGGAAATACTATTGAGTATGTTTTACTAAAATATTTTAAGTACCAAATATTTATTTTTCAAATGATTAGTTTTGTAATCTAACTCATTTTTCATTTGATGTTCCATTTGTGCTAATTATTGTTTTTGCAATTCCACTTCAAATGGTCCTATTGTACCTTTCAGAAAGGTTTCTTATTTGGTGCGGTGGTGTGTGTTGAGTTGTGTTTGTAGATGAATTTCTATGTATTGATTTATTGTTGGAACATCATGGCATTAGCTGCTGAAGAAATAGTTTATTGATTAGCTAGAGCAAATCTGACCAGTCAGCGGAATTGGCCATAATCCTTTTCCAGCTTAATTTGAGGAGCAAGTGCTTTGTCTGGATGATAGTGGCACTAAAACATTGATAAAGATTCATGCTTATCTGACTCTGTTTTTGTATTACTATTTATAGATTTGTTGTAATACTTAAGCATTGAATAAAAAATTACCAGAGAGATTTAATTTGGTAAAAGTAATGCTAAAGGGAAGGAAATGTCTGCATTATGACAGAGGCAGTGTTAGGTGTTCTAGCAATGTCAGATTAATTCTTAATTGTGTGTACATATTTTATGAAATGTTTATGGTACACCTTCCATATATCTACAATATAAAAAGAGAATGGTATGTCTAACACATACTATCTGCCTCTTTTCTGAAAGACATCAGGTATCACATGCTCAAATTTTGTTCTTAGTGGAAGAAAGATACGCTGTCCAGGGCATTCTGCAGTTTGAAATTGTGAAGTTAGATCTTCTTCTGTTTGTCACTTTTGTCTGTCTGAATACATCTATTTACTGCATTTGCTGTTTTGCATTTACACAAAACAGGTGTAAAATACAGCAAACTTCTTAATTAACTGGCACCTATGGGACCAGGAGTGTGCTGGTTGATCAAATATTCCAGATGACCAAGAGGCCCATGTAATCAATGTAAAAACACTCACTCAGGAATAGGAATGTAATGCAGGGGCTATAGACATCACTGTTATACATTGTGTTTTATGCTGTAAATGATGTTACTTTGTCTGAAATAAAACTTACTGGCTGAGAGTCTTCTCACATGCACTCTCAACTGACTACTTGGAGATTGCGGTAATACGGTAAAACTTCTGGTGTTTGAAGTACATAATTTTTGCCTGTTTATTGAGGGTGCTGGTTAAAACAAAATTTCCTCTACTTTGTTAGAAAAATATGCGGTCTTAAATCAAAGATAGTAGGAACTGCAGATGCTGGAGAATCCGAGACAACAAGGTGCAGGGCTGGATGAACACAGCAGGCCAAGCAGCATCATAGGAGCAGAGAGGCTGACGTTTCGGGCCTAGACCCTTCATCAGAAAAGGGGGAGGGGAAGGGGGTTTTGAAATAAATAGGGAGAGAGTGGGAGGCGGATAGAAGAGGGATAGAGGAGAGGATGGGTGGAGAGGAAACAAACAGGTCGAAGAGGCGGGGATGGGGCCAGATTTGTAACCAAACTTCAATAACATTCTAGATAATTTCTTTCTATCCAAACATTTTGACTTTGTGTTACAATCTTCATTGTGGTCCTATGCTAAAATCTTGATGGGGACTGAGTTCTTCCAACTATATCTGCCAACCTCTTGTAGGTTACAGTTTGTGAGAAGCAGGTATTGTGCTGTCTTTCTTGGTCCATTTTTCTTGATACTTCATTTTACTTACTGTCACCCAGATTCAATGATTTAGTATGCCCTGCTTATTTTTGTACCTTTTTGTGTGTGTATTTTTAAAGCAACTAATGCTCCAATATTTAAAACAATCTTCAGCATTTACTTTTCGTTCACTGCTTTATTTTGAGGGACTGTGCAGAGATTGAGAGTACTGCTGACAGATTTACAAAGTTAATATGAAAATGTTCTGGTTAGCGCTTTAAATTTTTTAGCTACACATTTAATAAATAGAATATAGCTTTCTTCTGCTTAAGCAACTGTATTTTTGAAACTGCAGTCATGTTTTGCAGCAAAAGTTTGTGATACAGAAAAGAAGTTTTAATATTGTCCACTGGAAAAGGTGCATTAACTGTTTATGGTGTTGGTTCTTGTGTTTAAAACTTAATTTGTTTTTCTTTCATTATGTTTTATAATAGCAATTTCTCTATGCATTTTTGCTTTGGCACAAATAAATTTCTTGTGCCATTTTCTGTGATCAGTGGATGAAGTTTTTTTTTTAATATGCAAGTTGATGACTTGACTTTTCGGCAGTGTTAGAACCTGCAACTATATTACTGAAGGTAGTTGTTGACATCGGGTTAGTACCATATCTAAATATTTAGGCAGTTAGGTACCATTGTTAAAACACACACAATATGTCAGTACATTTTGCACATAAAACATGATGTTTTAAAAATGTATGGTTTTTTCCCCTGTATTGTTGGATTCAGGAACACTGTGCCATATGAGCAGGAGAAAGGCAATTTCCATGAATAATTTTAAAAGGCGCTTGATAGGTACTTAAGGGTGAAGTACTTTTGTGGGAGTAAGCACAAATACTGTTTCAAAGAACCAGAACAGGCATGATAGGCTGATTGACCATCTTCCTGCTATGATTTCCTTCTGAATCCGATCAGATTTATTTCTTCATTCAGAATCAGCAAAGCTCATCTGGAGTGAAAGTAACAATGAAGAGATTTAAATGAGTTGAATCATATTAATATTGGATTCAGTGAATTGTGTTATTTGGGCTTGTACAAAGAACTTCACCTATCAGCATTACTGGTTGAAAGGGAATAGAACTTTGTGGTTGTGGAAGTTGTTTTCTTTGTAGTTTTTTAGGATATGTTTGTTCGTCATATAGTATAAAGAAGGGTTCTTGTGGTGGAGTGGTAGTGTCCCCTATCTCTGAGCCAGGAAGCCCAGGTTCAAGTCCCACCTGCTCCAAAAGTGTTAAACATCTCTGAATAGGGTGAATAAGAAATATCTAAAAGCATAAAGATTCTGAGAGTTTTATAAAAAATGTTTGGAGTGTTATTGCTGATTAAGCTTTTGAGTTTATTTTAAATAAAGGCATGTTTTAGCTTTTTAATTATTCTTCCATATTGTGCCTCTTAACTTTGTTCTTTTCTTAACATTAGGAGTTTTTCTCTTACGCATGCAACCCAGATTTGGACAAAGCTCTGCAGAAGCGGGTAGAAAAATTTAAAGCTCATTTAACCAAGAAGTTCAAATGGGATTTTGATGAAGAACCTGATGATTGTGCTCCTGTGATGGTTGAGTTACCCGAAGGAGTGACACTAGGCTGATTTAATTATTTAATAAAACTTTTCAAAAACCATTTGGTAAATGTCTTTCTTTTATGTTTATCAAATTAAGTGTGTAAACTGGCAACAAGCTTGCTTTATCTTTTAAATATTATTATAAAATATTCAGTCTGTATTGACAATATAAGTTTGTGTGTTAAAGTGCTAATTTTATCTGGATTTTTTTTAATTGTACATGTTGGGATCAATAGATGTTTATTCTTCACTGTTTTGGTTTTGTTAAAAATTAATGGTGTATTTGCTGATCAAATAAAATGCAATATTCAAAAACTAAAGTTTGTTTTTGTTAAGCATTCTGTCTTTTCAATTCCTTTTAACAATCTTTAAGTCACATTTTAACACCAAGAATAATTACACTACATTCTCCACAGTTATCAAACCTAGAAGTTGAATGTATTTTATTGTTAGTTCACATTTATTCATGAACAATAAAATAACAGTTTTGCTTAATCAATGGACTATGCATAGTGTGTTTTTTGCCCAGCATTAGTCAAAATGTTTTGACAAGGTCAAGCAATAACTATACCATTACAGTTTGTATGTCTTGTCTGTTTTTATGACCAGTTGAGGAAGGGTGATTTGGCTCCCCTCTTTTTAATCACCCCAAGCCCCCCTCCTTGGTTGGTCGCAGTAGATTTTTTTTTAAAACCTTCTAGCATGTAGCACACTGCAATTGGTACAATTCAGAATTAAATATCTAACACGATTTTCTTGAGTGAAAGAGAGATGAGTTTTATTATCTACAAATCATGAGGTAAAATAATAAAATACAGCTTCAGAATATGACGCTCAAAAAGGAGAGAATGCCTGGGTGCTGCAAGGAAGAATGAAGGCTACATGGTTTAAAATTCATTGGAGTCCTTGCATCTTTCACCTGGAGCCAAGTTATGTAAAGGTTTCCTTGTATCCTCAGCAGGACCAGAATCAGTAGGTATCTTTTCTGAATGTTCTTAGTGAATGGTTATTTTCCCAAATTACTTTCTCACGGGTGCCATCTTTCGAGATAATGCAGAGATACCAGGAAGAGAGAGAGCCTTCCAATTCTGTGTAATGATTCCATCCTTCCTTTTCTGTCCCACTTTACCTAGGAGCTGTTTGACGTACAATTCAGTTTGTTCAAGTACAGAAGCAAGGATATCTTCCTACAATTATACAGGGCCTTGGTGAGATCACTTGGAGTATTGTGTAGTTTTGGTCGCCTCTGAGGAAGGATGTTCTGCTGGTGGATGGAATGCAATTTTACTTGAGGTTAAAGGTTTCAAAGCATATGGAGAAAAGTGGAAAAACAGACTTTGAGTTGGATGGCCAGTCATGATTGTAATGAATTGTGGAGTAGGCTTGAAGGACTGAATGGATTCCTTTTTTTTTCTATATTTTTATAATTGCTAGAATTTAGAAGAATGGGGGGTGATCCCACAGAACCTATAAAATTCTAACAGGACTAGACAGGGTTAGTGCAGGAAGAATGTTCCTGATGACTGGGGAATCCATAACTAGGGGTCACAGTCTAAGGATATGGGATAAGCCATTTAGGATTGAGATGAGAAATTTCTTCACCCAGAGAGTGGTGAGCCTATGGAATTCTCTGCCACAGAAAATGGTTGTGGCTGAAAAATTGTGTGTTTTTAGGAAGGAGTTGGATGTCATTCTTGGGGTCAAAGGGATCAAAGGGCTTGAGGAGAGACTGAGTTAAATGACCAACTAGATTATGTTAAATGGCAGAGCAGGCTTGAAGAGCTGACTGACCTATTCCTGCTCCTATTTTCTATGTTTCTTTTTGGGTGTTCCTGAGTCTTGCTTCATTGTCTTTCAAAGCTGAGTAACTTGCAAGTGCCCAATATGTAAAATGTTTATACAAATGTGAATTTAAATAGGACATACAGATCTGAGTTTATTGGCATCTGAATCAATTTCAATGTCTTTAAATAAAAATGGTAATTTTAATTTAATTGATTCCACATTGATTCCTGGAATTGCTTCGTGATCCAGCAGCCATTTTAGGTCCTTTTTTATCCTGTTTTAGGAACATTTTAGTCCATGAAAGATCTTCGATACAACAATCACGTGATGAAAGGTGAATATTAAAAACCCTTTTTTTTGCCACTGTGGTAACACAGCTTTCACAATGTTCATAGCCTCTATATTTGTTGGTTCCTCTTCTGATTCAATAGTGTGCATCTTGATAAAGTTAGCAGTTTGTATTAGCTGCAGTCCATGTGTGCTCTATTAATCAAATTTAAACCTGTTTCCTCATGTAATCTTCAAATGTGCAGTGACATGGACACTAACTAAACATAAGTGAAATCACTAAAAAATTCAGCTTCTCATATTTGCAGAGGTGTTGATGAGTAAATGTTTGTGTTGTCAGTTGAATTAAGAATGAAGCAATTTGCTTTCAAATACTAAACGTACAGAAAAGGTTTTCATTATTTTCACACAACAGCGCTTATGCTTTGTAAAGCATCAGAGGTGTCTGTGAATCCGGTCAGCACAAACATTTTTCTTCTATTTTCTAATTGCTCTTATTAATCATTGAATCCCTATAGTATAGAAACAGGCCATTCGGCCCATGGAGTCCATACTGACCCCATCCCACCCAGAACCATACCCCTACCCATCTCCAGCACTGCATTTCCTGTAGCCAATCTGCCTCGCCAGCACATTCCTGGACACAATGGGCAATTTAATGTAGCCAATCCATCTAATCCGCACATCTTTGGACTGTGGCAGGAAACCCACGCAGACACCGGGAGAATGTGCAAACTCCACATAGACAGTCGGTGGAGGGTGGAATCAAACCTGGGTCCCTGGTGCTGTCAGACAGCAGGGCTTAAGGTTCATTAGGAATATAGCAATAAGTTGACAGAGTCTCTAATGAATGCTCAAAATTTACGAGGCAAGTTCAAGAGTTCCATCAGACTTCATCACACAGCTGTCAGTCCTGAGAAGGATATGTCTTAATGGGTAGGATAGTAAAGTTTGACTGTAGATTTATCTTTGTGACAGCTGCAGATATCTTTAGAAAGCAGGCAACAACAGCAGGTACCATATCCTTCAAACTGCTGGTAAGCTTTTCACTGAGTCCTACTATAGATAATGTAAGCCTGTGCAACCAGATGCTATACAATGGGCATCATTACTTCACATATGAACATTCAGAAATTGTATAAACTATAATTCTAAGATCTGCTTTTTGCTTTAGTTGTAATACTTGGATCAATTACAGTTACAGACTAAATTGGGTGTGCTGTTCTAAAAGAGAATTTCAGTTTAGATAAGCTCCAAAAACACACAGGGTATGATAGAGTATTTTCACACACTTCACACTCTATTAAGTTTACCTCAGTAACTGCAGGATCATGATACTTTGCAAGGGCCAATGATCAGTAATCGCATTCATAACAAAACACTGGTCCTCACTCTTTATCTTCTGTTTTCTTGCACTTAGTCATGCACTTAGTATCTTAAAAGATCCTTATTGTATGTATTTTTAATTAAAACCGAAAGCTGTGGATGCTGTAAATCAGAAACAAAAACAGAAGTTGCTGGAAAAGCTCAGCAGGTCTGGCAGCATCTGTGAAGAGAAATCAAAGTTAATGTTTTGGGTCTGGTGATCCCTCCCGTGGAAGGGTCACTAGACCTGAAATGTTAACTGTGATCTCACAGATGCTGGCAGACCTGCTGAGCTTTTCCAGCAACTTCTGTTTTTGTTTCTGTATTTTTAATAAACCTGTTCAGATATGTTATGACACACCCCTGGGACAGGTGCGACTTGACCTCAGACCTGCTAGTCCAGAGGTAGAGGTACTCACTCCCAGCTTGTCTCCTTACCATGTTAGGCAACACCCTGTTTTTGTCTAGCTGGTCAATAATTGCTTAACTGTTTTTCTATGATGGTGCAGTGAACGTGGTTTAGGTCATTGTTATTCAGGGTATTGGGAGGGCTCCAGATTTGTGCTTCGTTGATGTTCATTCAGCATCAGTGATCTATTAACAGGATTGATATGTACATGTCCTGTTTTGCAGCTATTTGGCTATACATGTTTACCGTTTTTACTGGTTAAAGGTTAGCAGCATCCTGAGGTCATCCAGACTCCAATAGCTTTATATAGTCTGAAATAATCCTTTACATTGCTTCTCTGCATGTTATGACTTGTACACAAGTACAGTTAATATTCAGCTGAGCTTAATGATGCTTCACAACTTTTTCCACACGCAGAATACAATTTTTGTTATTAAACTGAAGGATATGACAACTAGGTTCTAACAGCACAAGAAAAAAAAATCTAATCTCTACAATTTAACTTTTGAGCTTCCATTGATGGGCTATGCTGCACTGCAGAAGTGTCCAAACAGGACTGAGCAGAATGGCCTGCCAAGGCTTAGCATTTATTGAACTGTGTTTGCATTAAGCAATGGTCACAAACTACTGCAGACAGGAATTCTGGTTAATGAATAATCTGGTAAATTTAATTAATAATTTCTTAATGCTTTTCCCCACAGCAGAAAATTAAGATTACATAGCTCTTTATAATTTAAGTTCAGAAATCCTTAAACACTTATGAGCTGCTGAGATCTGTTGCAGCTTCAGGAAAGATAGCATGGGAAGCTTTTCATTGGACCTGGTGATATGAGTGAATCATGGCATCGCTGCTCTTGTATATGGCAGTAATTACTCTATGAGAATGGTGATGGAAATGGCCAGCGACCTAAAGACAAGAAAATAAGTTGTTCGGCAAGAAAATTGACTTTCATTTGCAATTTGTTTTATTCTATTCAAATATCCCCTTGTTTATGTTTGTTACACATCTAGCCTTGCTGGATAAACTATCCCATTGATTTTTTTTCCCCGAGCTCTTCATTTCCACACAGCCACAACAAACCTGCAGGAAGTGGTGGTAAAGGTTTACCCCTGTCATGCTTTTCAACCTATTTCTGGATACTATAAGCCAACCTCACCTCGTAACTTTGTTTCCTATCATCGTGTTTATGAAAATAAGGAAAGAGCATCCTTTAGTAGGATTTTTCATCATTTACCACCTTGCCTCGCACTGCACCACCACATCCCAAAAAATGAGAAAAGATAGAGATTGGTAGCCAATTCTGGTGTCTGTTTTCAATAAACCTAGTCTCATGGGAGAATTGGAAAGGTACGAGTCCGGAATCCATTAATTCTACTTCAGAATAATTTACCAGTACCTTCCATATTAGGAAATCGCTTTGATTTCCAGAAATCCACCTAACACTTTATGAAATTATTTTAAAACTCAGTTTTCACTATCTTCTCTGGAATCCCATTGTTGACATATCATCTGGGTAAAGTAAAAGTAACAGACATACAATTTAATTCCAGGCTTCCTTGATTTATAGGTTTGATTCCTAGTTTAAATAGCCTTCACTTCTCTGAGATACCACCTTCTTGTCCAAGTCTTTTTAGAGACCTTAATCAGATGCTGTTGTATTCTGTTTTTCTAGCACATCTAGGTCCAAGCTGTCACCAGTGTCTGCTTATGATAAATGTACATAAGATCTTTATGACCACAATTCTTTTGGTTAGTAATGAAAAATATCCTAAGCCTTAAAATGAATTTATTAAGAATCTGCATTATACCATGGTTACCAGCCTGGTAGTTATCTAAATTTATGTTCTTCAATATTTTATTGGGGCCACTAAACAAAGTGTGATTGTGCTGGATGCTACCATTCTCTGGATACTTTTGGGTTCCAAAAATGTTCATCAGAATGTTTCAATATGTTAGTGACAGAGGGCTGAGTGCAAGGTTACTCAGGACATTTCTGGGATCACTAAAGAATTCAAATGTTACAGTTAGTTGGAGGAGGAGAGAGATGTGGTTTCCATGTTAGGATGCTGCAGTAATATATACTATTGGGAAGGTCTGATTCTGTGTAGGGTTCTCAGTGAAGTGTCAAGAACAGCTGGATGGTTCTGCAGGTGGCAGCATTTGTGTAGAGAAAATAGAGTTAGCATTTTGAGTTTCCTGTTTTTGTTTGTTTGCATCCACAGTTCTGTGTTTTATTTTAAAAGTTCTAAGAGTTGGTTGACAAGTAGTTATTGGAATCAAGGCTCAGAAGTCCTTGTGTGCAGAGAAATGGGAAAATTGCTGACTGGGTTTTGGGGCAAGCTGTAAGGGGCTCAAGAAGAAGCCTATGAGCAGTAGTACTTTAATACAGCTGAGAGGTAGGTTTGAAAATCTCTCAAGCAATATTTGTTAGGTGGTACTGAGCAAGATTGGATATGTTAGTAACTGGGAGTTCGAATTTTTTTTTTAAAGTTATTGTTCTCCACCAAGATCATAATAGTTTACAAATTGCATCACTTTGGAATAATTGTTCAACTTCAATTTAAAATCATCAACTTTTTTAGAAAATATCTAAAAATGTATTGAAGGAATTTGTTCAACATTGACATCTCTGTCTCCATTTAAACAAAATCAGCAAAGAAATAAAATTATTTTATGAATTGCAAGACCGTAATGTAAAACATTGTACAAAATGAACAGAACATGCGTCAAAGTTAATTTATTTATGCATTAACTTTATTTCACCTTTTTCAGTGTCTTTTCAACAATAAAAAGCACGATGTGCCTGAAGAAGAGTCATATTGGACTCGAAATGTTAACTCTGTTCCTCTATTCAACAGATGCTGCCAGACCTGCTACTAGAATTCTCTGTTTGTTTCCTGTGTGCTGTCATTCTTCCATGACTGGAGATGTACTTCCAGTATTTGGCTATTTCTGACCTTGATCGTTATGAAAAAGTGAATGGAAGTAGGATGATTTAGCTGATGTTCCTTTTATTGTTGCCTCTGAGCTTGGTTGGATAGGCATTCAAGCTTTTGATTGACAACTTCTGCAATGGTACCACGAGGGATGGCAATTTAATTGGCAGTTGTTAGCTAGAAACTATATTCAACCACTGCTTAGCAGCTTATCACTGTGCTGTCTTGCCTTAAATGTCTACAGAGTCAGTTTGGGCTGAGGTCAGGAACAAGAAAGGGCAATCAGTTTGTTGGGGGTTTTTTACAGACTTCCTAATAGTTGCAGAGAAGTAGAGGAGCAGATTGGGAGGCAGATAATGGAAAGGTGCAGAAGTCACAGGGTTGTAGTCATGGGTGACTTCAACTTTCCAAATATCGATTGGAAACATTTTAGTTGTAATAGTTTAGATGGAGCAGATTTTGTCCAGTGCGTTCAGGAAGGATTCCTGACACAGTATGTAGATAGACCAACACGAGGAGAGGCCACTTTGGATTTGGTGCTTGGCAATGAACCGGGCCAAGTGTTAGACTTGTTGGTAGGAGAGCATTTTGGCGGTAGTGATCATAACTCTGTTTCTTTCACGATAGTCATGGATAAGGATAGGTACGTACGGCAGGGTAAAGTTTATAATTGGGGGAAGGGTAATTACAATTCAGTTAGGCAAGAACTGGGTAACATAAATTGGGAACAGATGTTGTCAAGGAAGAGCACCACAGAAATGTGGAGATTGCTTAAGGAATGCATACTGCATGTGCTCGATATGTTTGTCCCTATCAAGCAGAGAAGATGCAGTCGAGTGAGGGAGCCATGGTTCTCGAGAGAGGTCGAACGACTGGTTAATAGGAAGAAGGAGGCTTATGTAAGGTTTAGGAAAAGAGGAATGGAAAAGGCTCTACAGGGATACAAGTTAGCCAGGAAGGAGCTGAAGAAAGGGCTTAGGAGAGCTTTAAGGAGACGTGAGAAAACCTTGGTGGATAGGATCAAGGAAAACTCCAAAGCTTTTTACACGTATGTGCAGAACAAGAGAATGACCAGAGAAAGGGTAGGGCCGATCAAGGATTGTAAAGGGAATTTGTGCACAGAGCCTAAAGAGATAGGAGAAGTCCTTAATGAATACTTTTCTTCAGTACTCACAACTGAGAGGGACCTAATTGTAGAGGAGGACATTGTGAAACTGGCAGGTAGGCTAGAGGAGGTTGATGTTAGTAAAGAAGAAGTGCTAGGAATTCTGAGGAAGTTGAAGATAGATAAGTCCCCCAGGCCTGATAGGATTTATCCAAGGATTCTATGGGAAGCGAGGGATGAGATCGCAGGGCCTTTGGCGATGATCTTTTCGTCCTCACTGTCCACGGGTATAGTGCCGGAAGATTGGAAAGAGGCAAACGTCATTCCCTTGTTCAAAAAAGGGAACAGGGATAACCCCGGAAATTACAGACCAGTTAGTCTTACGTCCGTGGTGGGCAAATTATTGGAAAGGGCTCTGAGAGACAGGATTTATGATCACTTGGAAAGGCACAGTTTGATTTGTGATAGTCAGCATGGATTTGTGAGGGCTAGATCATGCCTCACAAACCTTATTGATTTCTTTGAAGAGGTGACCAAACACGTGGATGAAGGTAGAGCAGTGGATGTGGTATACATGGATTTAAGTAAGGCGTTTGATAAGGTTCCCCCGGTAGGCTCATGCAGAAGGTAAGGAGGCATGGGATAGGGGGAAATGTGCAGATTGGATTCAGAATTGGCTGACCCTTAGAAGACAAAGGGTGGTAGTGGACAGAAAATATTCAACATGGTGCACACTTATGAGTGGTGTACTACAAGGAGCTGTTCTGGGTCCTCTTCTATTTGTGATTTCTGTAAATGATTTGGATGAAGGAGTGGAAGGGTGGATTAGCAAGTTCGCGGACGATACGAAGGTGGGTCACGTTGTGGACAGTGCGGAGGGCTGTTCTAGGTTACAAAGGGACATTGATAGAATGCAGATCTGGGCTGAGAAGTGGCAGATGGAGTTTAACCCTGAAAAGTGTGAGGTGATTCATTTTGGAAGGACAAACTTGAAAGCAGAATACAGGGTTAACGGAAAGATTCTTGGCAGTGTGGAGGAGCAGAGGGATCTTGGGGTTCATGTTCGCAGTTCCCTAAAAGCTGCCATCCAGGTGGATAGAGTTGTTAAGAAGGTGTATGGTGTGTTAGCTTTCATTAATACAGGGATTGAGTTCAAGAGCCGTGAAGTTATGCTCCAGCTATACAAAAGCCTGGTTCGGCCACATCTAGAGTATTGTGTCCAGTCCTGGTCACCTCATTACAGGAAAGATGTGGAAGCGTTGGAAAAGGTGCAGAGGAGATTTACCAGGATGTTGCCTGGAATGGAGGGAAGGTCTTACGAGGAAAGGTTGAGAGAGCTAGGGCTTTTCTCTTTAGAACAATGATGGCTGAGAGGTGACTTGATAGAGGTGTACAAAATGATCAGAGGTATAGATAGAGTAGACAGCCAGAAACTTTTTCCTAGGGTGGAGGTAGCTTTTACGAGGGGACATAGTTTTAAAGTGAAAGGAGGTAGATATCGGGGAGACGTCAGAGATAGGTTCTTTACTCAGAGAGTGGTAGGGGCGTGGAATGCATTGCCGGAGAGGGTAGTGGAGTTGGCCTCATTAGCAGCTATTAGGTAGGCATATGGATGATAGTATAAGGGAGTGGTGGAGGTTAGCTAGACCTTAGGTTTCGGGTAAAAGTTCGGCACAACATGGTGGGCCGAAGGGCCTGTACTGTGCTGTACTGTTCTATGTTCTATTCCCATTTTCATAAAAGTCATAGTGTTTATATAAAACAAACAAAGTTCTAGAAATTGAAAGAATTGTTTTACAGACCCTGGCATCTTAAAACGTAAAAGTAATTTGAAAACAAATTTTCTAACACATGTAAAACAACATTTCTGCAGGAGTCAAGCTTTACTTAATTTTCTATTTGACAACTTCTTCCACGTTTCTTTAACTTGTATTTCATCCTTACTGAAACCAGTGAGACTTGGTCTTTGGCAGTGTCAGATTGAAGGGTAATACTTGATCAGCATTTGCAGCAGCTGATATTAGCATTTCTGCCTCAGGGCATTGGAATGAAAAGGCTTTCTGCTGTCTGGGCAAAGTGTTAATGAAGTTTGAACTGCTATTTCCAGATCAATACTAGCAAGAAAAAAAAGTTCACATTTTAATAACTCCATCAGAAATGAAAGTAGTGATTGATCTGATGTGGAGAGTTCTATTAAAGGTTAGGTGCATGCTGACATATGAACATGTCAAACTGGAACAAGGTAGGCCATTCATCCCTCCCGCTGCCCCCCCCCCCCCCCCCCCCCCCCACCCCCCCCCACCTCCCCCACCTCCCCCACCATGACTGCTTGGTGGTGAAAATATGGCTGATCTTGTTGTAACCTCAAATCTATATTCCCTCCTACCCAATAACCATTCAATCCCTTTCTTAACAAGAATCGATCTACCTCTGCCATAAAACTTATCAACAATTCTACTTCCACCATCTTTTCAGGGTGAGAGCTCCAAAAACTCATGGCACTCTGAGAGAGAACTTTTTTTCCCATAACTCTGTCTTAAATAGGTGACACAAGGTTTAAATTCTCCCAATAAAGGAAAAATGCTCTCAGCTTCTACCCTTCCAAATGTAATCATAATTTTATATGTTTCAATCAATTCAGCTCTTACCCTTCTGAACTCCAGCAGATGCAAAGCTAATTTGTCCAAACTTATCTCTGAACAGAGCAACCCCCTTTTCCACCAATTTAATGAATTAGTCTAGGAAATCTTTATTGAACTACCTCCAACAGAGTTACATTCTTCCTTAAATAAAGTGGTCAATACTGTACACAGTACTCAAGATGCAATCTTATGAGCACCCTGTATAACTGAAGCATGAAGTCCCTACTTTTATATTTAATTCCCCTCATATTTGCTTTCCCGATTTTTTTTGTACCTGCATACTAACCCTTTGCAACTCTTGTTTGGAGGATCCCCAATTCCCTTCGTATCTCAGGACTCTGCAATCTCTTACCATTTTAGATAATGTGTTTTTTTTATTCTTCCTGCCAAAATTGACATTTTCCCATTTTCCCACATTATGTTCTATTTGCTACATCTTTCCACATTCACTTAACCTCTCAGTGTCTTTACATAATTTCTGTCTATTCCGTTGACAACTGACTTTCCGTTGTCAATACTTGTGGAACTCCACCTCCTGTCCCTTCATTTAAGTCACCTATACAAATTGAAAGTGTTGAGGTCCCAGCACCAATCCCCACAAAACATCACTTGTTACATCTTGGCAATCTGAAAACAATCTCTGCCTACTTTCTGCTTCCTGTTAGCCATCCAATCTTCTAATCATGCCAGTACACTACCCCATTTACAATCTTCTGAAAAAACCTTTAACATGTCACCTTGTCAAATGCCTCCTGGAAATCAGAGTACGGCACATGCACCAATTCCCACAGCACGTGCGACTTTCTCATAGAACTTAAATTGGTCAAATATAATTTCCCTTTCATAAAACCAAGTTATCTCTGTTTCATTACCTTGAATTTTTCAAAGTATCACGTTATAGCTTCTTTCATAATAGCTTCTACTGTTTTCCTTTTGACAAATGTTAAACAAGTGGCCTGTAATTTCCTGCTTTCTGTCTCCCTCCATCTTTGAATAAAGGAGGTACGTTCACTACTTTCCAAGTGGGACATCGCTGAATTTTGAAAATCAAAACTGATGCATTAACTATCTCACCAGTCACTTCTTCAGACTATTTTAAGATTGACACCTAAGCACTTGCCAAGACTACATTCTGATAAGTTAGCACTTGTGTGAGAATTTCTTGCAGTGATGTGGTAGTTTCTCTCAATTTTAGAGAATAACTTAATTTTTCTTCAGTGCCTTTCCAGGTAATTTATTATGTTGATAATTTCTTGACCGGAATGTACGTCCAATCTCTTCATGACACAGATTGCAGCAAAGTGGCTTTATGAATTTATTCTCATGAAAGGTAGTAATTATGATGCTAAAGTACTGATAAATATATGCTAATTAATTCTAATTTGTATGCTCATTTTATAATTAATAAATGTGCAGAAGCACACCCGCGCACACACTGAGTTCCAGGATTCAGCCTCATTATAATGGAAGGGAAATAAGAACAACAACAGATGCAGACATACTGATTCCCTACGGTGAAGAAGGCAAAACTGTCATATCAAGCTAATTCCCATATCAATGTGGCACAAAAGAGAACAAGGAAGGAGTCTAAAACATGTTTGTCTTTTGTTTTTGTTGTGTGTGTCAAACCCAACAGTTTTTTTTTAACTCATAGGACTTGGGCGTTGCTGGCTGGCTGACATTTTATTACCCATCCCTAGTTGTCCTTGAGAAAGGTGGTGATGAGCTGCCTCCTTGAACTGCTGCAGTCCACCTGCTGTAGGTTGACCCACAATGCGTTTAGGGAGGAAATTCCAGGATTTTGACCCAGTGACAATGAAGGAACCGATATATATTTTCAAGTAGAGGTGGTGAGTGGTTTGGAAGGGATACTGTTCCCATGTATCTGCTATCTTTGTCCTTCTATATGGAAGTGGTCATGGTCTTGGAAGGTGCTATTTCAGAATCTTTGGCGAATTTCTGCAGTGCATCTTGTAGGTATTACATACAACTGCTGCTGAGCGTCGGTGCTGAAGGGAGTGGATACTTGTAGATATGATGCCAAACAAGTGAGTTGCTTTGTCCTGGATGATGTCAAGTTATTGGAGCTGCACCCATTCAGACAAGTGGGGAGTATTCCATCACACTCCTGACTTGTTCCCTGTAGATGGTGAACTGGTTTTGGGGAGTCAGCAGGTGAGTTACTTGCTACTGTACTCCTAGCCACTGATCTGCTCATGTAGCCACTGTATTTATGTAATGGGTCCAGTTGAGTTTTGGTCAATGGTAACCCCAAGGATGTTGATAGTGGGGAATTCCGTGGTGGTAACACCATAGAATGTCAAGGGATGGTGATTAGATTGTATCATATTGGAACTGGTCATTGCCTGGCATTTGTATGGCATAATTGTTACTTGCCAGTTTTCATCACAAGCCTGGATATAGTCCAGATTGTGTTGCATTTGAACATGATCTGCTTCAGTATCTGAGGAATCGTGATTAGTGCTGAACATTGTTCATTCGTTGTCAGACATCTCCATTTCTGATCTTATGATGGAGGGAATTTCATTGATGAAGCAGCTGAAGATGGTTGGGCTTGGAACACTACCCTATAGTGGTGATTACAATATTACAATATAATGTAATGCAGGACTGACCCTTACAATAAAATTTTATTATGTAATAAAAAAGTGGTCAACTCACACTTGATGTCTTCAGTGCAAAGAAGTAAAAATGCAATTGAATTCTTGAGACACATAGCCTACAGGACTAAGAAATGGCATGCCAAACTGATGTCAGACTTAGTTAAGTTTCTTTTAATTTTTTTATTCACTCAGCTGAAAGCATTGATGGAAATCAAATGATGGTAACCCACAAATACTTGAGTGCTGTGACATAATGTTTGGTGACAATTAATGACTGCCAGTTGATAACTACTTTGGATGTCAATTTATAGCCAATTTGTTTTCATTACAATTAATATCAACTGATAGTTGAAATATTGCATTTCAGAGTTAATATGATCAAGTTATGTCTAAAATAGTGTATTTAAGAGTGACTGAAAACTGCTTAAACAAATAAAGTCTATCGATGTTGAGAGGTGTTCATAATTTGATAGGATGGGTTTGATGTGTGGTATTTCTGAATAACTACATTGTAGAAGTTGAATATGTTGCATAAGACTTGAGAAGATAAAAGGTGAAAATAAACCACATTTAGTTGAATTAGACCAACATACAGAAACAGTGTCCACTGAAAAGCAGGAGGTGAATAAACTGGCAGATTACATTTCAAGATTTGTGCCATATGTAAAACGAAATAGGTTAGTGTTCATGATGTCAGTTGAAATTGAATAATTAGTTATAGTGATGACTGAAAAATAAGACAATCACAAATCACTGCTGCAGCTGTAATAGAACAGCTTGGCTAGTTCTAGTGTACAAAATTTCAGCTGTATTGCTGGGCTGCTGTCAGGACCCGTAGCCTTTGCAATATCTCGTCCTTTCTGCTGTCTCTTGACGTTAGGACCTCAGGAGGATGCTAAGATGGATTAGCCACTTGGAAGTTATGGCTGAGAATTGCTGCAAATACTTTAGCCTTGTTTTTGGCACTAATGTGCTGTTCTTCCCAATTATTTAAGGACAGGAATATTTGTGAAGCTGTCTCCACCTGTTAGGTGTCCACTTCCCTTCATGTTTGGATAAGGCAGGTCTGCAGAAGTCTGATGTGATGTGTGCTGTGGGATTGAGTGTCTCTGCCTTTCACATTCTGCTTCAGCTATTTAGCATACAAATTGTCTTGTACTGTGGCTTCACTAGGTTGATACTTCACTTTTAAGTACTGCTTGTGCTATTCCTGACTTGCGGCAAATACACCTATCCAAGACCACTCCAACTACCACAGTAGGAGTACCACAGTGCACCACGTTATAGAGGATACATTGACGATGCCCAGCATCATGATGTGTGGATCTATCCTCATACCAAATAGGATAGATTTTGAACAGATCTAACAAGTGAGGCATTGTATGCAATCAATGAACACAGAATTTGCTTATTCATGGAATGTGGGTGTTGCTGGCTGGGCCAGTATTTATCGCGAATCCCTAATTACATTTCATTGAAGCAGTTTGCTAGGCCATATGATAAATGGGATTGGAACCCATGCCCTCGGAACATGAGCCTGGAGTTCTAGCTTATTAGCCCAGTAACATTACCACAGTACCAGTACGTTCCCTTGATGCTTAGCTTGGGCTCTGCCAGGCTGACTGTGACTATGATCCGAACCTCATTACAGCCTTGGTCCAAACATGGACAAAAGGACTAATTTCAATGAGGTAAGTTGAGACTGACTGTCTTGACATTAAAGCTTCATTTGACCATGAATGACATCAAGGAGGCCTAGCAAAGTTGGAGTCAATGGGAATCAAGGAAAACTCTCAATTGATTAGAGTCATGGCTAGCACGAAAGGAAAACGGTTGTGCTTGTTGGAGGTCAGGCATCTCAGCTGCAGGAGATCTTCAGGGTATTTTCCAGGTCTAACTGTCTTCAACTGTTTTATCAATGACCTTTCCTTCATCATAAAATCAAAAATGGGGATGTTTGTCTCTGATCACATATTTCTAGCACCGTTTTTAGCACATCAAAAACTGAAGACTGGGTCCATATTCAGCAAGACCTGGCTTGGGCTGTTAAGTGGCAAATAATATTCCTACTATACAAGTGCTAACAAGAGTGAATCTAACCATCACTCATTGACATTCAATTGCATTATTATTATTGGATCCTCCAATTTCAACATCCTAGAGATTACCATTGACCAGGAAATGAACTGGACCAGCTGTGTAACTGTGAGTAATAATATATTAATAAAAGTAAAGATGCCATAGTCTTACTAGACCACAGGGCTGCTCTCTGTTTAGAAAGAGGAGACTGGTGCTGGTTTAACCTGAAGGTCACCATGTTTTGACATCACTCTGTATTGCAAACCAGCAGTTGAAGCTGATTAACTCCCTATACTCTAATATAATAATATCAGTGTGATGAAGATTCTTGTGGCACAGTGGTGGTGTCCCGATCTCTCAGCCAAAAGTCCAGGTACTAGTTGCATTTGCTCATGATGTTTTCCTGAATGGGGTGATTAAAAATGTATATATATTGTGGTTATAAGAACAGGTCAGAAGCTAGGTATTCAGTAAGTAACTTTGCTCCAGTCTCCCCATTGCCTGTTCACTGTTTATAAGGCACAAGTCAGGAGTATGAATGGAATAATTCCCACTTGCCTGTATGAGTGCAGCTCCAACAAAATTCAAGAAGCTTGTTGCCATCCAGGACAAAAACAGCTCACTTTATCACCTTTAACATTCACTCCCTTCACCAGTGACAGCAATATGTACCCCGTCTATAAAATGCACTGCAGTAACCCATGAAGGTTCCACCTTCAGCACCTTTCACAGCCACGACCTCTGCCACCTAAAAGGTCAAGGGAAGCAGATACGTGGGAACACCAATACATGCACTTCCAAGGAGCACAAGATCCTGACGTGGAATTCTTGCATCGCTCCTTTGCTATCACTGGGTCAAAATCCTGGTATCCCCTTCCTATCACCACTCCAGGTGTCACTACACCATAAGGACTGCAACTATTTAAGAATACACTTCACTATCACCTACTCAGGATAATTGAGGATGGGAAATAAATGCCGATTTAGCCAGCATGCCCATATCCTAATGAAAAATCTTAAATCTGTGTATCATTTAACATCTACAAAATCTTACATTGAGTTGTCAAAGATTTTGCAATGCTTTTACAAGCATTTATTTCTATATTCCTAAGATACTAATTTATAATGTTGCAGCTTTGCTCATGCCCCAGTGGTGGTGCTGTCGCACCTCCACTTTCTGCCTGCTATCCCCTCAAAGTTTTCTGCAGAAAAATTCTTATGCTCCAAACAACTCTTTGCTTATTGCATAAGTTATGCTGCTCAACTATAAATAACATAACACAGCATTATATCAAAATTAGGCCATTGTAAGGAGGAACAAATGATGTCTGCACACCATGTCCGAATAACTTCTGCTGGCTTAGCCTGTTTCCCTATTCACCACAGCTAGTTTCGACAACCTGTGCGTAACTTCACAAGAAGCCATTTAGCATATTGAAAGTCTTGCCTGCAGTTTGTACTCTCCATAAATGCTACATTTATTTGTTGCACTTTTTCAGCCATCACATTTCATAAGAACTCCCCTGACTCATGGATGCTTCTAGTCATTACTGCACAGAAGGAGGGTATTTGAGCCATCAAGTCCATGCTGGTACTGTACACAGCAAACCAGTCAATCCCATTCACAAGCTGTATTCGTATAACCCTGCCAATTTATTATCCTTGGCTCATTCAACTTGCTTTTGCAATCATTAAACATCTTGAGCCCAAACAGTTGCCAAATTGATGAGCAGATGGTGAATGAGATGTCTCACCCAGTCAAGAAATTTAAAGACAGCCAGGGTGCAAGTGCTGAAGCTGTAGAGATTAAGGGAGCTGCAGCTAAATGTGGCCTGCAGAGTCCTTCTCACCATGACTAACGGACTCCGAAAGATCCCAAAACAGGCAAATAAATGCCTCAGGAAGGGAAGGATGCTACAAGGATGCTGAGAAAGAGACCCGGCTAACCAAAGCCTCCTCCCATGTAGACAAGATGAGAATGAGGAAGACACCTGACCTTGTTGATAAGATGCACTGGTGTACAGCAGAGATGAGACAGCCACCTGAGGCCAATAGCATTGCAAGAGATATGGGAGCATGTTACAACCAACCCCTCCCCAAAGCTATAAGACAGGGAAAGTTATCTTCCCTGGTCTGACTATCTTAGCCACTGTCACCAGTACAGTTTAAGTGTAACTACCCCTGAATTAACACATAAGGCCTCAAGACATGGCTTTAAAGGTTGGGCATTCATTAATTGAGTCTCCTCCACCATTCAAATAGACCGTGGCCAATCTGAGAATCCTTAACTCCACTTTCCTGCCTTTTTCCCATAACCCTTGATGGCTTTACTGATTAAAAATCTGTCTATCCCAGTCCTGAATATACTTAATGACACAACCATGACAAGTCTCTGATGTTGAAGATCTGAAACAAAAACACATATTGCTGGAGAAACTCAGCAGATCTGGCAGCATCCATGGGAAGAAGATGGAGTTAATGTTTCAAGTCTGGTGACTCTTCATCAGAACCAAAATGAGTTCATAGAAAGGTATTATTTTGTTTTGTTCAACCAAGGTCGTCTGCCTTTGCAATGAGCTGTAAAGAAATAGGTGCCATATACAAACAACATATGTTCAACCATCCATGATGTAGGATGTTAACTTTGTTGCCGAAGGTATCATGTCAGACAACAGCACGTCAATGACAAATGATACGCACCTATCTGTGATGACAGACAATGCACTGCAGAGTAAAGCTACACAGGCAAATCATGATAACCATATAAAGGCTAGATCTGGTTGTTATTATATCCACCAAAACCTTAGTTAAATTTCAAGAGACAGTGTATCTGTATGCATCCTTGTACTTATTATTAGAAAAGGACTCCCATCATTTAAAGGAAAAGGGGGCATCATTGTGTTATTGCATAGATTCCTGACCAGGCAGGCAGTTTGTTATTAAATCAGTTACTTGACATCATTATGTGTAACGTGCTCATATAAAGGTACCCACTTCACTTTCAAGCACTCTCTCAGTGTGATGGAGTAAGTATAGTGTGTTCAGTAATCAGTTTAGTATAGTAACGTACTGTAATAATAATCAGTAAGCACAGCATCTGTGATATTGCAACAGTGTAATTAGTTAGTATTGTTAATATACTTCAAGATATTTGTCTCTTCAAGAAACTGATCTTTGTGGTATTTATTGTATGAGATTTACTATTAGGGAACTCTCAGACCATAGTATATTAGCAGTTGTGTTTACCCTAGAAACCACATCATTGCACTTTTCATTATTCACCACACTTCATGTATTTACGTATATGCATTCAAAACCTGTCCTTGTATTCCTGGTTGCCTTTCTTAGTCCATTTCTATTTAGTATGGTACTATTACTTTCTCTGGGACTATACAAGATTCTTATTTCTTTATTTATCTTATTTATTTTTTTCTACTTCTATATGCTGGTGCATATCTCCCCACCTATTTAGTTTAAACCTTCCCCAGTCACACTAATGAATAATGTCACAAGGATATTGGTCTCAATCCTATCGATGTGCAACCCATCCCATTTAAGTAGGCACCTCTGTTGTAGAACTGATTCCAATGTCATAGAATATGAATCCCTCCCTCCTGTACCATCTCTCAAGCCAAGCTACTAGCTATCACTATTCCTTCTAGTGCTTGGCACTAGGCCTGACCCAGAGATTATCTCTTTCAAGGTACTTTCTTTAACTTCCTGTCTATCTTCTGAAAGCCTGACCATATGTCCACAATAACTGACTATCCTTATGTTGTCAGTACCAGCATCAGTCTTAACTTCATACCCTTTCTTCTGGTGCAATAATTTCTCCAAATCAATTCCAGCAATTTTCTCAGAATTCTCTGCTTAAGTAGAAAATAGGAAAATTTTGAAGAATAATTCATTGTAACAATTTGAAATTTAAGTGGAGCTAAGACATGGTTTAAACATACAGGCAGAAACTGCTTTATTTAGATGC
This sequence comes from Rhincodon typus, assembly GCF_021869965.1. Taxonomy (NCBI): domain Eukaryota; kingdom Metazoa; phylum Chordata; class Chondrichthyes; order Orectolobiformes; family Rhincodontidae; genus Rhincodon; species Rhincodon typus. The sequence goes on along the minus strand of NC_063350.1, from coordinate 20,356,869 downwards.
GTCAATTCCATTTATCTCTTCTGTTGCAGCATTACCAGGCATATTGATTTATTCTTTCTGAATGCTGGCTGCCTCACTCAATGAACTCATTCTCTGGCAAATAAAACATTTGTAAAAACACAACGATCATGGAGCTGCCTTCAAGATCTGGCAAGATTTAATCTCTGCTATAGGTATGCACTTGGGAGTTCCCATATGAGTGAATTATGTAACCCTGTCTGATGAATAAAAATTGCATAGAGTGCATATGTTTGTGCCATGGGAGCAAATAAGGTTTTCAAGTTCTACAATTAAAATATATCATAATAATTTGTACGTGTCCATTCATCTTGTGATCATATATCATGCCTATGAATTTATATATATGACCATTCACAATCAATTCTGGCAGTGCAGGGATATTGAAGCTAAGGCATGTTACATTGCTGAGATTAGAAAAAGTTGATAGCACAATGATTTCTGAAACCTTAAGGTACACTGAATATGTGTAGGCACATATGTGCTGCCTTCAAATAGTCTTTGACAACAATTGGCTTCTTATTGCAGGATCAAACATAAGCCATTATTAATTTCTTATTGAGACCAATGTTAGATTGTTGGAATAAAAGGTTTATCATTAAGACATGACTTACAGTATTTTAAATCGGGGGAAAATGACAGATTTTCTGGTACTACTTAGTTGTGGAAGTCGATGTAAGTAGTGTAAAGCTTTTTAATGCATTATCTGAATGCAGAAGATTGTTAACTCCCTGCTGGTTGCATTTCTGTTTATTTAGAGTATGTTATTGATTCAAGGCAGTGTTCAACTGTATATGCATTATACACTTTTGTTCTTTTTATCCTCCAAACATTAATCAAATTAAGTATTTTTTCTTGCTAAACAATTTGTGAACAGATCAGACCATATTTTGCTATCTCGTCTAATAAAACTATCAGGATTCTATTATCGTCAATTTCAGTGAACACTTTTTGTAAAGCACGTGCTACAAATATATTATCATGATGTTAAGATTTGAGGTGAGAAAGCGATTCTTCTCATGCGTCACAGCACAGGGAAATTGTGGAAGTAACTCCCAGAGAAGCTTGTTGATGCAACTTTAGGTGGCATTTTTAAAGGGTAGCTGGACACTAAGTGATGAAAGCAGGATTGAAACTAATGGATTTACTTTTGTGTAAAGGTTAGAAATTAAATCATTTCCCCTAAAAGTAAGGACTTTGTAAGTAGGGTGTGAGAAAATCCCAACATAGTAACAACACATGGAATCAACATAATTGTCTGAATAGCCCTTTTTGTGCTTATTTTTGCTTTTATTGAACATTAGACAAAGCTAGAAATATATAAAAAATTATGCCTGTCAATGTTTTGTTATACAAATGTTGATTTCCTATCTTTGGGCAGTGAATATGTATTTGGCACATTTGTTGAAAAGAATCACTCTGGGGGAGTGAATTTTTGAACATCTATGATCTTGTTGGTAACAGCAGAGTAGAGAATGGTAATTTTGGAGCTTGCATCAAGTGGTATATATGCTTGACAAGTTCTGCTCATATCAGATTGGGACAATCAGGGAGTGTAAGTTATTTGACTGAGCTAAACTGGTTCTAAAAACACAAATAGTTTATCTATAAATATACAATAACGTTTGTTTGAAAAGTTCAGTTTGATGTAAGTTTTGTTTCTACTATATGACTGGCCATTGCTGAAACCCAAACTATTTCAAGAGTATCCTGCATTTCTATTTCTCAGTTTAACTATGAGCTAAGAGCAAAGAGGTAAGTGTGAAGTGAAGACCCTACATTATAAAGAGTGAAAACAGCAAAGATTAATAATAAACTCATTGGCATTGGTTGACAATTGATGTGTACATCATTGACATTTAATAAATATTGACTTCAGCTATTAGATCAGTCATTGATGTTCACTGTTATATCTATGGCCAAGTTACTAATGCTATTAATGCTTCTCTACAAGCTCATTTTGTACCCGGAAAAGATCACAGGCATATCACATCCCTCTACAATCAGAATGTAAAAAGTGAATATACGCAATAAGGTTTTGCTTCATCCACTTTTCCAGAATACAAACAAACAGGAAATTTCTAAACTCCAATTGGTTTAACATTGGCATTAAGCTTCATCGATTGGATTTGTGCAGAAACATATATATCATCAATCAGTATGGATTTATTAAAGACAGGCATACAATTTGGTTTGATGAGATTTGAAGAGATAATCCAGTACAATGTTCACAATGCCACTGTACCTTTTTTCTCTGGTACTGCCTTCCAAACATGTTTAGCCGAAGTGTGAATTGATGCATTTAAAATTGACCATCTAGAAGGAATACACGTTGGCATTACGTAGAGAGAAAATTAATCATCAGGAACAGCCAATGCACCTTGTGGAAAAGGACATTGTGCATAAAATATTTTATTTAAATTTTTCAGTACTTTACTGATTTAGTGGATGAAACTGTATCTACTTGTTAGAAAGCCTTTGAGCTTATAGTAATTTATAGAATCTTGTGAAATAGAGATAATCCACAGTAGTGGGTTAAGAATTGTTTGAATGACCCAGGATCTAAAGTTGTTGCCATTGGATTAGAAAATTAGAATCTGCTTAGAGATCATTTATAATTAGCATCATGTAATAACTGATATTCAAACTTTGGGATAACAAAGAGGAATCTTTATTAACGACATGTCCTGGAAGAATGGTCTACAAGCTTGCAGATGATAAAAGTCATGTCTGGGTGTTAAAACCATAGAGGATAGTAAACCTCTGTGAGCAGATCTCAATTTTGGAGAGGTGCATTGAGGGGATTGAGATCATGATTGCAAAATTTTAACATTGTTAAAAAGAGACATCAAATCAAAACTTTTGTTGTGCACTCATCAGAACTGAAATTCAGAAAAACCTTTAAAAGAGAAACAACAATTACATATAAATTGGTGTTTCCATTCTAAAGTTAGTTTTCTTGCATTTCAGGCCTGATAACTTCAAGGCAAGATGGTATTTAACTTTAAAATGTAATTTTATGCAACTGTGTATGTCTAATGTTAAATAAATCTTACAGAGATGAGAATTGAAGCCAGTGGTGAGTGCAGATAATCATTTCTTAAAGGTTTCAATCATTGTAATAGGGGTTATTGATTGCATTCATAAGACAATTCTATTCAAAATAACACCCACCATTTTGTCCTTGTATGAGATCCTAGAACTTATTTAGAATACTTTGCCCAGTGGTGGGAGATACTGGAACTCAGCTGTATAGATAAGCTTAATGAGCTGACTCTGATCATTTCACTGAAGTATAGAGCTGAGCACTTTGATCAAGTCTTTTTTTTAGAAATTAAGGGATAGAACTGTATTTACATAGTCAAACTTATTTCAGTGAATTAGGTTCAAGAGAATCAGAGCAAGCTATATAAGGACAGAATTAGATTAGTTAACAGATGGCTGTTCTTGTCCCAGAGAATAACAAATTTTTGATCAGGTTGCCAAATTGCTCAGTGAATACTGATTCATGTGTACGTTCAAGAGATAATTGAAGCTGTTTCTGGCTGAGGAATACCTCCTTTTGCACAAGAGATTGGAAACCTGCAAGGTAAGTTGGCATTAATATGATTACTTGGACTAGTTCTAATCACCTGAGAGGTTTGAAGTAGAGTTTTCCATACAATTAGATATGATTTTTTATTTGTTTTTGTGGGTCTCTCGGATTAATTTTATCCAAAGGGGTACAACATATTTCCATTATGAAACGTAAGGCATCACAACTTTGTGAAACTGGCAAATATTGTAAAGAAAAACATTTGTGGCTACTTATTGAAACACATTGGAATAGAATAAATCCCTTCTGTTATGCCACCAATCACATAAGCATATGCCTAAACAAATCACATTGCATTAAATGCTACCTAGGATCGTCAATGTAAATCTGGAAAATAAATGAGACCAGATGGACAACATTTGTTGAGTGTTAATTATTGGTTGATGAGTGCAGAATCATTTAAGGTAAGGCTGCACTCTTTCATAGACAAATAGTTTGAAATCAACAGGCATTAAATTAGAAGTACATTTTAAAGAGAAACAAATAGTCATGAAATGTACTCTTTTTTTCTTAGGAAACTATGAGGTATAAATTTGTTGTTCTCTTACTTGAGGCATAAAGTGGGTGCAGCATCAAGCGTGCGACGAAACCTGACGCCTGGAGCCAGCCTCAAATTATCCTTTCAATCTATATATTGGACAGGATTTTACTGCACTAATAATGATGAGACTCTCACTCAAGGTTTTTAACAAATGAAACTGACAGAACATTCTGATATCCTCATGTGTTCAGTCAAAAGTGGAAATTGCTGTCAGTGATAACTTGCTCCTCCATAGGTTAGATTATTTCGGTCTTTACTGATGGAATCTGCAGAGGGATCGCGATAATGCTATGATCTCAGACTAATTACCTATTATTCTTGCATTAAAGAAAAATGAAAATCTTAAGAGTATGTTCAAATAGCTATAATTAAGTATTTAGCAATGATAAACATTTGAACAGCCTCTCTGACACTGAAATCAAACAAAGAACTGCAGATACTGGAAATCTGAGAAAAGAACAGAAATTGCAGGAGAAACTCAATAGATCTGGTGGCATCTGTGGACAGAAAATAGGATTAATGTTTTGAGTCTTCTGAAGAAGGGTCACCGGACTCGAAACATTAATTCTTTTCACCCTATAGATGCTGCGAGACCTGCTGAGTTTCACCAACAATTCAGAGGAAAGTCTCATTCCCTCTGAAGAAAATGAATGTTCTTTTTTAGAGAAAAAGTATATAATTTTTCTTTCCCTCTCACTTAACTCCATGGGTATGTCACAACCTCTATTTCACTTCCTCCACAATTATTGAAATACAATTAATATTTCTCGTTCTTTTGCTTGCTGCTTTGCAGCCTGCATGTCTCAGTGACGCCTCTGGTTGAAGAGCTTCTGGATCCTTCACTTGCTTACAGATGCCACAAATCCCTGTAGAGGGCACCACCTTTGATCAACTGTCAGAAAGCTAGAAATCTCTGCTGACAAGCCCACAAAAGGTCTTTGGAAAATAAGAAATGAGATGAATGGCTCACAGCAAAGCCCAGGTCAACACTCCCATTCATTGATGTGTGTGGAGATAAGTCAAGTATTGAAGACTAGAGGTCATTTGCAATCCTGAACATCTTACATCCTCAGTCTCTGTTGTAGAATGGAATAGTCTTATCCGAGAACAGAGACTGACTCGGCTTACAGATTCATCTCTCTTTAATGGATCCCTCTTCTCTTTGTAAATCTGTGCAGTTACATTTATGCTGTCTCTTTTCACCAGTAGAGTGTTATGCATCAAGATAGTCCCAACTGAAAGATCTCTTAAGATGCTGCAAAACATTCAAATGAAATAAAATATTTCCAGCATGGCACCATATTGAATGTAGAACAATTCCACAAATGAAATGTGTGATCAGTTAATCTATTTTGAATAGTGTTAGATAAGAGTAACATATTTGACCACTGAGAGATCACGCTGCTCGCCAGATATTGCCTTGAGGTTTTTAAAGTTATCCTGAGCATACTTTTGGTTTTAATGGCTGAAATTTTCCTTTTAAGATTGAGAGGTATGGCACTAATTATGTGGGATAGTGTTGTACACCAATACTTGGGAGGGAGTTGTTTCACACCATCATGTACTTAGCTCATTATCTACGCAGGAAAGAGGCCCTTGAGTTACCCGGCCAATCATGTGGAGTGCAGGGTCTTTGCCTATATTTATGGCAACATTTCAGATGCTGCAAGCCAGAAACGTCCCCTCAGCCTGTGGTAGCTGCCCCTAGGATGCCTAGCCCAAACTGGCTCCAAGCTTCAATAGTACTGTCCTCAGTATGCTGCTGGATAGGGTCACTGACTGAAGAAACATGCCCTTCCCTTGGGGACCATGCCAGGATGCCATCTCATCTGACTTGGCAAGCTGAGATCAAGATCACAGTACGAGTTAGTGCCACTGACCTGCACCAAAAAGCAGAAAAGCAGTACAGGAAAAAGTCAGTGATAACCTGTGCAGCACAAGTGTAAGTGGCACTAACTCTGTGCTACTCTACACTTGCAGGACATCTCTCGTTGTAACTCTGCCATTGCACAGCAATTTCACAAAACTTTGTAGTGCACAATCCTTAGCATCTGCAAACCTTAGCATAATAGGCATGATGTGCTCTCCAGGGCTCAGATCCACCTCAATCTCTCAAGCTACTGAGCCTTCCTGCCCATTGAACTTCCTAAATACATACAATGGACTTTTATACTTGTGTATGCTCAATGCTGCCATTTGTCTCATTTGAAGGGAAGTTTGATCGAGACGAACAAGCCAGGCAGCTATGGGTGTTGAGTGGGGAGAATGTGGTGGTGCCGAATAGCAAGATATTTTCACCCTTTGGAGAAAAGGCATTGAGATAGCTGGAGGTGACCAGAACACTTCTCCAACAGAGACCCTAATGGGTCAGCAACCCAGTAAGTAACAATATATTCCCCTCTTCCCAGATGTACAGAAAGACAAACACATTGCTGTACATAAGCTATTCTGCATCTTCACCAACTAATCCATTCTCTTCACATCTGTAGGCAATAGTGCCTCCCAAGATTCCACATGGTAAAAGATTTTGCAGTAGTACCACCTCTGAGAAAGATGCCTGTAGGTGCTTTGTCAGCCTCCTCCATATCAAAGACTGTTACCTCGATGGGAACGTTAACTAGAGTGGACACAGGGAGATAATCTGGTGGACACACCATTGACTTGGGCACATAGCTAGTGGGGGAAGAAACAGCCAAGATCTTTAACACTAAACAGATTGCTGGAAGCCAGGTATCTCCTGAGGCCCAGACAGAAAATATGCCCATCTAGTTGATCCTAACCGATATGCTGACCTGTAGAGATAAGCAGAGTAACCTCGGGCAGGTGTACCTGAGACTTAAGCTAGATTGGAATGAAAAATGTGGTGGCTCTGGCATGTGAGCACTTGATTTCCTCCTATTTAGAAACCCAGGTCCAGCAGAATGCGCAGTGACTGCTAGATATGCAATTACATCCATACTCCATTGTACTTTCCACAGCTGCTCAGCAACAGAAGACAAGGCAGCTTGAACGCATGTCCTGGGTCCTTTCTCCTCAAGGACACAGACTGGTACCAACAGGCACTCTCAGGGAGGAAGAAGGACAGATTTCTCTCGCAGCTTCATCTCAGTACATTCCAGAGGAGATGTGCCTCTCTGTCTCATCTCTGCCAGTGATCCCATTCCCTCCAGTGGCTCAGGGTGAGCAGGGGGAGCCTATACCTGTACAGGAGACTCTCAGGATGCAGAGGTCCTCCAGGCCCAAGGCCTCCAATATGTTCCTGCCAAAGACTTAAAGTCACCAGAGTCTGACTTCTCTGGTCAGCAAGTTCTCTTCACACCAGCTAAAGAAGTCTGGACTTGGAAGTAGTAAGGCAGAACAGAGGAAAACTATTCTGAGGGTGCATTGGTGGTATGATTATGGTCTTATTGTCCCAGTGGAAAAAGAAGGTTCTCTGGAATGAAAGATATGGCACGTCTTCAACCAGCAAAAGAATGCGTTGTGTTTCCTTTGCCACATCTTGGTTCCTGCCTCATAATTGGCAAAGTTGGTGACTCAAAATCATCTCATCTGCTACTTAGCCAACCTCATTCCCAAGCCAGGTCTAATAGTGCTTCCTTTCTTATTGGACCAGACACATACTGCTCGAGAAAATGTTCCTGAACACAGAACCTTTGCCGCTCTACGCCCTTAACACCATCACATTGCTGGACAATTTCAGGCATTTGAAGTCTCCATATTATAACTACTCCATAATACTTACACCTGTCTGTAGCTTCCTTGCAGATTTGTTCTTTTACCTCTTTCCCACCAGTTGACCACACTGCGCGGCATAATTGCACTGTGCTTGTTCTTTCACTGTCGCCAAGTCAATTCTGTCCTGTTGTGGTCCTTGGACCCTCAGAAGAATTCTCTTTTTCCAGTACTTTAATGCTTTCCATATCTAATACCAACACCCTTCCTCCTTCTATTCTTTTCTATCTTTCCTAAATTATGTGTAACCAGGATTGTTTAATCCAGTTCTTCCCTTCCTTCAGCCAGGTCTCAGTATCACAACAATATCATAATGCCACATGGCAATCCATACCTGTAACTTGCCAATCTTATTTAGTATACTCACATAGTGCATTCACAGACATACAGTGTCATCCTGATTTAGAATATTTGAATTTCTCTCTTAACTTACTTTTCTCTATTGTAGTGCTATCTGTCTCTCCTGGTATTTTTGCACCCTGTCCTTACTCTCTAATATTGTCTCCTGTTTCCTGAGTTAGTTTAAAACCACCACAACAGCACTAGCAAAGTGCTACATCAGCAATTCAGTCCCAGCTCAGTTCAAATACAACCAATCTCACTTGTGCAGGTATCATTTCCTCCAGAGTCAGTCCCAGCACCTCAGGAATTTCAAGCGTTCCCTTAATCATGCATTCATCTGCCTTATCCTTCTATTTCCAGACTCATGTGTACATGGTTCTTGGAGTAATTTGGAGATTATTACTTTTGAGGCCCTCCTTACCCTTTTTTTAAACCTTGCTGCATAAATTCTAATTGCAGGATCACATCCGTCTTTCCTGTTTATATTCTTGGTACCAATATGGACATTAAGGTCTGGCTGATCACTCTCCCCCAGAAGAAAGTCTTTCGGCCACTCTGTGATCTCATTGTCTCTGACACTGGGGAGATGACTTGCCATCCTGGAGTCACATCTGCGACACAAAAACGCCTGTCTCCTCCACTAACTAATAAATCTGCAATCACTACTGTTCTGTATCATCCTGCTCCTGCAACTTGTCTTCAGCTAACACATCTTCCTTTGAGGACTGGGAATGTAGAGAGCGCAAAACATACATACGATGTGGGTCACCCTGTCCAGGCTGTTTGATCACACCGTTTGTGGGCCCATGGACTGTTATATAATGGTCCTGATTAAATCACAAGCAGCACTGTATCTTCCCTCACATCAGAGCTTTTTTAGAGATGTCTCAGTCTGGTAAAGAGTGGATATCCCTTGTCTCGCAGTAACCATCCTTGTATGGGATGAGGGCCTTTGGCAGAGGTTGGCACATGAGTGGTGCAGGAGTCAAGGCAGCTCCCCAGATGCCTAGAGCAGATATGCATTATTTGGCTTTTCTGGCTACAAGTGAATTGAACATTAAGAGCGTGGAATCCTTTTCTGTTGATGAAGACTGCAATGGGTTACATTCTGCACTTGTGTGAAATGACTCATGACTGACATCCAAATGGCCTTGCTACCTGTTTCTTGTATCAAGGGGGAAAGAGATTATTTGATGGATCCTTGTGAAAAGCATGAGTGACATCCTAAATTTGAAAGCTACCAGAATGGGATTGGGGAGTGGCTAAAAGAATGGGGTCTGAAGAAGAAGTGGGGGGAATAGAATGCAAGTAGAAATCAAGGTTACATGCAATGACATAAGATTGGAGTAGGTTTCCCAAATAGGAATGGGTCTTCAGGAAGGTTAATGGGAAGTCGTGTCTCTTGTCTCACTGCAGACACGTGAGGCCAAGTGCATTTTCCCACCAGCTGTGTAGCCAAGATCCTATGAGACAGATGGATTTTGTTGATCCAAGGCCATCCTAATCTGCATAGCTCAGTTATTTAGAGGTTAAGATCCAAACTTTATGACTTTTATTTGGCACAAAATGAAGAGAACCACCATTACATACACATTCTGTATGTGCACTCACTATGATCATTGAGAAAATAGACTATCAATATTCAATTTTAACCATGTGACACTAATACCTGAAACCTTCGTGGCCTAAAATGGGTTTTAGAAAGGGCAAATATTAACCTGAAATAACTGCTGTGATCGTTGGACTATGTTGAACCAAGCTCATGAAACTATCAGGAAACAATAATCAGTTTGAGCCAAAATTAACATCATTATAAAAGGGCACTGAAATTTAGATCTGTATCTTTTTGAGTCACACCTTTCTGGAAGGTACACAACGAGATAAAATGCTGTCTGTAGAATATTCAATGTGGGAAAACAAAGAGCAGACTCAAGAATGTACAAATGTACCTTTATCAACAATTGCTTCTGAACAGCAAAGAAGAGACAAGAAAAGATAGATTTATGAACAAGGACTGGAAGGCTCTCTCTCTGCTTTCCTCTGTCTATTTCTTATCCTCAGGCTCAGAAACTACCTGATGTAAAGCAATTTGGAACCCTGTTTAAAACTAAGGGGTCACCCACTTAAACAGAGATAAGATAAATTTCTTTTCACAGAGAGCTGTGAGTCTTTGAAGCTCTCTTCCTGAAAAGACAGCAGAAACATTCTTTGAATAATTTTAAGGCAGCGGTGGATACATTCTTGGCAAGCAAAGGGGTGAAAGATTATCAGGACAAGGTGGGAATGTGGATTTGAGGTTGCAATCATATCAACTGTCATCTTATTAAATGGCAGCGCAGGTTCAATGGTTTGAATGGCCTACCCGTGCTTCTTATTCAAATGTAACTCACTGAAAACTCCAAAACATTGGTAGCGTCACATCATGAAGGAAACCATGCAATTGCTTTTACATTCCTGCCTGTACCAGATACCTGTTCCCCCACCATTTCTTTGTGTGCTCATTACTTGTGTCAAGCAATTGTAGAATCTCTACTTGTTGTTGGAAGTTTTTTATAGGAATATTATTAGGGGGAGTGGGGGTGATGGTGGTGAGAAGGTCTCTGTACCAGTAATCCAGTGACTAACGTTATAGTACCATGAAACTTTAATTGATGGAAAACTGTAGTCTGGTTCATTAATACCCATTAGGGAAGGAAATCTGTCATCCCCACTTCAAAATGCATGGCAATGCAGTTGACTCTTACTTGGCCTCTGAATTGATCTAAAAGTCATTCAGTTTATTTAGGAACTGGCAACAAATGTTAGCCACATGCCAGGAAAGAATTTTTAAGAATAATTTATGTCCCCTGATACACAGTTACTGCACATGAACTGTTAAATATTTATACTGCAATTTCAAAATTATTAAAGTTCTGTGAAGTTCAAAAGAAAATTACTTCTGAAACCAAACCTAAACATCGAACACAATGAAATACTTTTAAAATCTTGCTCAGTTTTGGGACTCAGAACTCATGGGGCTAGATTTCAAACAGGGGATGATGCACAGTCAGGAATGAATGTGTATGGGACACTTTCAAAGGCATTGGGCCAAGAAAATTATAGAGACATGATTTTACCTGCTGAATAGCCAAACAGACAAGCAAATCCCCAGATGTGATCTCAATCAGTGTTGAATTATATAATCCCAGTAGACAAATTAACAGAGCAAGTAGGTCCCTTCAACAATGGGTTATCATCACTGAGTTTTATGATACATCTATCTTTGACAAAATTTAAAACAATTTCTCCGGTTTATTATATGCCTCCTGAAATCAGCATAAAGTTCAATTAATCCCTTTTTCTTTAATCTGTTGAGAAAGTGACATGTCTTGTCATATTCCTGGTATTCTGCCTTTAAAGATTTAATGATCTGTCTCTCTCACACAGTTTGAATTTTTCAATATTTATTTTCAATATCTGCATTTTTTCCCATTGCCCTCTAACTCCACTACTCTCTCTAACTCTGCTACTCCTCAGTGCATAGCATAAATTTGATTGTTTTACTCAGATCCTAATATGGCCAATTGAAAACTATCTCTATATTACACTTAGAATAACAAGATCCATCAACCAGATTTCTTTGATAAATGCAACTTTCTTAATTTATTATTTAATGAAGATGTAAATCTGGTTTATACAAAGTTTGTAATATGACAATATAAACATTTACTACTCTAAATAACCCAAGACATATACACCAACATGCACACACACAAACAGATACACGTACCAGGTATAGGGAAAAAAATGGATTGCCTGTACAAAGATTAACTTATGGCCACAAAAAAAATACTATGGCCAATAATGGTTAATTTTTGAAGGAAAAAGAAAGCTATAGTATGGAATGTTGATATGTTTGTCAATCTGGCATCCTGACACACATAAACAGGCCATTAGACATGTGTGATTGTCTCTGGAGTCTTGGCATATGCACTTTGCTCAGGAAACACAATACCGAGATCTCTTCCAGATGTTCTTGAAAAGGTCAATTAGGTTTCACACTAGATGCCACAGGGTATTTCTGAAGCAGTAGATGGATGAGTTGGGCAGCCTTTCCTTCTCAGGCCTTTTTTTTCTTCAATTGAAAACCAATCAATTTCAAACAAGACTGCCATAAAATCCAGACAGTGATTTCTAAGAAATGTGTCCAAAATGTTATCTGGAGTCATGTGATTTCTCCAAATGTATTTCTTTTAATAAACATATTCTAATTTCCTTTCATTGAGCCCTTACATATCAATCCAGGTATCTCCACAGAGAGAAATACGTCTTGAAATCAATCCATTTTCCCCCAATCTTTCAAAACACAAGTCTTCAAAAAAAAAGTGACACTCTGTGCAGGTTGTGACCCTGTTTATCAAGCTTGTTTTTTGAAGTTAGCTGTGGCGCAGTGGTAGCCCTGATAGACAATGCATTGTTGTCCATTTGTCAGAAGATCTTCAGTTCAAGTATAACTCCATGAGTTGAAAATCAAAGCTATTTCTCCAGTGTAGGGAGTGTTTTCTGTCATATGACTACCATGTCTTTGGTGTAAGATGATAACCAAAGACCTCTTTGAGCCAGATCTAAAAGGTTACCTGGATCTTTGGGAATCAGAACTACAAGATCAACTCTCTGGATGACTCCAACACGCATGGTGCAAAGGATACAGTGGGGGTCTGTGACAGTATAACGGAGGATATAAGTGAACTAATAGTACGGGCATATCATTGTTAAATGACTAGTTCTGACAAAGTAATTGATCTGAAACATTAATTCTGTTTTTGTCCTCACAACCTTAACAGTTGAATATTTTGTGTTTTATTTTTAGAATTCCAGCATCTGTGGTATTTTGGTTTTATGCCAATTCAAGATTGTTTTTCATTTTTGGGATAATTATTGTGTATGTCAGCTAAGCTGAAACAGAAAGAAGAACAATAAATGCTGGAAAATCTCATCTGAATTGGGCAATCTGATATAAGGCAGGAGAAGAAAAAGGCAAACAGACAACAATAATCTGAAGGGTCTAGGCCCGAAACATCAGCCTTCCTGCTCCTCTGATGCTGCTTGGCCTGCTGTGTTCATCCAGCTCTACACCTTGTTATCTCAGATTCTCCAGCATCTGCAGTTCCTACTATCTCTAGATAAATATTCAGACTGGAGTCATTTAAATTATCTGATAATTCAAATTTCTGCACAAAAACGTCTGCTGGTCAGTGTTATGCACATTGCTTGTTTCTAATTATTGAACAATTCATTTTGTTAGTGTTAAAGAGAAGTCAGAACTAACAGGAGGGAAAATGATGGAATTCCAGTTTCCATACCAGCCACTGTTATGCCACCTAGTGGGCATGTTCACAATGTATTGTCTCAGCTAGAATCTTCAGTTTGAATCCTGGATTGTGAACAAATCTGCTTTTAAGTATTTGAAACATACATTATTAATTTCCAGATTTAAATCTGTGCATATGTTGACCAGAAGCAAACTTTGAACCTTGTTATTGTTCCACTTTGTCATGAAACTGCTCCCAAAGCTTTACTAAAATAATGATGTTGTATTATTAACCCAATCACTAAAGGCAAGATCGTTATTGACAAAAAAAATCATATATGACTGAATGGAGTAGGATTGAATTAGGAATGGATGAATAAAATTTTTTTCATGATTGCTGTTAAATTATAAGACAATCTTTACATAGTTTCAACTCCTTAATTCCTGTGAAATATTTAATTAGTGTTATTATTCCAGGTAGATTCCTTAATGAAAAACTGAAAGAACTCAGTAGAGCCAGGAAAAATGTTTCTTCTAAAAACTCTGTTGTGTCTCAAGCCATATAAAATGGAAGGGTTGGCATCAAGAAGAATGAATTTTAACATGAAGTAGTTGGCATCTTTGTGAAAAGAAAGGCAGTGATTTTGCTTATGAAAAGTTGCACATGGAAATCCAAAGGTTGCTGTTACTGATTCCCTATTCCTCCACCGACGGCATAAATCTATGGAGATAGCAATCTTTAGAAATTTTGAACTTTTCTTTTCACAATGTAATTTTGTTATAGAGTCAGAGTCATAGAATCATACAGCACAGAAACAGACTCTTTGGCCAACTCATCTGTGCTGACCAGACATCCCAATCTGATCTAGTCCACTTGCCAGCATTTGGCCCATATCCCTCTAAACCCTTCCTAATCATATACCTAACCAGATGCCTTTTAAGTGTTGTAATTATACTCACCTTCGCTCCTTCTTCTGACAGCTTGTTCCATACACACATCACCTTCTGCGTGAAAAAGTTACCCCTCAGGTTCTTTTTAAATCATTCCCCTCTCACAAATAAACCTATGCCCTCTAGTTTTGGACTCCCCCACCCTAGGAAAAAGACCTTGGCTATTCACCCTATCCACGCTTGTCATGATTTTATAAACCCCTATAAGGTGCACCCGTCAGTCTTCGATGCTCCATGGGAAAAAAAAATCCCAGCCTATTCAGAATAAAAATCAAAAGAACCGCTGATGCTGTAAATCAGAAGTAAAAACGGAAGTTGCTGGAAAATCTCAGCAGGTCTGGCAGCATCTGTGAAGAGAAATCAGAGTTAACGTTTCAGGTCTTCCTCAGAACAGTTCTTAGGTCTCCATGGAGGCTGTTCAGTATTCTCTGTGAATGCAAGGTTATGTTAATTTTGTGCTGATGATGATGATGAACAAAAAAACCCTGTTAATCGGTTATTGTAATTTCATTCCATTATAAAACATGTCTTCACAGCCATGATTTTACGCAGTTTTAATAATGATGATTTTAAGCAGCTTTGTCATTGAAATACATTTTCATACATATCTTCCATTCTGGGTCATTTTATTTGGATTATGAAAGGCTCATTTCATCTGTCATTATCACAGAGCAGTTTGTTTATTGAACTCAAATCAGCAACAATGTTCTTACTAAATGTAAACTGGAATTATATTCTTGACAATAGAATTATGTAATAAAATGAGTTTCTCAGAATTACTCAAACTTATAGTGTCCTTGAATCCACAGCACAGAAGTTTAGTCTCATTTCTGATTAGTTTGCACTCAAACTTAACAAAACTGTCTTTTTGCCTCAATATTTGATGACTACTGAATTTGATGCTGTGATCAAATGGGATTTACGTTAAAGAATGCTGTACTTGTTACAAATTTATGGGTAAGTATCTGTGGATTACACGCAGCAAGGTGACAGATGCCTAGAGTGCAAATCGGATGTAATTAGGCAGATTCCGTCTGGAACCCTTCAGTGACTAGATTCTGAAGCAATATTTTTGAAAAAGAATTCGAATGAATTGGTTTGAACTTTGTGGACAGTTGCAGGACAAGACCCTTTTCTGAGAGGTTGACAAGAAAAATACCAATGGAGGGAAGAATTGTGGTTATGGGACAGCTAGTTGACCTGATATTGTTAGTCTGTGTCAATGAACAGCAATCAGTGCTTTTCTTTTTCCATTCTGATTTTCAAAAAAAAATTACTTCTTTATTTTTGCATAAATGATGGACCAGATGATGGCATGGCACATTTTATGGGATAACTTCATTTATTATAACATAGCTTACATAAACTGTAGTATTCTGAAAACACTGCAAAGGGAGCATGTTAATCTCCAATGCATAGATTGATACCTTTGAATTCAATCATATTTTCCTTCTCTCTCAGAGGAACAGGCATTCTGTGCTGCGACTCAAAAAGGATAATGAGACGAGGCTGGAATGAATGCAGCTAATAAATAATATATCTTACAGAAATATTGCACTTTCTACGTTATTCACTGCTTTTCATTGACATTAATGAAATTCTGTTCATTTACTTTTACTTTATGCCCTTTCTCAACTCAACAATTTGATTGAAGAGCTTATATGTGTGTCTCAGTTATAACCTCGTAACACTTTTACATTTACCAATACAATATGTTGCTGCAAAAAACAAAAATATGAGTTGACAAGTTGTACTGCTTAGAAGATTGAATATATGGCAACATTTCAGCATATGTTTACTGGTATTGACGCTGCCACATGCCAGATGAACAAACTGTACTTTTTTCAGAACTTTATGTTCTTTCTGATTATTTATAATAATGGCAGTGCTTCCTCAGTGCTGCTACTGAACCTATGTGATTTCACTCAATATAAACAACTACATTAGCCTGGAATTCTCTTTGGTACAGCAATGAATTGCACTGTCATTAGTCGGATATGCCCATGCCCATTTAATAATGATGATATTTTCTGCCACAAATTACTGGAAGTGTGATATGGAAGTGATATGCCACCTATTATAGTTTGTACTCACTGACTGAATGTGGACTTTGTTGGCTAGATCAGCATTTAGTGGCCATCCCAATCTGCCCTTGACAAAGTGGTGAACCACTGCAGTGTCTACAATGTCTTCTTTTCTAATGTCTTCTTGGGGAGAGAGTACAGAATTTTTAATCCCATGCCAATGATGAAGTTGTGATATATTCCCAAATAAAGATGATTTGATACATGGAAAGAAGTTTGGAGCTGGTGGTGTTCCCATGCACTTGCTGTACTTGTTCTTCTAGGCAGTAGGAAGCAAGGATTTGGGTACTGCTGTCGAAGAAACTATGGTGGAGTTGCTGTAGTACATCTTACAAATATTTGCACTGTAGGCGGGGAATGCTGGTGGTAAAAGGAATGAATTATCAAGTGGATTTCATTGCCCTGGGTAGGGCCAAGCTTCTTGAGTGTTGGAGCTGTGTTCTTGCAGCCAAATGACTAGAGTAAGATTAGGGCCAGTCAAGGACAGTCGTGGGAAGTTGTGCGTGGAGTCCAAAGAGATAGGAGAGGCACTAAATGAATATTTTTCATCAGTATTCACACAGGAAAAAGACAATGTTGTCGAGGAGAATACTGAGATACAGGCTATTAGACTAGACGGGATTGAGGTTCATAAGGAGGAGGTGTTAGCAATTCTGGAAGGTGTGAAAATAGATAAGTCCCCTGGGCCGGATGGGATTTATCCTAGGATTCTCTGGGAAGCTAGAGAGGAGATTGCAGAACCTTTGGCTTTGATCTTTATGTCATCATTGTCTACAGGAATAGTGCCAGAAGACTGGAGACTAGCAAATGTTGTCCTCTTGTTCAAGAAGGGGATAGAGACAACCCTGGTAATTATAGACCAGTGAGCCTTACTTTGGTTGTGGGTAAAGTTTGGAAAGGATTATAAGAGATAGGATTTATAATCATCTAGAAAGGAATAATTTGATTAGGGATAGTCAACACGGTTTTGTGAAGGGTAGGTCGTGCCTCACAAACCTTATTGAGTTCTTTGAGAAGGTGACCAAACAGGTGGATGAGGGTAAAGCGGTTGATGTGGTGTATATGGATTTCAGTAAAGCGTTTGATAAGGTTCCCCAAGGTAGGCTATTGCAGAAAATACGGAGGCATGGGATTGAGGGTGATTTAGCGGTTTGGATCAGAAATTGGCTAGCTGTAAGAAGACAGAGGGCGGTGGTTGATGGGAAGTGTTCATCCTGGAGTTCAGTTACTAGTGGTGTACCTCAAGGATCTGTTTTGGGGCCACTGCTGTGTCATTTTTATAAATGCCCTGGATGAGGGCGTAGAAGGATGGGTTAGTAAATTTGCGGATGACACCAAAGTCGGTGGAGTTGTGGATAGTGCGGAAGGATGTTGCAGGTTACAGAGGGACATAGATAAGCTGCAGAGCTGGGCTGAGAGGTGGCAAATGGAGTTTAGTGCGGAAAAGTGTGAGGTGATTCACTTTGGAAGGAGTAACAGAAATACAGAGTACTGGGCTAATGGTAAGATTCTTGGTAGTGTGGATGAGCAGAGAGATCTCGGTGTCCATGTGCATAGATCACTGAAAGTTGCCACCCAGGTTGATAGCGTTGTTAAGAAGGCGTATGGTGTGTTAGGTTTTATTAGTAGAGGGATTGAGTTTCGGAGCCATGAGGTCATGTTGCAGCTGTACAAAACTCAGGTGCGGCCGCACTTGGAGTATTGCGTACAGTTCTGGTCACCGCATTATAGGAAGGATGTGGAAGCATTGGAAAGGGTGCAGAGGAGATTTACCAGAATGTTGCCTGGTATGGAGGGAAGGTCTTATGAGGAAAGGCTGAGGGACTTGAGGCTGTTTTCGTTAGAGAGAAGCAGGTTAAGAGGTGACTTAATAGAGACATACAAGATGATCAGAGGATTAGATAGGGTGGACAGTGGCTAGCACGAGGGGACATAGCTTTAAATTGAGGGGTGATAGATATAGGACAGGTGTCAGAGGTAGGTTCTTTACTCAGAGAGTAGTAAGGGCGTGGAATGCCCTGCCTGCAACAGTAGTAGACTCGCCAACTTTAAGGGCATTTAAATGGTCATTGGATAAACCTATGGATGATAATGGAATAGTGTAGGTTAGATGGGCTTCAGGTTGGTTTCACAGGTCAGCGCAACATCGAGGGCCAAAGGCCCTGTACTGCGCTGTAATGTTCTATGTTCTATGCTCTACGTAAATGAAGCATAATCCATCATACTTTAACATGTAGATGGTGGAAAAGCTTTGAGTCACTCCCTTTAGAATATTTAGCTTCTGACCTGTCAGCCATGGTATTAATCTGGCTGGCCTGGTTAGACTTCTGGTCAATAATAACACCCAGAATGCTAATAGTTTGGTGATTCAATGATGGCACTGTCATTGAAAATCTGAAGTGGTTAGATTCTTTGGCATTTGTTGACATTAAATTAATGTGTTACTTATATCAGCGCAAGTTGTTGCCCAAGTCTTGCTGCTGCCTGTGAGTGTTGAGTTATAAGGTCAGGTCTATTCTCCTGAGAGTACTGAACCATTTGAAAAGTTCTTTTTCAATATAAAATGTGGTGAAGTTATTATTATTTCCAAAGTAGAATATTATTCAATACCTTAAATTTTATTTGAAGTTTTGAAAATTACTGCAACTTTAAAATTTATTTTTACAGTAAATATCTGAAGTTTTGTTTTATACTATTGCAATAAAGGTTCACTATCTGTCTTTCAATCTTGCCTGTCCTTTACTTGGGCGAAGGAAGGGAGGCATTGTGCCATTTTCATTCCCGTGATCTTCAAGAACATTAACTTCCACAGGCATCTGATTCATCTTGTTAAGCACTAACCCTTCCTCTTGGGCAAAGTTCTGCAAATATACAAAATCCTTGCCCTTATCTCCCCATTCACTACTTGGCACGTGTTGTGTGCATGACTGTATCATTTGTATGTGTGCTACTTGTCCTGTTGTACAGGCATTTCCGCTATAACGTGTGTTTCGTTAACATGAATTGGGTGTAATGTGATTGATGAATAGCGTACGCTGTTTGGATAAAGTGAACTTTCTACTGTACAGGTCTAGTGATTTTCTACAGCAATTTCCTTACAACGCAATTTTCTACAGTGCAATTTTCTATAGTGTGAGGTCACACAAGGACGCAACTATCACATTATAGGAGAACTACCTGTAAGTTGTTATCAGCTATGGGTTTACTGTATAGGTTTTGCCGTGTGATCCATCCAGGACCTTGCACCCAGTGTAAGTGTCAAGTGACTTTGAATGCTGAAGGTCAATACTGCACAAACATTTAATGGTACATAGGCATCATGAAATTTGGGAAAGCCTGTGATCCTGTAGAAAGCAATAGGCCTCTCACTTCGTTGTGCGGGGGACACATTACAAAGTCAGAAGCCTTATCGAAAATAACATCTACGACCCTTTGAGTGCTGTAACACTCAGCGTTCCAGGTGACATTGTACAAGTCACCACTGCCTGATTCAACTTTCCAGCATGCTTAGAATTTGAGGGCTATTGTTACCTTCACGAACACTGTCATTAGAACATTGACGGTCTTTTACCTTTCACACAAGTTGTCATTTACCTCTCTATTAAAGACTAGAATCTTCAGAAACCTGTGTGCTGATATCACCTTGAAAGACAGCCACTCTCTGTGCACACTTTAAGAGATGAGAAATTGTTTTCCCGGTCAGGGTCTGTGTTGCTGTTCCCTCTGTCAGCCTTCCATGATGTACTGTAGCTATATGAACAGCAGGATGCTCAGTAAAAAAGAAATTTCTTTCTTTCCTTTTGTTCTCACAAGACTCCTTAAGCACAGACAGGGCTTTTGATGTCACATAAATGTGAAAAATATATGAGACTCTGGGTCTCACAGATGCTTCTCACCGAGAGATAAAAAGCTTCCTCTGTCTGAACCCATGCCTAATTAAACACGTGTGGACTTTAATTGACATGTATATTACTTTAGAGTAAAAGACAGGATCCTTACGCTATTTTGGATCAGATTTAACTTTCTGTTCCATGTTTATTTCATATCCACCATACAAATACTACAACTTCATGCTGTTCAATACATTTTATTGAGATTCCATTTATGAGGCAAATGTTAAAGAAACAATTGATGGAGCAACACCTTTACACAGCAAGTCTGTGTTTAACCATCCAGCTGTATCTCATCTGGAACCACTGTACCATTTTTCTAGCAATGTAGGAAGAAGCTATTGACCTGCTTCACTCTGCCAGTGTGAGTGCCACAATCTTCTCTCTGAAAACTCACATTCTAGCTCTGCTTCTGTACCCACCTCTCTCCAAGGCTCATGCTGTACCACACTTACTAATGCCTGTAATATCTACCCTCACTTGCTGTCACCCATCACAACCTCCCCAAAACCAGGAACCTTACATGCACTCTGTGCTGCCTACCCACTTGTGTCATCTCTCCACCTACACCAAAAGTAACAGTTTTGCCACCCATTTTCAGCTCTCTTATTACCTGCCTCTGTCTCATTCTATGAGGACAGCAGCTCACAACAGGGCAGAAAGAGTCAAGACACGTCATTGGCTGCCTAACATCTGGCTCCTCACCCTTTACATGAGAGAGTCCTGACTCTGACCACCCCGAGCGGATATGTTCAGTCCCCTGGATTGGGATCAGAGGCTGCCCGTGACTTAATGTGCCAGGAATCCCTGACCGAAGGCTAGCTCCTTCAATAGATACCTGCTGTCACCCATTGCAAGCAACTTGGCATTGTATCTGTGCTAAACAGCAACGTACAGATATACAGTGAGGAAAGTATTGCTGGCTGAGGGGGATAAGTGCAAAAAGGCAAGGAAAAGCAAAATGAGGCAGGAATGCTGTGAGTATATTAGGCTCGAGTGAGTAGGCCTAACAAAGCAAATGAACAAACCACAGTTGCAGCCTGGTCCACTCCAGGATCTGGGTGTGTATCCCTGAGCACACAGTGCTCTTGCAACAGCATTGCAATGACAGTTTCCAGTGCAGCTTGGAGTGCAGTATTAAAGTGCAGAAGTAACCTGTAGGTGTGTCAGAAACGTGGCTTGAGGGTTCTTATTGGTTGGCATGTGTCGGATGCCAGGTCTATGGATAAAATTTGGACAACACACAGCTTCTTTCTGTGCGGATTTAAAATCAATACATTGTTATTCAGTGCTGCTACTATCCATCTCTGTTTAGTAGAACAACTCAATCGATCGAATTCAATTTAGCATAGTGCTATACTTTGTCAAAGACTGTCCTAATGTTAGATTTTTCATTCGGCTTGGTTTGTTCGAAAAAAACCTGGAATGAAATCAGTGCCAAATGTTTTTTGGTTGAAATCAAAATAACTTTTGGCAAGTGTGGTCCTTTTGAATGGTATGGCTTCATGACTCTAATGAAGATCTCTCAAAATGTGTCTGTTAACATTTCAAATTTTGTGTAATTTTTATCCATGACAAGATTAAATTTATAGTAGAATTGCTTTGTTTCACCAAGTGTCAAATCCAAAAATTTTATGGTCGCAACTGCTCAGCCGTTTCCACTTAGAGATGAAAATTTCTGTTGTATTACAACTAAAAACTAATTCAATTTGCTCTAGTTTCTTCCCTAACATTATGCATATTATTTATAATAACTACACACTTTCACTTCTCTTGCCTTTGATACTTTCAGATCTCATGCCTTCAATGAAGCATTGATGAATCAGATGAATCAGTATTGCACCATTGAACAATTAAGTTAGAATCATCTATCACTTAAACCCTTTTCACTTGTGTAGCAATGGCATTGATGTGTTTGGTACAGTCAAAGGTAGCTTTCACAGTGTTGGTGTATGGGATTTACTGATAGGGGTACCATTAAAGATCAAGGAAAATGGATGATCTTCTGTTGTTGAAGATGATCTTTTGTTGGCACTTGAACAAAATGGATGCTACTTATCATTTGTCAGCTTTACCTGTGTGATGCAGATTTTGTTGAAGGCTAGTGTGAGCTTCTTCCTTGTCAGAGAATTGTTAATGGAGCTGAGTACCGTAAAATTGTTAATAGACAGCCTAACTCCTGAGCTTATGACCATTGGTAAGACAACTGAAGATTGCTAGTTTACAACTGAAGATTGCTAGTCTAGGGTGCCGTGCTGAGAAAGTTTGCCCAAAGTCTATGGACTGTGATTGATCTTCTTTGTGATAAGATGGGTATGACTGTAGTCGCTGATTGCTTTTCTGTAAGATACCCTGTCATCCTGAATTCAATTTAGCGCAGAGCCATACTTTGTTAAAGAGTGCCCTGATGTTAGATTTTTCATTCGGTTTGGTTTGTTCGAAAAAAAGCCAGGAATGAAATCAGTGCCAAATTTTGTTTTAGTTGAAGTCAAAATGTCTGTTGGCAAGTGTGTTCCTTTCGAATGGTATGGCTTCATGATACTGTTAAAGATCTCTCAAAATTTCCTGCAGTGCTTCACATCCAATTAATTGCTTTTTTAATTTTAAGATAATGGAGCAATTGTAAAGCAGATTTGCAGTCCAGGTTGGACTAACCTTTAGTTGTAATCTCTCATTTTAACTACTGTAAGTGCTGTATGTGAATGGATGTAAGTATTTAAGAAATTTTGCACAAGATATGGCATAACTGTCTGAAGATTCAATGGTGTATTTACACTCACTATGAATATGATTCATCACTTCCAGTGCTGGCAGGCAAAATTGACAATATGTTATTGATTCTGGCTTGCTCGAGCCCTCCAGCAATCAAGAAAATGCACAATGTCCATTGACCTCATGGTCCCTCAGAAATTTGACATTTATCTTGAATAAATCACTTCATCTAGCCCTTCTAATGTAATAGTTGCAAACACAAACCTAATTGAACAGGGGCATTTACAATACCTTCCATCTACTTTAAAATGTGTTTTTAATCTGTTCCTTTCAAACCTTTTTCTTTGTGTTCATTATTTATTAAGCAAAAAAAAGAAGAGAAATAAATGGTTTCATATGTGTAATTAATGAGCAGTCAATGCTAGGAACATTTGAGCTTTATGCTGCAGTTCAGTCCAGAAGTGGCAATCAGCGTCCTGTAAATGGGTCTCGTGTCAAAATTGGGCTACTCTGGTCATCCAGTGGCAGACCCAGGAAATAACAATGGCACAATCAACTCGTCAGGAGCTAATTTGAAAATAATCCCTGTTTATGCGGAACATCTTAAAGTCTTTCCAAGGGAGATTATTAATGAGAGATAAATTGTGTGTTGCTCATGCTTGTATTTAGTAGATGCTTTTTAATCAGCCTGTTTGCACACATCTTCACAGCAGCTGGGACTTGAACCTGGACTTTCCGGCCCAGAGGTAGAGGCATTATCACTGTAGAACAAGGTCTTTCTTGATTCAATCGAAACTGGAGTGAAGTGGCCAAAAGACTTATTTTGTTAGAATCCTTTAGTTGTTTGAACTTTAATTCTATCATCCTTGACTTGGATCAAAGAGGCAATAGGATAGTATTTCGTCCTATGATGCCACTGATGCCACAACTTGTAACCTTTCAAGGTTTCAGCGGTATGGGTTACTATGGTTAGGCTAGTGATGTCTTTAATTAAAACATAAATTAATGAAGTTTCATTAAAGCTTCATTAAAGCTTTCTTAGCTGGAGATGATATTTCAGCAATTTAAACTTTTTGAATAGACTAATTTTAGTCTCATAAAGTTACTATGTTTTGATGAGCAGTATTTATCTCCAAAGTAATTGGAATTTTCTTGACAAATTGATAAAATTTGTAGTTGATCTTTAACAAACCGGCAATCTTCACTATTACTTCAGAAGTTCCTCCCACAATTTTCAGTTCGTACAATTCTTGGTGCTTAAAATTAAGGGATCTTCCAGGCTGAATGATGATTCCAGGTTATATATCGAAATTACATTTTTCATAATTTTAAAGTGTCACAGATTATTAAAAACCTGTCAATCTTAATAATATCCCTGGCTCATTGAAGTTTACAAATGTGCAGTTCACAAGTAACTACAATTTATGTTATTCTTATTGTGACTTGGATGGATGTCAGATTTTGTTCAATCTGTTCAAATAGTGTCAAAATGTGGTTTGATGGCTGTGTTATCAATTATTATTATAAAAACCAGATTAATTTTTGAAACAAGTGCAAGGAATGGCTTTATCCATATTATCTATTGCCAATAGCCTCTTGCAATATATTAAATGGAAGAGATTTAAAAGAATAAATATTATTAAGTCAAATAAATAACACCAGAGAGTTTTCTTGGTATGCCACAGAGATCTTCAGTTTGTGGAGAAATTGTTGTCTCTACATAATGAGACACTATTGCCCCATTCCAATGCAATATGTTCTTTGAAAAGTGACTTACTCATATTCTGTCTTTTTAAATTTTTTTCTAATTTCATCAATTTTCATCTTTCTGTATAGAATTACAGACATATTGCAGTTCTTTGGAAACAGTAAAATGAAAGTCATTTATTGTACATTTCTGTAGTTTCTTTGGTCTTGTTATTTCAATGATAGATGAACCTAAGCTCCTAGCATTTTGGAGGAAGGAGCTTTGTGATGTAATTGCACTTATTGCTGGTGATTTACTATGAGAGTATTAGAGAGAGGGTCCACTATCTCACATTAAAATATGGGGAGGCAATAGCCAAGTGGTATTATTGCTGGACTGTTAATCCAGAGACCCAGATAATGTTCTGGGGACCTGGGTTCGAATCCCACCACGGCAGATGGTGGAATTTGATTTCAACAAATATCTGTAGTTAAGAATCTAATGATGACCGTGGATCCATTGTCGATTGTCAGAAAAAACCCATCTAGTCTACTAATGTCCTTTAGGGAAGGAAACTGCCATCCTTACCTGGTCTAACTTACATGTGACTCCAGGCCACAGCAATGTAGTTGACTCTGAACTGCCTTCTGGGCAATTAGGGATGGACAATAAATGCTGCCCAGCCAGCAACACCCTCATCCCATGAATGAATTAAGAAAAGAGCATTTGGATGGTTGGAGAAATTATACTAGGGTGGTACAGCTTCAAGTGAAAACTGCTACATTTGCACACCTGATTACGAGTGCAAGATTTCCTGTATCAAAATGTTTCCTATATTGCTGTAATCTGACATCCAAAACTGGATCTGGGGTTTGACGGTGATCGTGGTGGTAAGAGCTTTAGTTTTCTGAGGTACCAGCTCCATTCATGAAGGTGTTGTGGTTCAGTAGGTAGTGACTCTGCTGTAGGCTCTGGGCTCAAATCCTATTCCAGGACTTTCTGGCCTTGTTAGGAGCCCTCATGATACAGTTCAAACAGGTTGATAATCGCCATGCTAATCTTTCTAATATCTTTCCAGCTATTCCCTACAGAGGGAGTGAGTGAAGACATGAAACAAATGGGTTCCACAAGCAGTGCAAAGGAAGTGGCCCTTGCATTGAGGATGTTCCAGATGGGAGAGGCAAAGGAGAAGCCATGCATATGTAAAATGAGGGATGAGTGTGGAGAATGAAGACTAACATGGAATCTGTCTCTGTCTTTTTCCCTAACAATGACATTTCAACTTGAACTGTTCTGAATGATCTATTGAAAACATTGCATAAATTTCACACCCTATTGCTAGGCAGAATTCAGTCTAACTAATGTTTTGTAACTGTCAAATGTAACAAATGCTAAAATCTTTCCAAAAAAAAACCAAGAACCAAGATGCTGAAGCTCTGAAACAAAAACGGAAATTGCTGAAGAAACTCATCAGGTCTGGCATCATCTTTGGAGAGAAAGCAGAGTTAATGTTTGAGTCTTCGGAACTGATAGTAGCTCAGAAGAGGTGGTATATATGCTAATGACAGGGATTGGGAGGGCAGTAGTAAAGGAATGGATTGGTGGAGATGGAGACCAGAGAGTCAGAAAGAAAGGTAAGCAGAGAAAGGAATGGTTGATAGTAAGCCAGGGAGGAAGAAAAGCTGATAATGGACACCATGAGTCAGTGCAAATGGGTTGGCTGTGCTAAAAGCAGCCCATTTCGTGACAGGGCCTGGGGTGTGGAATAGGTAAAGGACATAGAAAAAGGTCTGTAGGCTGTAAAATAATTGAACTGTGTATTGAATCTCGAATGCTGCAGGGTCCCCAAGCAGAGAATGAGATGCTGCTCTTCCAGCTGAGCTTCGCTAGAGCAGTTCAGCAAACCTGAGACAGAGACGTTAGCGAACAAGGTGGTATGATAGGTCTCAACCTATCCATTCAATCCTTTCCCCCCAATCCCTGAGCATATGTACCACGTTTTTTGAGCAACTATCAGTTCTGGAGAAGGGTCAGTAGACTCAAAATGTTAACTCTGCTTTCTCTCTATGGATGCAGCCAGACCGGCTGAGGTTCTCCAGCAATTTATATGTTTGCCTAAGATCGCACTGTTCCTTAAATGTTAACATTTTTGGAGAATGCTGGCTAATGGCATAAATTGAACAAAAACTAAAGAAGGATCCATCACAAATAATTCTCCCCCTCCTCCAGATATTTCAGAAAAATGCTTCCCTAAAATGTAACCTATCTTAATTAAAGCATATGCTATTCTCATATTGTAATTGCCACTGTTTATACATTCACAATACAGCCATATTAGTTGTTGTTAACTGTTGTTTGACTTGAGGAAGGCCTATATACAGTCCAGTTCCAGGTATTCTCAGGTAGCTGGTTAGTCCAAACCACAACCTGCAGATTCTGCCACGTAAATGCTAGATGGTACTTTTTGGTCGAGTAGATGAATTGTTGGGAGATTGGCACACTCTATCCAGCACATCATTTTCACTTCTGTGTGCTCTCAACCAAGTTTCTGCCTTTCAAAGTAAATCTTTTCTATTTTAGTGGCTCACAAGCTAGGGATTCTTATGAGTTGGCAAATTTGATGTCTCCATCGATGCCTTGAGGACATCCCTATATCATTTCTGCTGTTCTTCTGGGAGACCCCCTTTCGTGACTGAGTTCAGATCAGAAGAATTGCTTTGACAGTCTGATGTCAGGCATATGAATGATGTGTCCCATCCCATGGAGGCTTTGACTGAATGCTGTGATATTGACTTGGGGGAGGGTACTGCTGTTGGACTGCCCACCTTGTCAATGGATTTGGAGGAACAAGTGAAGGTACCACTGACGGTGATTCAGTATTGTTGTGAGGTGCTTGCTGTAGGTAGTTCAAATCTCCAAATAATTGTTTGCAGATGGTGAGCAATAATTGGGGATTTACTTGTGTCCCTCTTCATAGACACAGACCAAAACTGTGGTTGTTGAGGTAAGAGCTATAAGTTTGCAATGTGTAACTCCATGAATAAATGCTTATAAAAGTGTGTAAAATTTGGCTTAGATTCAATCTTTCACTAATTAAGTTTTAACAGTTACATCCTTAGCTGGCACTAGGAAATAAGGCTTGGTTGCTGTTGTGAAATGAGGATGGTGAATGATTCCACGGAGACCAAAGACAAATGAACATTAATTCTAAGCATCACATGATTTCAGACAGATAAAAGAGTGAACCATTTAGCAAAAGTCACATTTTGGGAGATCTGTAAAACATTCTACATTGTAAAACATTGCCATGTGCCTTGGAAACAATAACGGAAAGGTATGCTGTAAGTTAAACTGTGCTGATGGGGCATGATAGGGATTGTAAATCAGTCATTTATGACAGAAGATAAGACCTCAATTTAAGACCTTAAGGTAAATGTGTTCTTGTATGATGTTTATATATATATCTCTATGTACAGTGTTTGCGGTCAGCAGTGAAATATTGGTCTTCACCACTGACCTCAAAGGAAACAGGAAATTAATTTTCATGATGTTGATTTCATTTGTCCCAGTGTTAATTTAGTTCTGGCATACAGCAGCAGTGATATCATCAAGTAGACTAAGCAGCCAAACACATTGAAAAATTCTCACTAACGTGAAACTTGGAAGTAAGATGCACTGATATTCTTCACTTATTACTCATTTTGTAGACAGCAGAATAATGTTTGATATTTGCATACAGGATTAGAGTTTAGGAATTATATACAAACTTTAAGACTTTAGATTAAAAGCACAGATGTTTTAAAATATTGGACATTTTTGACATTACACAAAAGTTGAAATTAGTTTTTCACGATCAGAGAGGCAGTTTATAATTAATTATGAGATTAGCACCTTGTTAAAAACTCTCTTCCCAGAATGAAAACAGCAAAGCTGGCACATGAGACATACTGGTCCATATACTGTGCACATAAAAATGGAGCTTCAGTACAATCTGTACATTTATTTCCAAATATTACTGTTTTTTTTAGCGTATTTCTTTCTCTCTGCAAAACACAATATTCAACAAGTCACGATTTTACAAGGGTCTTTTCTATGAGACCAGTAACATACATGTGGTATTCACATCAAGTTAAGTGATTTCTAAGGCTTTCTATCTGTAAGAACTTGAATGATTCACTCATTGGAGAACAGGAAATCACAGAGAGCTATTTAATTATGCTTTTAATTTATGCTTTTAATTGTGTATACGCAGCTACCAGAGGTTGTTGTCAATTTCATAGCTTTAATAAAGCCATTTATATTAGTGTACTTCAGATAGCATTGCTCATGGTTCATGATGTGTGGAGATGGTTGTCACCACTGACAGCATCTTGCAAATCCACAACCAGTACTATCTAGAATGACAAGGGCAGCAGATACATGGGAACACCACCATCTACAAGTTTCCCTCCAAGCCACTCAACATCCTGACTTGGAAATACATCGCCACTCCTCAGTGTCGTTGGGTCAAAATCCTGGAAAATCCTCCCCAACAACATTGTCGGCATACCTGTAGCACATGAACTGCAACAGTTCAAGAAGGCAGATCATTACCACCTTCTCAAGGGTAACTAGAGATTGGCAATAAATGCTGTCCCAGCCAGCAATACCCACTTTCCATGAATGAATAAATGAAAAGTGAGCATTGGAGAGCGTGCTGTTCTGTTAACCCTTCTGCAGAAAGTGAACAAAGCAGCATATCATGGAATTTGACCAGGGACTGAAGGAGGAAAGTAAATATTAAAACAATTGAGGGAAGGAGTGAAAATACAGGTAGTTAGAGCCACCAATCAAAGTACCAGCATTAAGTTAAGAATGAAATGTCTTAATTTCTGTGTAGTTTACTAATTCAACATTGTGATGAAATGAAGTGATAAACTGTAATATGTTTTGAGAATAAACAAGCAATTGTGATTCCTCAATGCATGCGCACCGTGCAGAGCTCAAATGAACCAGACAAGAAATCTTGATTTCAGATCTCATATTAACCAGGTCAGAGATGAAATTACATTTTGTTTAATTGTATCTATCTGTGCAGAGAGGACGGATTAATTAATGTAAGGCATTTTGATATTTCTCATGGTGTAAGACTATTTTGATATTTTGTGTTTTTTTATGATTTAACCAAAGACCTTTCTTTGTCATTTAATATTTCTTACATGTGTATTTGTGTCAAATCATAGCCAGTTGTTAAGTAGACCAACATCCTCAGAACATGACACCAAGTTTGTGGCTAAATTCCAGGTACTTTGGCTGCAGCAATTGACCTAGACAATGAACGCCTGGATATGTGACTTCTTCCCACCTTACCTCACACCCTTCGTTGGCATACATCTAGAGACAATTCCCTGCTGAGAGGAGGATCTGACCACATATAGGTGGTCTTGCATAGCCAAGATGGGATTGATTTGGCAATTAAGGTATTTAATGATTTAAGGCATTGCCTTATGTGCCAAGAGACTAGGGTCAGTAAGTTGCATAAAGCCACAACCCGCAAGGACATGCTTGGCATTTGGATGTATGACTCAGGAAGATGTCCAAATAATGTGTTGGTGGAATCGCCACCTAGCAACAAGGTGACTACTGTTGTGAGTCTCTACTAGTGCCTGGTAAGCTGAAGGGATATGATATAAAGCAGAAATTGTGTCCATAGTAATATTTATATCATTGACACCAAAATATGGAGTATGAGTCTTAGAAGGTAGTGAAACGCCTGTTTAAGAGTCTGCTACATTAAAGATTCTATTTGTGATTCTTATTCATTGACTTCTGCTGGAAAGTAGACTTTTGTGCAAAGGAAGGATTAGGCACAACTGTTATGATCTTGTGAGTGTTTGTGGAGAATGATGCAATTTAAATCTGTTTAATCAGATTGACTTCAAAGAAATAGCCCTTGTCCCTCCCAGTCCTGGACCTGTTAGGAATGCCAAAAAAAATCTGGTATTTCGTCTTACAATTCTCAACATTTTGATGTGGAAAATTCTGATTTTCATTTGTCAGCTTTCCAAAACAACCTGGCTAAGGTTAGAGAAAGAAATCTTGGCGTTAATAATGTAAAGATGCATGTGGGAATTACTTTATTCTAAGATCCCTCCTTATCGATGATTTGTTGATAAATTCTTTACATCTCTTGCATTTCACAATTTTGTTTCTAATATACTAGCTTTATCGTTATTTAAATTGTAATTTTTATGCTTTCATAATCTAATTGAAAACTTCACTTCATTGTATTGTAAAAATCATTGTGACTTACCCTTCAGAAATGGCTGCAGTATTGTAACTGGGTTTGCATATCAATCTTACACAAATTCCCAACAGGAATGCAAAAGACCTCTGATATTCACTGGCAATATATTCCTGCAAGCAATAAGATTGACTTTACTTTCTGTATCTGTTAGTAAACCAATCACAGATTCAGTATCTCTCCATGGCTCGGAGGGGTTTGTATTAAACACGTTTTCTTTCAAGAATTACTGATGATATTTCGTCAAATAATCAGTTTCTTGCAGCTCTACTCCCAAGACATGTATAACAAAGGCCTTTAACTTTTAATAATGTATGTCTTTGAACGTTTGAAATAATATCAAAAGAACATATAACTATTTCTAAAAAATCCAATACATATATAGTATACATATATATATATGAAACCTGAAATGATTTGTATGTACCATTCTGGTTGTTTTCTTTGGAGCAGAGAAGATTAAGAGAGCAGCTGATAGAGGTGTATAAGATTATGAGGAGCATGGATGAAGTGGATAGAAAGCAGCTGTTTCCCTTCGTTGAAGCATTATAAACAAGGGGGCACACATTTAAGGTGAACGGAGGTTTCGAGGAGATTTGAGGAAAATTATTATCACCCAGAGGGTGGTGAGTGTCTGAAATGCACTGCTTGGGAGTGTAGTTATGGGTAGGTAACCTCACAACCTTTAAAAAGTGCTTGGATAAATTCATGAAGTTTCATAATGTCCAAGACTATGGACCTAGTGCAGGAAAATGGGACTAGGGCAGATAATAGTTTTTAGTGATACAATGAACTGAAGTGCCTCTTCTGTGTTGTATGATTCTAACTGTTCAATGCTTTGGAATAATTCTTGAAGGAACCTATGAGCTTTGTTTCTAAGTGCATAAATTAATGAAGGATACAAATTAAAATCCAAATACATTCCTTATTGAATCTCATCCAGTTGATTCCAGTTTTAGGAAATTATCTGAATGTAAATGTTAGTATTTTAGTGGCACCTGAGCACAAATTTCTAATGTTGGTGTGAAACACTTGGTACAACAGATCAGCTAATCAGAATGTGCTGCCAACAGTGAATTGATCATTTTAATCTGTTGGCCTTGCTAAGAAAAATCTAAAAATTACCTTAAAATATTTTGCCTGACAGTAACAGGTTTTGCTGTTGTCCAAGTAGCTTTTATTGTATTTTCTGTTTCTCATGTCTGTCGAATCTTTTCTGTTTAGTTTCATTTAATAGAATTGTAATGCTACAGGCACCTCAAGTAACATTTTTCTTAGTGATTTTGCTACTATTTGCCTGCAATATTCTTGAGTAACCATTTGTGCTACAGAAGGTGGAAGTCAAAGAAGTGCAAAATGGTAAATTCTGTCATGGGATAATTTTTGAATTTCTCTCTGGAATTGAAGGCTTAATAGCATTTTTGATCCTCATAGCCCCATGAATTAACAATATTATTCAACAAATTTTGCATTGTGCATGACATAACTATGGTGATATATCAAGTAGGAGGCAATTAGAATCATAGAGTCATAGAACTGTACAGCATGGAAACAGTCTGTTTGGTCTAACTCTTCCATGCCAAACAGATATCCTAAATTAATTTGGTCCCATTTGCCAGCATTTAGCCCATATCCCTCTAAACCCTTCATATTCAAACACACACCCAGATGCCTTTTATATGTTGTAATTGTATCAGCCTCCCCCAACTCCTCTGTCAGCTTGTTCCATACAAGCACCACCCTCTGCGTAAAACAGTTACTCCTCAGGTCCCTTTTAAATCTTTCCCTGTCACTTTAAACCTATGCTGTCTAGTTTTGGACTCCCCTACTCTGGGTGAAAGACCTTGACTATTCTTCCTAGCCATGCCCCTTGTGATTTTATGAACTTCTATAAGGTCACTCCTCAGCCTCCGACACTCCAGGGAAAATAGCCCCAGCCTATTCATCCTCTTCCTATAGCTCAAACCTTGTTTGACCCAATGCTTTAAAAATTTGATAGAGAGGGATAGTAATACATGATGCTTGTTGATGTGATGCAGACAGTGAATAAATACTTCATGCAGTCTCAACGGTTCAGCCATGTAATCAGCTTAAAATGTGTTGCTGACTGGCTACATACACAGCAGGGGTTGTAGTTTGCACATGGCGAGTATGATGTACAAGTATCCTACATTTCTTAAAGGCAACCTGTCTCCTTTAACTGAAAGGTGCATTAACGCTGCAACAGCTGGAATATCTATTAGCAAAAGGCTTTGATATCAGAACCTCCTCAGGCTACACGCCTCAAACATTCATATGGCACACCCGTCCTTGTGCCATTAAAATCATGACGCTCTGCATGAACTGTGCTGCAAGTGTCCAGGAGAAGTTTGACTGCGAATTTTGGGTTTTTAGCTTTTTATAGCATTGACAACAGCGGTGATAAGGAGCTAAATTTTGTGGCCAGTGCATTCATTTCTATGTTGACTCGTTGGCTTTTGGAAGATTCACAAAAAAAAATTTCTTACATTTTAACATGTCTTCCCAATAGAGTGGATTAACTTAAGTGCGTTTAGACAATGTTAATAGGAATGGAGAAATAGACAGACACTGATCATGTAGAAAAGAAGGTAGTGAGGAGAAAATAAGCACAGAAATTGAGCAGAGTCACATGGCTAAGCTTTTTAAATTGTAATTTTACAAGGTGTATCTAGCAGCAATTGTTAATTCAGACACTTAAATAGGGTTATTATGTAATATTTTGTTCATCTCACAGTTTATTTTTGCTAAAGCTTGTTTAGTAGATACAAATTTTTCTGGAGCTGACTAAATTCTAAAGGTAAAATTCATATTTCCTCTTAACCTGGGGCCATTCTAAGGACCAATGTCGGTATAATCCTCAAGCCATGATCTTCAGTTTGTACAAATTAAATTAACTATCATCCTATACTTCATAATGTAAAGACTGAATTTTTTTATTGTCCTGTATATTTGATTGTGGATTAAAATGGGAAAAACCAAGGACTCGGAAGGAATTCCTGCACTTTTGAAAACAACTGACTGGAACTCATTGTGAGTTGTGTTTATACTGTTGCTTTTCAAATAGTGGGACAAGCGAAATAAGATGGCACTGTGTGTGTGTGTATGTGTGTGTGTGTGTGTGTGTGTTTGTGTCTGTAAGAAATAGTGGCAGAAGGCACTCCAGACTGGATGAAGCAGGGACAACAAGGTGCAGGGCTGGATGAACACAGCAGGCCAAGCAGCATCATAGGAGCAGACAGGCTGACGTTTCGGGCCTAGACCCTTCATCAGAAAAGGGGGAGGGGAAGGGGGTTTTGAAATAAATAGGGAGAGAGTGGGAGGCGGATAGAAGAGGGATAGAGGAGAGGATAGGTGGAGAGGAAACAAACAGGTCGAAGAGGCGGGGATGGGGCCAGGAAAGGTGAGTGTAGGTAGGGAGTTAGGAAGGGGATAGGTCAGTCCAGGGAGGACGGACAGGTCAAGGGGGCGGGATGAGGTTGGTCGGTAGGAGATGGAGGTGCGGCTTGAGGTGGGAGGAGGGGATAGGTGGGAGGAAGAACAGGTTAGGGAGGCAGGGACGAGCTGGACTGGTTTTGGGATGCGGTAGGGGGAGGGGAGATTTTGAAGCTTGTGAAATCCACATTGATACCATTGGGCTGCAGGGTTCCCAAGCGGAATATGAGTTGCTGTTCCTGCAACCTTCGGGTGGCATCGTTGTGGCACTGCAGGAGGCCCAGGATGGACATGTCATCTGAGGAATGGGAGGGGGAGTTGAAATGGTTCGCGACTGGGAGGTGCAGTTGTTTGTTGCGAACCGAGCGTAGGTGTTCTGCAAAGCGGTCCCCGAGTCTCCGCTTGGTTTCCCCGATGTAGAGGAAGCCACACCGGGTACAGCGGATGCAGTATACCACATTGGCAGATGTGCAGGTGAACATCTGCTTGATGTGGAAAGTCTTCTTGGGGCCTGGGATGGGGGTGAGGGAGGAGGTATGGGGGCAGGTGTAGCACTTCCTGCGGTTGCAGGGAAAAGTGCCGGGTGTGGTGGAGCTGGAGGGGAGTGTGGAGCGGACAAGGGAGTCACGGGGAGAGTTGTCCCTCCGGAAAGCAGATAAAGGTGGGGAGGGAAAGATGTCTTTGGTGGTGGGGTCGGATTGCAGATGGCGGAAGTGTCGGAGGATGATGCGTTGGATCCGGAGGTTGGTGGGGTGGTACGTGAGGACGAGGGGGATTCTTTTTTGGTTTTTATTGCGTGGACGGGGTGTGAGGGATGAGGTGCGGGAGATGTGGGAGACATGGTTGAGGGCGTTCTCGACCACCGAGGAGGGGAAGTTACGGTCCTTGAAAAACGAGGACAACTGAGATGTATGGGAGTGGAATGCCTCATCCTGGGAGCAGATGCGGCGGAGGCGAAGGAATTGGGAATAGGGGATAGCATTTTTGCAGGAAGGTGGGTGCAGGGTTTGGCTCTATTTCCGATCTGCAGCATGTAACTCAAGCTTGGACACACTCAGTTATTCTCTCCCACCATTTGCTGTAAGCTATTTCCTCTAACCAACGACCATGAACCTGAACAATTAGTGTCTAAATCAGAAATTTCTGGAAAAGCTCAGCAGGTCCGGCAGCATCTGTGGAGAGCAAACAGCGGTGAGGAAGGGTCATTGGACCGGAAAGGTTAACTGATTTCTCTCCACAAAGGTTGCTAGATCAGTTGAGCTTTTCCAGCTATTTCTGTTTTGTTTCTGATTTCCAGTATCCTCATTTTTTTCAGTTTTCAATGTCTAAATCCCCTGTGTCTCCAGCAAAGAACTGAGAATCTGGAATGAAGATGTGGAGAATAGAAAGTCCTGGGAAGGAAGACTTATGAAAATGTCCAGTGTGGTGCTATTGAAGTGTGGGTATTCTTTTTCCTCCACAAATAATACCAATGGTTTTTGTTTGTGTCCACCTGTATGTATATGTAGGGATTTTAGAAGAAGTTTCGACTTTTAACTACAGACATATGTTGATAGCTCATAGCTGTTTACTCATAATTAGAATTTACTTACTTGTAATAAATAATAGTTCTGGTTAAGAACAGGAACCCGTTCAGTGTTTTCTGCTAATCTGATTACACTTAGTCCTTGCTACCTGCAAGGGATAGGAGCATGGACTTGCTGCAGATAACTAAAACCACACACCACTCCTATGTACCACCCCCTTGTACCATGAAGGACTATGCAATGTTTAGTCAGGCAGACTGGACATGAAATTGGAAAAGAAAAGGAAGATGGGATCTGCGGTCAACCTTGAAAGTATGCGGAAATGAGGTAGTAAATCGATGGATAACAAGGACTCAGTGCACTTCAGATATGTAAATTAGGGACTTTGTGTGCTTTGATTAAATCATTATGTTTGTGGTAAACCCGAGAGCAGTGGAGCTTGAGAATCAGTGCACTTGCACAAGTGGGTCTTAGTGATAAATTAGTACAATATTTCATAATTTTGTTCATTGAATTATAAATTTTTGAAAAGGCAAATAGACAGTTTGCCTTTATTTTGAAAGGAATGGAGTATAAAAACAGGGAGGCCTTGCTAAAACTCTCAAAGGAACTAATCAGACATCAGTTGGAATACTGTGAACAGTTTGGGCTCCTTATCTAAGGAGAGATATACTGGCATTTGAGGAAGTCCAGAGAAAGTTTACTAGACTAAGATGCAGAGAGGTTGCTTCCACCCTGGGGGAGTCTAAGACCAGAGGGTATAATGTCAGAGTAAGGGGTTGGCCACTTAAGACAGAGATAAGGAAGATTTTTTTTCTCAAAGGGTGGTGAACCTATGGAATTCTTTACTGAAGAGGACTGTAGAGGCTGGGTCATTAGGTATATTCAAGGCTAAGATAGATTTTTAATCAGAGATAACAAGGTGTAGAGCTGGATGAACACAGCAGGCCAAGCAGCATCAGAGGAGCAGGAAAGCTGACGTTTCGGGCCTAGACCCTTAATCAGTCAGGGAATAAAGGCTTATTGAGAGAAGGCTAAAATGGAGTTGAGGATTATCTGATTGGCCATGATTACATTGAAGGGTAGAACTGAGTCAATGGGCTGAATGGCCTGCTTCTGTTCCTACATCTTATGGTTTTATGATCTTATGATATTTTATTTATGAATTAAATGGAACCCAATTGTTGACATTGACAACTCAAGAGTTAAATTAGGTAGCACATACATGAATGAGATGTACCAAAATCTCAATCATTTTGCTTGCATTTCTATTGCCATGTTTCCTGACTGTAGGATAAATATCACATAAGATTCCATGAAATAAGCTTTCACAGAAAGGGACAATATTCAAATTACAACAACAGTCAACTGTATGAAAATATAATCAGGTAAGGTAAGTGTTTTGGTGCTGGCATATGTCACTGAAATGAAATCGTACAAATCAACTGTTTTGAGAGTTTGGAAAAGAAGATGCTGGATATGTAGCAATAGTTTGTGAGATTGGTAGCTTTTTCTAAGAAATGTATGATGACAATTAGATTTAAAGTACAGATAGAGACAGCACCAATAAGGTGCATCATTAACAACATTAGCTGGGATGGGGATCAGGTGTGGAAGTTGTGTGGTCAGCAGTAGAATAGGGTTGAGGGAATAGGAGTGGGTCTCATGGGTTCGCTGAGCTATGGAAGGGGCAAAATGGGTAAAACTGGGGAAAGATGAAAGTTCATTATGGGCATTACTTTGGATGAATTATAACCTGCTGAGCTACTGGAAGGGCAGGCTGTGTCTGAGGCAGCTATTCAGTTTTAGTGGTGAAGATGTCTGCGACCTCCTCACACTATATATTGGAGGAACAATAGGAGAGAAAGGCTGTTGATGGCAGACAAAAGAAGCAGGGGTTATTTTGCAGGATGTGCCATTTTTGAATAGTTTACCCAATCTCTGAATTTTGTGTTGCTCTTCCTTTTCCCTGTTGTTCTATATTCCATCTCTGCAGTTTGTTTGTTATGTTTGCCTGTTACTTTCCACAGGCACCTGCACTCACTCTTTTATTGTGTTCTCTGTTACATTTACATTTCTACCTTTTTCTTCTGTAACCCCTAAATGGCTTTTCACTTTCCTAAACAGGTCTGTGGATCCCAAGACTTTTCTGTTCAGCTATTATTATCTGCTATCCCTGAACGTTTGATTAATGCACTACTTGAATCAGCTGTTATTCCTTTCTGCAAATCACTGGGAAATTAACCAGTGTTTATGCAGTAAACACAACAAAATTTCTGACTGTCATGGGATTGATCAGATTGTAAAGAAAGGGATTTACAGTGCAGCAGCAGATTTCCCAGCAAAGAATGTATCTGTCCCAAGTAAACAAGAAAATTGAATCCATTGTCCGTATGGTGCATGAACCAAATCAGCAGCAATAAAAATAATTTTGACAAAATCAAAACATTATCATGGAGCTGCATCAAACTTTGATTACAAGTTGGGACTATCCAATGATCATACCATGTTATGCTCAAATATCTTCAATATAGGCAGCTCAGAGAGTACATTGCTGATTATTCAAATTTTAAAATCAAAAAATGGTGCCACATTTGTATTTTAATGCTCAAGGGAAAGTTTTGCATACATTAATCACTTTGGGCATGCTTTCCCACTCTTTGTGAACTGTGAGTAGGGTTCATTAATTTAAAACAAATGTTGCTAAAACAAAAAGGCTTTTCTGTGATTGATGGGTCACTGCCTAAAACACTTGAAGGCGTGCCATTCAAGTTTTCTAGGATGGTCTTGAATTGAAAACTCTTGATTTGGAATTTTACCAGTGCTAAGCTGTGTCCTAGAAATAATGTTGTCAATGCATATAAGGCAGCACAGTGGCATATTGGTTAACATCACTGCTTGCAGTGCCAGGGACTTGGGTTTGAATCCAGCCTTGGATGACAGTCTGTGTAGAGTTTGCACATTCTTCCCGTGTCTGCTTGGGTCTCTGTTGAACACTCCGGTTTTCTCCCACAGTCCAAAGACGTGCAGGTTAGGTGGATTGGTCATGCTAAATTGTCCAATAGGTGGATTAACCATGGAGGCTGACTAGGATAGGGTGGGATGCTCTTCAGGAGGTCAGTGCAGACCTGATGGGCTGAAAGGCCCCAATCTACACTGTAGGGCTTCAATGATATCGTTACAGCTTTTCAGTCCTTAACGTTGTACATTGCAGAGGTTTGGATGAAAAGAATCATAGTTCATCTCCTTTCAAATCTGAACAAGTATGCCTCACTGATCCAATATTGGGTTTCATCTGCATTGGCAATTTGGCTCTCCTGACATTGCCCACAAGAACTTTAGATTTCTATTTCTGTGAATGGAGATTTACTGCATTTTATGTTGCAAAATTCTTGCTATAAATTAAATTAGAGGAGATGCGGTTAACTGTAAACTTGTCCATGAAAGAAATTCAGATGCTGGAAAAGATACCACCTCTGATTAAAAAGAAAATGTTGGGATTAAAAGGTCTTTGTCTTTGGTTGGCCTGATGAACAAAAGATCACTCTTGTGCCAGACTGGGTCAATGCCTGGTCAGGAATCTTATTGACAACAGATGGTTATTCTTCTTTGGATTTTGGAGACAACTTAATTAAGAGCCCAAGTGTAATATATTTCATCCTTCCAGTCACCAGAGTCAAGTCTTGAAGCCAATTAACATACCATGAGAAAGTGTTTTAATCATTTGGTCTAACTTAATCAAAAGGTGAACATTCCAAAATTAATGAATTTGGACATTCTGAGATGGAAAGAGACATTCTTGTTCTGATATCAATCAAGGACTTTGTTTTTATGAAGGGTGTGCTTCATTGTTGGTTATAGTTGTGCATAATACAACTTCAAGATTAATTTGCTTTTATTTTTGAATCATATTTTCTACACGGTGAAAAGCTATGAACTGTTGAACATAAAGACTTAGGTGATCATGTACAAAAATAAATTTTAAAAAACTAATGGACATTCACCCAAAGCAATTTTAAAAATGTTAATAATTAACCTTTATTTCAGAAGGGTTGAAAGAAAAAGGGTTGAAAATTACATGCAGTTATACAGATCTTTTATTTAGCTCATATCTGTGGTGTTTCTTAGAATCAGGGCTTGGGAAAGTACAGAATATTTTAACTGCCATCTAGAAGGGAAAACTGATCAATGAGACTTACTAGTCTGACTCATATACTTCAAAATTGAGGTCCTATATAATGAGTATGTTAATTTCTGAGTTTTGTTTTAAATTGGATTTCCACAAGGGCAGGTTCTGTGTCTTTGAGTGCCCATTCTCAATGGCTAAATAATCTGTCAATTTGAACAGTTAGTGTCCAAAACAGCCAATTTGTTGTAAAGACCTCTGGACCTGAAACATTAACTCTGCTTCATTTCCATTGATGCTGCCAGATATATACTGAGTTTCTTTAGCAACATTTGTTTTTTGTTTCAGATTTCCAGCATCCACAGTTCTTTGCTTTATAATGTTGATATACAGACCAACTTGATTGACAAGGTAAATGGCCAATCACTGCTATTATTC
Organism: Rhincodon typus; assembly: GCF_021869965.1. NCBI lineage: Eukaryota > Metazoa > Chordata > Chondrichthyes > Orectolobiformes > Rhincodontidae > Rhincodon > Rhincodon typus. Next base: position 20,316,201 of record NC_063350.1, on the reverse strand, counting down.
TGAACAATAGCACCCATTGGTTCATTAAGAGGCATCTTATATCTTAGTCCCTTCTAATTTATAGTATGGCAGGATCTGGGATTCATGTGAGGACTGTTCTATTTATGTTTTCACTTCATACCTAGCTGAAACACAAGGTAAGTTGAAGCAAAGTGCATTGCAATTCTAATCTGTGCAAAAATCCTCACCAGAACGCCTCCCTCTTGATGGTGTTTAACAGAGAGGTCAGAATAATGTTGGCTTACTGGTCTAATTCTACTCCCCTTACTTAACACAAACTCTCTGGTTGTGCAACATAGATTTGGAAAATGTCACATATCTCAGTGGTCCTTGTGGAGATATGATGATAACCTCCATGGGAAGTTTTCTTACTACACCATGTGAGTCCTGATGGGGAGGTGCCGGTGTTGGATTGGGGTGGACAAGGTCAGAAATCTCACGACACCTGTTGGGCTATAATCGGTGTTGTGTAATTTCTGACCTACACTGCGTGGGGACATAACACAAGTGAGGGCTCAGCAGTTCCTTCAAGAAAATTGAGTTATCTTTTTGACCTTCCCCACAGATTATCAGCTCAGGCATCTGACACGGACATAGCCATAGGTAGAGCCCTTTTGGCCTTGATTCAAATCCAAATACAGAAGGACACAGGAATTACAACAGTCACCAAGGCTAACAAGAACAATAGCCTCCAATGGTTGCTCGAGAGGGAGAAGCAGCATATGAAGATCTGCCAACAAGATGGAAGCAAATGATGAAACCATGCATCTACTGACCTCTGTCATTCCCTTCAACTGTCTGAAAGACAATGGGAGCACTGAATAAAGATGTCCTGGAACTATGCTATCTGGTGTAGCAAGACATAGGACTGTGTGGAAATCCCATTCAGGTGGCCAAGTTACAGCCACACTGTGCTAAGTAGAGTTAGACAGCCCAGGCTGTAAGTTTCTCCACCATTGCTGTCTTCATCCAGGTGCAGGGCACGATTAATTATTGCTTCGAGAGTGTTTAATCACCAACCTGCAGAATCATCAGCAGTAAAGGCTTCCACTCCATCAATGTTCAAATTATAAGTGGCCTTCAATGCCAATTTCTGGAGGTTTGTATCAGATATCCTTGAACCTGGTATGACTCTTTCATATTAGAAAGCTCACAGGATTCTGTGTCATTCCAAGTCCCTCACACCATACGGGGACGGTTGCTGGGAGAGAAAGGTTATTCTTATCAAACATGGTTCATGACACCTTTATGAAACCCTCAGAGCATAGTGGAGCAGACCACTTTTTGAGATGAGTTTCAATCCCTGGAATGCATCAGCAGGGCTTTGCAGAACAGCTCAGCAAAGCTGTGTCGCATCATTGTGGCATGCTGTACACTTCATAACTAGAACTGAAAAAGGGGGAATGATATAGATGCATCATTATCGTCATCATAATTGGCGGTCTCTTGCAGATGTGAATGTCTTCATTAACTCTCTGGGTGAGTTTGTCAGCGGTTGTACAGACTGATGCGGCTTCCGCAGGCTCTGTTACACTTGAAGCAGAAGATGTTTGTGGGAGGGGTTGGGGTGTTGCTGTGGAAACACGCTCCTTTCGCTGTTTTTACCTGGCTTCTGCTTTTTCCCGATGGCAAGCCTTGAGGTGCCCGAAGCCTTCCTGGATGCTTCTCCTCCACTTTGAGAAGAAATGGGGAATGGAAGAAAACTTATGAGGATCTAGACATTGACAGGAAGGGCAATCCATGAAGGCAGAGCAAAGCACCATCAAGCACAAGAAGCTAGATATAACCTCATTGAAACTCACTTTTGGAAAGAATGAGCTGGGTTTGGAAACTGTTCAATTTTTTAACATTCCAAGTGGCAATCTGGCAAGCAGCACTGTCAAGTGCAAAGAACACATTGACTTTGTAATTTTTGCAGTCCTTGATCTTTTTTGTTGTTGATTAAATGTTTTGTTATCCATCTAATTGTGTGCTTGATATCTTCAGGTGCTCTTACTTTAAAGTATCCACATATTATACATCCTACTGACCATTAGGGATGAAGCAGCTATCAGTGAGAGAGTGAACTAACAATGCATGGTGCGTGGCTAGCTTTCTGTTAGGATTGCCATCAGGATACCACAACACAGTGTTGTCTGTGAAATCCTCCATGATAGCAAGCAGGTTGAGAGAAATCTTGAAAATTCTTCTTTTGATTCTTCCATCATAAATAACCTTTCAATATTTTGGAGTCTGCTTAGACTGAGAAGTAGCAGTGAAATGCGTTAGCATCTTCTAGAGCAGAGTTGAACCTGTAAGAGGCGCCGATTTGTGTAGCCTTTCTTGGTAGACCGCTGCACCTTAAAGAAAAGTGGACATACAAACTATCCATTGTACATTCCCCGTGAGTGGCAGTATGCTTCCTTGAAATGCTGATTGTTAAATGAATGTTACCCTCCCGAGATATGTGGAATTGTCACTGATTCTGCGCTCTCACTCACAAGGTGGGTGTAACTGTAGAATGGGGTGTACAGGCCAGGCCCTGGCACAATCCCTGCATGTTGTGGTGAAATGTAATGTTTTCTGCATTAAAGCTCAATGTTCTGGCTGGAGTTCTGAATGTCCCAATTTTGGATCCATGTTGTCTGGTACTTTCTGTAGTCAAGATGTCAGTTACTTCTGAGAGCTTATTTCTCTCCCTCCATTATGTCTCAGACCCAATATCCACAGCTGAAGTGGAGGAATTTTGCTCTGTTTGAGCCTGTTGACTTGGGAGACTTGGGTGATTATAGCCAATGAGTGTTTGTGCCTAGAATGTCCAGACCAGCTGGGAGTGAGATCCCCAACTGTGTTCCTGAGTCTAACCCAGAAAGAGTAGCCAGCCCAATGAATGTCTGTGAACCAGTAGTTGGTGCTGGTGAAAACCTTGGCAGTGCATCCTCTGAATGACTTCCTCCTCAGAGTGGAGGTGGAGCTGAGTGTCTCCTGCACCGTCCTCTTTACGTTGGAGATTTATTGGCTGCCCCAAGAACCTTCATAAGGAAAGAGAGTTGTATAAGAGCAACAAAGCTTGTGCAGATTAAGAATGAGTTAGAATTGGTGTCAGCAGGAGAGCAATGATGTAGCGTACTGGGTTGGTGACCTATTGAAGTCTCTCCATCCCTGCATGAGAGGCTGTGCTGTTCTCTGGCCAACTTGAGTATCTTTTTTCTCAAAAGGAAAGAGGTGCCCCCTGCAGTTCTTGACTTTCTTGACCCAATTTTCCTGCAATGAGACAAAGGGAGGTTTGGGAAGAATGAAAGTGGATGGAAGAAACATTAGCAGTGTTGCATGAGCAGAACTACTAAGGTGGGCACAGCGAGTGAATAGGAAGTGCAGAGGACAAGAAGGGTTGGTAGTTTGGGCAGATGAGTTAGGTTCAGAGAAGGGAAATTGTTGCAGACAGCACAATGAATATTTGTCTGATAGAGCTGTGTTTGTAAGATATATCGTTCTGAAACCTTGGCTTTCAATGAACATTATAGAGGCATGCAGTAGAAAAGCCAAGAGGATTTTCTAAACCTATAAAGCCAGTTGGACTCTACTGTGCCTACAGTTCCCAATTCTGGACACCTAAAAGTTGCCAATGGGCAACTCACCAGCACCGTCTCAAGGGCAAATAAGGATGTACAATGAATGCTGGCCCAGCCAGTGATGACAACAACTCATGAGTGAATAGAAACAAAAAGATGTTAAGGGCTGGATTATAAGGATCTCAGGAACAGGAAGAACAACAGGGCCAATGACGTCTCTTACTGGCCTTGTTTTTGAATTCTTCATAATGTACCATAGGGTAGATACACTGACATTAGCAGGCGCACAGTCTATGGGGTATGAAGATCTTACTTGAGAACTCTTGCACACAGAAACATGTATTTCTTTGATTATTGTAAATTAAGAGCTGATTTAATTGAGGTGTTTTTCAGATGATTAAATTTTGTTACAGTAGGTAGGAAAAAAATGTATTTCTTTTGGTGCATGAGTTCAGAACAAAGAGCCATAATTTTAAAAATAGGGGTGATGTCAGGAAGCACTTTTCACACAAGGGCTGGTGTAGATTTGGAACTCTTTTTCCACGCCATAAGCTGCTGAAATTAGATTAACAGAACGTTTAAAACCTGAAGTAGATAAGAAGTTTGTAAGGGTATGTATTAAAGGAAATGGAAATAACTTGGAAAATGGAAATAGGCTGATCTGTATCTTAAAGCTAAATCTGAATGACACATCAGGAGCATGGGGCTGAACAGCCCATGACTGATTACATTATAATTATAATCTTTCTATCCAGGTATTGTCCTGCTCTTGTAGCCTTGAATTCAATTGGTGCATCTTATTCTAATTATTAGGTTGAGGTGATATTCAGCTTGTAATGGTCAATACTTTATTTAAATGTTTCCTGGCATTCCAGACTGAAAAGAAACAATTGTCATACATAGCAATTTTTTTACCGCTAATAACTTTAGAATACCTGGATAATTGGTATGCTGTCAGGTTGATTGGGAGCTTCTTGACTTTACATACTTGAATTGAACAGCTTGATAGTTAAACAAGACAACATTAATATTCATTGTGGTAGATACGCAAAAAATAAATATGGTAAATATGTTATTGTGCCTGGTCAGCTCTCATTAACTGTGAAGTGCTAAGATTCCTCATGTCGTGGTAATCTGCACCATTTTCATCTGACTGGAATCTTCAAATTTTAATCCAGTTTTGGTGATGTTTTGATTTGGAGTTAGCTAAATTTGCCTCTTAATATTGCCTTTTCGAACAATCAGGATTCTGTAATCACTTTATATCCTTCTGTTTAAATTTATGTTAAAATGACTCCCAATGCATTTGTGGGAAGTGCATAAATGTTCTCTCATTTTAATATACCATTCATCGCAAATTAACTGAATAAAAAGGATAAACGTCAGCCAACAGCAGAACCTTCCAGGAAGAAACTGTATGACAATAAGTGAACTCTTGGGAAATGATGAATAGATACATTAGCTTGATGACAGATGGCAAATGCTAACAGCATTAGCATCTTGCAAATGCACTATGACAAGATACTGAATAAATGTCAACATCATCAATCAAATGGAACTGATAACTAATATGCCAATAAATAAACTATCTGCTCTTATGAAGTTGTAGTCATGCCTGTTTGGACATTATGTGATTTGCATAGAAGCAGTGAACAGTATAGGAGCAGATCAATCCTAGGTTACTACATAATTGGGACAGTTTAAATAAAATCATAAATTGGTCCAAAAGGTTTCAAACTAGTCCTGTCTCATTGGGCATGACTTTTGAGTTCCTCCGATTAGGTCTTATCATCAATAGAAATTTACAGTTTCTGCTAATACGACTATTGGTTAAAATGACAATTTCCTGCTTATTATTTATGATGTGAGTACTTAGATCATTATTGTCTGTTTCTCAGGCTAGAAGCGATGTTGCTTGTGAAGGAGCAATAATTGGATAAAAGTTACCTCAAAAACTAAGACAATTAACTATTTTGTCATGAAATCAAATAATCTCTTCAAAGTAAATTATCATTCCCTTTTTGGTGTACACCTGGACCAGGCTGCCAAATTTTGCTCACAATCTGGCTGGTGAGCAGTAACTTTTATTTTTAAAGTAGACAAAGTGTGAGATCCTGGGTATTTACTATATGGATAAAGCCACAAGATTCCTCAATTTGAACAAAAAATAGTAAACTTTAGTGTACAGATTAGACCAGTAATAAAATCAACAATATATGTACAAGTAATGTCCAGCAGCCAGAATTAAGATTTATTAAGTATTGGTAATCAATTCTGTCTGATGTTAGATTGGCATTAGAAAGGTCATAGAATTGATCATTAAAGAGGTCATAGCTGGGTATTTATAAGACTCAAAGCAATCAGGAAGATTGGTTTTGTCATGGTTTCTTGAAAGGGAAATCATGTTTAACTAATTTATGAGATGACTTTGAAGGAACAAAGTTGTTTTTTATTATTGGTGGCAGACAGTTTGTTAAAAAACGCAAAATAAAGTCACGGTGATTTTGGCAGTGGGAAGGTCATTCAGTTGTGCGTGATAGCACTTCGGAGTAGAGAAAGACAAAAGAAAACAAAAATGAAGGAACAAAGGGTTGTGGCTAAAGAGAAGCCTGTAGCTGTATTGTATTTTTAAAAGGCATTTGATAAGGGAACAATTTAAAGGTATTTTCCACAAAGAAGATTGGCTGGTTGTCAGAACTAAATAGCATTCTCAAACTGCTCCTTGTCTATTTGGTAGGATGTGATGATTAGAATACCATAGGTGTCTGTGCTGGAATCTCAACGTTTTGCAAGTTACAACAATGACTAGGATGAAGAGAACAAAGGCATGATAACTAAATTTGCAGATGACACAAAGATGGATAGAAAAGCATGTTCTGAAGAGGACATAAGGAATTTGCAGATGGATATAAAAAGGTTGAGTGAGTGAGCAAAAATCTGCCAGATGGAGATTACTGTGCAAATAAATTGAACTTTTAAATTTTGACAGAAGAAGAATAAAACTAAAGAGTAAAAAGACAGTGTTAATTAAATGGAGAACAACTGCAGAATTCCAAGGTGCAGAAGGATTTAGATGTTCTAGTGCATGAGTCACAAAAATACAGCATGCATGTGCAGCATGTAATCAGGGGGGCTGATAGGATTTATTATGTTATTATTTATTATAAGAAGAATTGAATATGAAGGTAAGGATGATATGCTTCAGTTACAAAGGGCAGTGGTGAGATTATATCTCAAATACTGGGTGCAGGTTTGGTCTCCTGATCTATGGAAGGATATAAATGCATTTGAGATGGCTCAGACAAGGTTTACTGGATTGATACCTGGAATGAGTAACTTGTCTTATGAGCATAGATTGGATAAACTGAGCTTGTTTCCAGCTAAGTTTAGAAAAGTAAAGGATGGTTCAAATGATGTGTATAAGATCCTGAAAGGTCTTGACAAGGTGGATGTGCAAAGGGTGTTTCTTCTTATAAGTGGTTACAGAACTAAGGGCCACTGTTTTAAAATTACAGTCATCCTTTTAGAGCAGAGATTAGGACAAGTTTTTTTCTTTCAGAGAGTTGCCTGACTTTGCAACACTCTTGTCAAAGAAGGCGGTAAAAGTGAATACTTTTAAGGCAGAAGGACATAGATTCTCATTAGGCAAAGGAATAAATGGCCATTGGGGTTAGATGGAAATTGTGGAATTTGAAACACAAACAAATCAGTCATGATCTTATTTAAGGCAGAGCAGTCTTGGTGGCCAATTAGCATTCTTCTGCTCCGATCTTGCGTGTTCGTATATTCATTCATATGTTCGTATTGACAAACATACGACAGCATACGACAAACAACAAATGTGATCAAGATAGATCCCATCGATTTGTCAGCAGCTCCCCCCAAATGGTACTGACCCAATGGTTTACCAAACCTCATTAGACTTCACAAAGGATTATAATTCTTCACTTCTATTGACCTAGCTTTGAAACTCACTTTCACATTGTTCTGCCATGCATTGCCTCAATGACTGTTCCCGTTCTAGTCAATCACCCTCTGTTCCCGGGTTATCGCTCCCCAGACTCTGAAACAGCATTCCAGTGCTCACTCACACTGTTACTCCAGCTTTTCACTGACAGTTAGCTTCATTGAGCCAGTCCTGCCCCTGGTTTTTCCATGACCTCTAATTTCACTTGGTTGCATCAAGCAAATTGTGCTTTTGAGCTTTTCAAACTCACTCACTCAACTATACTGAAGTATTAACACTCACAGGTTTCTCCTGAACAGCTTGTGTCTTCCCCTAGCACCAAACCAGTCACCTTCCCATGTTCTTAACTACCCAGGACCTATCCTGTGTCCTGAATCCAACATTTAGAATTAAGCAGTAGCTAACAGCACAGAGGCATCTAGCTGCTCTTGATTCCCCACTGAGTCTACTACGTGGAAATTATCTGTCCAGCAGTTGAGCTAACTGTAGCATTCCTTATGTGGAGTCTGTTTCTGTCCTTCCCTGACTCTTTTTTTCCAACTAAGTACTTTATTAACACTTCTCCTGTGATAACCAGCTTTCTTGAATGACCTATTGAAAATGTTACAATAAGCCTGGCCCCTATTACAGTGCGGAATTGCAAGGAGCTAGCTGGCAGTGAGTGGAGCTGAGTGTGCTTTCAATGTTACAAGTCACAGATTGCTGGCTGCCCCAGGTAGAATTGGATGCAATTGGAAATCGATTTCATCACATTTTAAACAAATAATACAATCAAAACTTCCACCAAAATCTGGCAACTAATTATAAATATTAAATGTAAACATTAAATTAAAAACGTGAAATGACTGAGGATATCGTTTCAAAACAAAAACAGAGACACTGATTGTAATCCCACTATTTCTCACTCTCCAGGCCACACTGAGTTGTCAGTAGCAGCTTGATTTTCATTAAGAATTCACTGGCAGGTCGGCATACAGCAACACTTTCATTGAAACAAAACCCAAGACTCAATGCCTTAGAAATTTTACCCTTATCATTGGTATTTATACCCTACCCTCAAAACGGTCATTCCCTAATTTCAAAGCCAAGAAGCTTTTGTGACAATGTCTAATGATGACTAAATGCTATAAATGGGATAATGCATTACAGCATCGGTCACCTATTCTGGATACTCTTAACATCAACACTAGCATAGCCTTTTTTTTTACAGGTGACAGCACACTGATTTTAATATTTAGTACATGGGTTAAATGATAGTCAAAATCTTTATTGCCCACTGGGTGAATGTTTACAATTAAATAACAGATTGGATTAACTTGTTTATAATAGTACCTATAACGTAAGTTCATAAGTCGATTGTGCTAAGTTGTCCTTTTGTACAGTAGCCAGTTTGAGCAGCCAATTGATGTCATTTCAGCCTTAATTAAATTCTGGAGTGTAGTGGAGCCTGTAATTGGGAGAAGGCAAAATTGATGTTTGTGAAAACCCATTTCCTTTTAGAACTCCAAGTAACAACATGGCTATTTATTGCCTGCTGAGTCTTGCCACAATTTTGTGATCATGATGGCACTAAATTCTGCTTTCAGTCAAGACTTATCTAGCCTTTCAATTGTTGGAAAGTGCATTTGTAAGGTCTTGACCATTGTTCAGTCTTGCCTCCTCTGCTGCTGATTAAACCAGAGATGTTGATGTTAGGTATTCTGTTTCAGTTCAGTCAGGCCACTAAATATCTTCTGTTCTTAATTTCACAACTGGGCCAATATCCCCAAGATAAAAATTTATGTCTCTGAGAGAAAATGCAACTTGGGGACATCAAACAAAGATTGGATTTGGATTTAATTTCCAGAATGTTAAACCCCACTCTGAACAATGCAATAGACATTTTCTGATTTAATTTCACACATTTGCCAAATTTTAATAAATGACAGAATAAGAACTGCTGCCTCTCACTCAATCAAAATGGAAAACACTTCCTTGATAATATAGTAATCCAGATTCAGTCCAATGGCTCAATGAGAAGAAATTCAGAAAAGCATGTAAATCTGATGATAGATGATATAACTGAACTCAGTCCCAGGCCATGAGCATCCCCATTTATTCTACTAAAGACAAAACATTGCAATGGTAAGATTCTCATTCATTATCAAAACTTAATCAAGCAAAACACACAGATTTATATTTCATTAACCTCTTGAGCGGCAAGCATTGAAAATTATATTTTCAATTATTCTTTAGTTTGTATTAGAATAATGGCATGCACAATAATTTAATACTTGGCTTTTTTTATAACCCTTGTGAAATAACTCCACACAGGTTGGTATCCTGTCATCAAGTCACCCTTTATTTACACTTGGTGAGTCATTGACACTGATCCAGCTCCCTCAGAGCCAGCTCTCAGAATGAGCAGAATCTTTGACACTTCTATTTAAATTTGTCAGCCAGGGCTCCCTCATTGGACCAGACTAACAGCCCCAATGAGGGAACTCATATTCTATGAGGTCTACCTGCCTGATCTTGTTACAGTCACTACAATCATTCACGTTAAAACTGATTTAAAAAATGGTCTCCAGCAGAATTTTGGGTATTTTATTAGGTAGCAGATGTTTGAACAGAACATTTAAAATATGATATTCCTGCTTGGTCTAAAAACTGGCAGTGCCCAAATGATCACTTGTACAGTGAAACCATCTTGTTCCTCATTAACATTAATGATTTTCCAGTTTCTTGTCTCTGATTTGCAGAATGCAAATCACATCATCCTTAGAAGAATTAGAATTAAGTTTTATTGTCACATGTACTGAAGTACAAAAGTATAGGAATACAGTGAAAAGTATACAATGTTCCACACACAGCATCATCTTAGGTACAAAGTACCTAGTTACAAATCTTAGGTACTAAAATAGATTAGGTACAAAAATAGCGAAAGATAAAAGCTGAAACCCTACTTTGCAGTTATTCATTGTATAAATTAGGAAAATAAAGAAATAAAGTTAAAAGATAGAAATTATAGTCCCTCTATAGACTGCAGTTGCTCCACAATGGGGGCTTTTCACACACATGGTCTCGCTCTTCCCTGTGCTGGGCCGACCGCTGGTTGTCTCTCTCCATTCTGGTCCACTGACCACTGGCCATCCCGTTCTACTCCAGCCCGCTGACTGTCCCATTCTGCCCTGGCCTGCTGGCCGCTGGCTGCCTGGTCCATGCCACGTCTGCTGACCGCCCCCCCAACCCCCTGTGTGTCCTCAGCTGCTGCATCACTCCAATGCTGTCACCACTGCTCTCTCCACAAGGTGAGTTTAAACAAAACTTAAAAAATTAAAAAAGAGAAGAACAAGAAAAGGGAATAAAAGAGAAGCGGACAGAAAAGGGTGAGTCCTGGGATGAGCCTGGACGTTGCCTACTCCGTTGCCATCTTGATATATCAACCTAATACCAGTTAACAATCAAATCTATATTTTTGGATTTTCCTTGTAGACATTTTTGTCTCTACAGTCCAGTCATTAGTGGAAGATGGCACTGAAACAAAATGACGTATTTTTTACTTGGAAGAAATACAGGTGTAACTAACACGTTTTAGATTCAGACTGACTTGTCGAACATTTTCTGCCAATGCTTCATCTTTATCATGTTCAGGCTTTTACAACTTCTTCTTCTGTACAGAACCATGTCTCATTCCAATAACAGCTAAGGACCAACATTGATGGGGATTATTGAGATAAATCGCAACTCAATAATCCTATTCTCCTAATTCAGAAAAAGTAGCACAGTGAAACAGACTGGAGTGTGTGAGATCTAAAGTGAAGAGAAGATATAAAAAGCAAAAAATCACACAGGGGTACGCCTGATTTATTTTGTTGTTTACTTTAGCCAGAATTTGGGTTTATTCAACATTTGGATGTCCCAAAAACACTTTACAGCCAATGACTTACTTTAGAATTCTTAAGTAGGCAAATGCAGTCAGCTAAGATAACAAGGTGTAGAGCTGGATGAACACAGCAGGCCAAGCAGCATCATAGGAGCAGGAAGGCTGACGTTTTGGGCCTAGATCCTTTGTGGTGCCAAAACCAGCAAATGGGTGGAAGGGCCATTTAATCTATTTTTTGATGATGATTGAGCACGCTGGACAAGCAAAGTTCTTCAGTAGCAGTGCAGAGGGACATTTTACTGGATATAACAAGCAAATAACACCTTGTCTTGACTTAGTGTTGGCATCTCTGGTATGTCAATACTCCTTCAATGTTTCACCCAGGATTACACCGTTGATCACATAAAACCAATGGGCAGGAAAATACCTACTGGCCCATCCAGTTGACTTCAATTATTAAAATTTAATTCCTGAATGTGACATTGTTGGCACCATTTATTGGCATTTATAGTTTCTCCTGTTTTACCACTGTTAACTTTCACTGGTCATAAGTTGTATTGATGGGAACAGGAATTCTATGTTGACCAGAATAAGATGACAAAGTTCCTTCTAGGATATTAGTGAAGCATTTGCTTTTTACATAGATACGATTTTTAATATTTTGTGGCCACTTCTACTGATACTTGTTTTTAATTTTTATTGCTAGACTCTTCTCCAACTGAATTTGAATTGTTAAACTTTTGTTGATAAGATCCTGTGTTCTCTGATTGCCAATCCAGTGACATCACCACTAGACTTCTATATCCAAGTTATACCTGTGGCCATCTGCTTCAGGGTAAATGTACCACAAACTTGAACTAAGATGGCACAAGCACATGAAGAGTACAGTAATTTCTCACACTTTTAAACAATGTTTTCTATAAATCAAACTGGTTTTTTTGGAATAAAATAAGGATGTTAAAAGGCCTGGAGTGAGTTCAAAGGAGGTTTACTAGAATTATACCAGGAACAAGGGATTTTAAAACAAGGACAGGTTGGAGAAATTGGGTTTATTTTCCTTGGGGCAGAGAAGAATAAATGGTGACCTTATTGAGGTGTTCAAAACTATGAACAATTTTGATAGGGTAAAGCAGGATATTCTGTGTCCACTAATTGGTATATCAGTAACTAGGGATCATAATTTCAGGATTGTCAACAAGAGAGCTAGGAACGATTGAGGAGAAACTTCTTTACTCAGAGAATTTTTCAGACTTGGAATGCACTTCCTTGGGAGAATGGTGGAGTTGGATTTCAGAGGAGGTTTCAAAAGAGAGCTGGGTATTTGTTTGAAAGTGATGAATTATGAGGGCTATGGAGATAGCGATGGAAAATGGGACTGGCTGTGTAGCTCTTTCAGGAGTCAGGTCAGACATGATGTGTCAAATAGCTTCCTTCTGTACTCTAAAATGCTGTGATGCTATAATTCTATAAGATGATTTAGTTTTCTGCTTATCTTATCAGAGCATCTGTTCATTCATAGAATTAATTCCTTTTTGCTGTAAAACATTGTATCACTGAAACAATGAAAAGGCACAATTCTGTATTCTATCTTATGTAGCTGTCACAGTCTGTATTTTCACATTCTTTAAATATTTTCTTTATATGTTTGGAGTTTAAGCAGAGCTATTTAGAATTAAAAATAAACCTTTTACTTCTAACACTGTGAGATAATAGATTGGGTCCTCTGTGGAGCAACAATCATTGTCAGATTGCTGCTTCACTCAGATTTTCTGTGGCCCTGCTCAGTATTTTGTTCTAGATCTCCTGAGCCTGACTTCTGCAGAAATGCAGAGTGCAGCATCCATCAAGGAGTCCCATTATAGCACTGGAACATCAAGGGGAAGATACAGCATACCTCTTTTTTTCATTTAATTTAAATTTAAAGGCTCAATGTGAGCGGGTGAGCGGGTGAGTGGATGAAGATATGAATGGATAGTGGGGCAGAATGGGTGGGGTGGAAGGGTGAGTACACCAACAGGCTGCCTAACTAAATACCCTTCCCACTTTTCCACTGCCTGGAAAAGAAGATTCTACCCCTGGTCTTTCGGGATCAGACTCAGGGCTGGCATCTCTCAGAGTTTGGGTGATAAAGGTAATGTGAAATCAGACACAAGTGAACATTAAATAATGGCTTATGACTTTAAAATTTCTGCAACAAATTAGTTGGCATTTCACATATGTGTACACCATGTGGCACCTTGACTCAGCTGACAGGTTGTGGGTTTAAGTCTCGCTCCATTCATGTGTACCTATTTGAACTGATACAAATGATGTTTCACAAATGAGATGTTAAAAAGTGATGTTTGCATGTTCTGGTGAATATAAGAGATAATCAATTTGTGGGACCTTGCTGTGTGAAAATCTTCAGCGACAGCTGGTTTTCTGAATAACCTTCTGCCATTTAGAAGTTATTCACCAATTATGAAGTACTTTTCAAATATGGTAGAACTGCGCATGTTATTTCCTAATCACCATATGAAGCAAAATAAATTCTTAAATTGCAATTAAAAGCTTATGGAACTTAGCCATGAAATAAATGTTCAAGTGTATCTTCTCCACATAGGAGTTTTAGCTACCTCTTTGTTATTAATTTCTATATATCATAGAGTTACTGAATTGTACATCACAAAATGACCATTTTGCCCTTTGAGTCTGTGTTAGCCTATTCACACTCATCCCACTTTCCAGCACTTGGCCCATAAATTTGAACTTTATGACATCTTAAGTGTTTATCCATGTATCTTTTAAAGGTTGTGAGCTTTCTTGCCTGTACTAACACTCCAGCAGTGCATCCCAGATTCCCACCACACTCTGGTTGAAAACTGTTTTCTTCAAATCCCTTCTAAACCTGCCTGCCCTTCATCTTTAAATTATACCCCTCATTATTGACCCTTCAGTTAACGGGAACAGCTGCTTCCTATCAACACTGTCCATGTCCATCATAATCTTATACAACTCAGTCAGGGATCCCCCCTCAGGCTTTTCTGCTGTAAAGAAAACAACACAAACCTATACGGCCTCTCTTCATTGCTAAACTGTTCCAACACTGGCAACATCCTGGTGAATCTCCTCTCCACCCAGACATCTTTCCTCTAGTGTGGTGACAAGAATTGCACACTGTATACCAGCTGTGGCCTAACCAATGTTTTGTACAACTCCAACATAACTCCCTGTTCTTCTAATCTATGCTATGACTGATCAAGGCAATTGTCCTGTATGCCGCCTTAACCACCCCATTAACCCGTCCTGCTGCGTTCCTGGATCTGTGGACAAGCACCCCAAGATCCCTCTGTGATCTTCCCATCGGAATAATTTGTCTCTCTCATCCTACAGTCTCACTATTAATCTCCCAGCCAATCTTCGTATCATCTGCAAACTTAGTTATCATACCCCACATTCTCACCTAAATTGTTTAGAGATGTCCTTGTTACTGATATAATGTGTACAATTATTACAATGCAATTAACAAGAGTCTGAAAACACAGATAAATAAATTGCACAATAAAGCATCATGTCAACTAGTGAAAACATTTCATGTTCAGTGGACTTTGGATGTACTGTGTGTTGGATGTCCTGGGCAGAATTTAATGGGGATGATGGGGGACTGTTAAAAGTTCTGAAAAACAACATGGTTTAGGTCAACAGAGAGATTTATCTGTTGAGATTAAACTTAAGTTAATAAATAAGCAACGTAAATTAATAAACAAGCAATGTTATCACTACAATCTACTTTATTTATTTGTTTGCACATAAGGAAATACATGATATAATAAAGATCATGTCTTCTTATTTTTCTGTATTTTTGATTTTGGACTGAAAATTGAAAAAGATATTTCATGTTAAAAAAGCAAAAATAGTGGGAAAAATTGCTGCACTTATTAAAAGCAAGCTGCTTGACGCTCATTGTAAGTGCTACTTACATAGCTGTTTGTTCAAGTGTTGGGAGTTGGTTAGCTCAGTTGACTAGACAGCTGATTTGTGATGCAAAATAATGCCAGCAGTGTGGGTTCAATTTCTGTGCTGGCTGAGGTCACCCTGAAGGTCCCAATTTCTTGAGCTTGCTCCTCGGTTGAGGTGTGGTGAGTCTCAGGTTAAACCAACATCAGTGACCTCTCTGTAATGAGGGAGTGGGACTGTGATGACTTTACGTTTTTGTTCAAGTAATGCGGAAGGTTACTACAGATAAGGTGGAGTTGGAGCTGGATGTGGATGGGTTGGTGAGGAGAGAAGAAGGTGGTATTCATCTGGCTGATTGGTCTGTGGTTTGGAGTCCACTTATCAACTTATCAAGGTAGCTGAACAGCTTGTGGATGTGAACGTTTGGTCAGAAGCTATCAGACTTCCAAAGAAGAAGGAGCTGCCCTTTCCTCTGCAGCAAAAAAAATCTTCAAGCCTCATTTTATTTCCCCGGTTTATTTATTTATTTGTTATAATTTGTAGTTTTTAACCAATAACTCAGAGACTTTAAGTATGAATCAGTCACTCTGTGCCTCCCACAAGCAAGTAAAAGTACCTGGAGAAGGAAGATTGTGGGGCAGCAGTCACTGACTAGACAAAAGAATCATCTCAGAGAAGACTGAGGGCAGGGACCATTGAACTGACTTTGCAGCTTTTCCCTTCACCTATAACACTCATTTTTAAAAAAAATGCATCTCTATATGTGTGTAGTGCGAGTTTATAAGAGAATTAGAGTTTTAACTAGTAGAATTATATGTCGATGATTCATAATTATTTATCTGTAACTGGAATCAATTTGTTTGTAATAAATAATAATTCTTGTTAAGTACAGAAACCTGATCTGTGCTTTCTGTCAACCTGGGCCTGAAATACAGGTTAATTGGGAATTTTGCATTCTTTTATAAAATCTTTATTTCCATGACAACCTTGGGATTAGTGGGGCTTGGTTTCCCGTGTGACAATTTCCAGCGTGACAATTCCTCAGTTCTGAGGAAGGGTCACCGGACCCGAAATGTTAACTCTGTTTTTTACCTTCACAGATGCTGCCAGGCCTGCTGAGCTTTTCCAGCAACTTTGTTTTTGTTCATTGTTTATAAATAAAGAATTGCTTTCACCTTCCAATTTCTCTTTCTAAATTCTTGGGAACATTTGATTACTCAAACTAGCAAAACTAACACTGCTTCACAAAAGTGCAATTGATAAGTAACTCTGGATATACGTTTCTTATATGTAGATTATATTTATAAGAAAAACTGAAGGCTGCTGTGTCCACCTTGTTCATCCTTACATAGAAACATTTACTTCTACTGCAGCATTGTCTTTGATAATACAAATGTTTGGGCTGAATCTCACGATGTTTTGGCTAAGTACCAGTTTTGCTGAATTCCACAGAGGGTTTCTCTCCAGAAGGCCTTACAAGATCTCTTGTCATGTCTTACCAGACTGGCTTTGTTAACTGCCTATCCTGCACAACACAGCTCAGTTATGGACAAGGAGAGCTCTCCCTCTCCAATGGTCTTGTTCTCCTCCTTGGAAGACTGCTCCAATTCCGCACATTGTCTCTTTCACTGTTCCATTTGCATAGAGCACAGAATGGCAGGACGAGGCAGCAGATTCTATTTGGACTGTACTGGGGACCTCCAGTCTCACCCAAACCCCATGCCCTGACCATTCCAAGCAGTGGAACCGGATCTTCAGAAACCCTATTGTCTACTCCAGGCATTCCTGGTTGAAGCATGGGCAGCGTTAAACCTATGCTCTGCATCAGTCAGGGCTAGCAAAATGATGTCATCAGTCATGCTTGCAATGGCTCACCCTCGTCCTCCAGCAACCAGCCTTGTAAGGCACCTGGGTACAATAGACAGCTTTACGATGTATAGTTGTGGCAATTACCAGGACAATAGGCGCAAACCACCAGTAAGTGGTAACATTGATCACAGATCACCTGAACACTAAGGAAATGGAATTCCTTCCTACTGAATTCTGTCATGCTGTGATACTGTCCTCTCAGTGTGATGTGTGTGTAGTTAATGGCACCTTGCCCCTGGGGAAAGGCAACTCTGTTTCCAAACCTGCTTCTGGGCTGCAGCACTGACTTTGTCATTGGAAAACAAAATTAACCTAGTGTGATCTCGCACAGATGGCATAAGTGAGTGTCCTGGTACATTTGTAGCTGCAAACTGAGAGATTCCACACAGGTCAACCCTATCAATCCCACAACACTGTAGGTGGGTAAGGCATCAGCCAGCTTGTTCGCCCTTAGGCCTACTGAGGCTGTTAATTGACTAATTAATGGCCACTTAAGGGCTTGTTTCTATGTCCCCCACAAGATATGGGTAGCTGAGAATGATGGAGTGAAGGAGGCCAGCCTGCTACTTCACCATCTCAGCTGAAAAGATGGGAAGGCAAGGGAGTATATTCTATTACAGGGTTCCCTGTGTTCCCTGAGGGCTGGAAATCTTAAACTTTCCTCATTAAGGCCACCCCCAGTGTATTATCTCTGTGAGACAGTCATTTTAAAGATTTCTTCAGCTTGTGCATGATATTTCCAACATTGAGGTGGGTGAGCGATAAATACCCTTCCCTCTCCACTCCATAAAATACATGCCACGGTTTCAGGACAATGGCTTACGAATTTTATTCAAGAACATGACTTGGAACCTACTTTGCCAAATGAGATGAAATTACAGTAAAATGCATGGGAAGATCAGTTGCAAAGCATACCACTGTCTTCCCCCCACTCTTCGTGGGCATTTGTTCCTTCACTACTGGCCTTTCTGTTAGGTGGGACAGAGGAGGGAATAACATTTGGGCAGATTGCAATTAAGCTGTTGAGAAGATTTTTCACGTCAGCAATTTCAGCATACGCAAGAAGTGTATATTGGGAAACTGCCCTTGCCAACCCTATTATTTTCTGTTTACAATGACTGAAAAATCACCAAACTGGAAATGCACAATTTCTCACTATTTGTTCTGAAAGCTGGGAGCTTCAAAGTAGAAAATCTCTACCCTCATTGGCAAAGTGCCACATCTAACTGGCAGTCGTTTGATATGACTGCAACTATCGTTTTGTTGTGATAGCATTTTTAAAAATATGGTATGATTTAAGCATAGATTATTCTGCTGTTTTTTCCCTCATAATAAAAACTGTGTTCAGACAAATATTTTAATCTAAAATTTTTTTTGTCTTTTTTAAAATATCATTGTAAAAGTTATAGCTGAGTCTGAAGAAACAAAGTCACATTGGTTGCCAACTTGTCCTGGAGCTTCTTGCAGATCTGGAAAAAGGTCATTTATTGGGATTCTCAATTGCACAATTCTGTCAAGCTCAGGGCGGAAAAAAAATCTAAGTTGTAAATAGAATAGATAATGGGAATTCAAAGTTGGAGCATTTAGTGAAGTGGTGGTGAAATTTATTTTTTTGTACAGTGTTTTATTAGCCATGCAGAACATATCTGGCCTATTAATGCTGTGGACTTGCTTTAACAATTGATAGTTTGGGGATGATCACACCTGGAGTAAATTATTTTCACAAAATTTATGTTTTCCGCATGATTTATCTTGCCATTCGCTTCTGTGTATACTGCAGTTTGTTAAAATGAATAGTTTTATTGTGCTACCTCAGGGAACTGAGCAGCAACTAAAATGTGAAATTAATGTTGTGCAATTAACTCAATATAAGTGCATGCCTGTCCTTACCTTTTATACCTCAAACTACAAAATTCTGTTCCAATTAGTAATTCGTAAAATGTAGTTTTCATGCAATAGTCTTCAATGGGACAAAAATGTTTGGTTAAGCTATAGCCAGTGCTGAGATTCATAATCGCAACTTTTGTAATCCAATAATGTTGCTTTTAAATGATCCAGTAATTGGAGGTAATGAGGTATATGTAAATCAATCCTTATAATCGATTTATAATTGTGACTACTGTATTTTATGTCTTGCTCTGGTACTTTAAAATTGACAGCAGTATAGCTCATTGTAGTGTAACATGATTCATGTTTAAGAGTTAACCTTTGGTGAATTTTAATATATAAAATGACTAGTGTTAAATAGGTGTAAAATATTAATGAGACAGTCCATTTTAGAGAATTCTAGTTGCAAAAATCAATTTGTTAGATCATGTAAAATAGTGTTATATATTTCCACTTAAAATCATAAAAGACAAAACATAATTCAAAGCTGCTGCTTTGTAAAACCCAGAACACCTAATGTGAATACTTTGTATTTAACTATTACTAGAATATAGATTAATTAATTGAAAACAGTGGAAATTAATTATATACAGGTAGCAAGCATTCTATGGGGACCCAGTTGAGCCCCTGTAAATAGACAGAAGTGCAGGAAAAATAGGGCAGGATTAGGATATTTATCCCTTCAATCCTGTTTCACCTTCCATTAGAACGTGATTGATCTGACCATGACCTTAATTTGACATTCCTGCCTCAATATCATAAACCTTTACCCCGTCTCTAGATCAAAAACCTGTTCAAGTCAACCTTGAAAATATTCAATTTTTTTTTGCCTTTCACTGGGGTAGAGAATTACACTGATTTATGACTCACTGATCAAAGAGAGAACCCTTATTCTGAAACCGTGCCTCCAAGTTCTAGATTTTCAGATGAGTGGAAACATCCTTTCAGTACTCACCTTGTCAAGCCTCTTCAGAATCATGCTTCTGAGTCATAGTAAGATGGAGCTAGAATGCAGACTGTAAGACTGATAAGGCAGCTCAGATGAAAACTGTCTGATTTGAAATTTGATTTTTATACGAACTAGAAAGGCCTTTTAAATAATTATACTTACATTTTCGAGTAGACTCATGTATTCATAAAAAAAAGTAGTTTTAATGTATTAGACACTGGAAAATTTGATTAGATTTCTGTAGGTGATCAGTCTTGGATGCAGAGACTGATTTCGATAAACAGCCTTGGAGAAATCTTTTCTCCATCAGCAGGAAGACTAGAACAATGAAAAAGTACAAACTAGGTAACTTCCCAAGAGTAACAAGGGACAAATAATGTAGCAATGGAGCAAAAACAATTGTGAAACAGGGTCACCTCGAGAGAGTAAACAATCGTGATTTCGAACCTAACGAGCAGTTTAAGAATGCAAATAATCTTTTAATGACTTGATGGAACTAGAAAAGCCCTTGAATTTCATTCCTGTCAATGGGATTTGAATAGGTGCTATCTGAAATGTAATGATAATAATCTTGTTATCAAAATTTCTGTTTTAAACCCATCTTACAGCATGCAAATAGAAGAAGTTGTAAAAGGCAGCTGCTAGACATAGAGACTGGGTTTGTTTGACTTTTCCAAGTCGTGTAAGAGGGAAGCTGCTCCTGAAGTTGTTAGCTTTGTCACAGGATTGTAGTAATTATGTATATTTTCATAAGTAACTTTACATTAGAGTTGATATTACAAATATTACAACAATTGGTAGAAATTAACATCCTTTTTAATCTTCTGTACTAAAATCAGCAAGTAATATGAATTGCATAAAATCTGAAAGAACTGCAGATGCTGTATGAGATAACACAGCGTGGAGCTGGTGGAACTCAGCAGGCCAGGCAGCATCAGAGGAGCAGGAAAGCTGATGTTTCAGGTCGGGACCCTTCTTCAGAAATGGGGAGGGGGAAAGGAGCTCAGAAATAAATAAATAGAGGAGGAGTGGGGCTGGGGAAGGTCGGCGGGGTGGTGATAGGTGAGTGCAGGCAGGGAGTGGTGAGGATTGGACAGTGAGGTGGGAGGGGCGGATAGGTGGGAGAGAATCCGCCCCTATCCACCCCTCCCACCTCACTGACCAATCCCCACCACTGCCTACCTGCACTCACCGATCACCATCCCACCTACCTTCCCCAGCCCCCTCAACCCTGCCTCCTTGACCTGTCCGTTTCGTCTCCCACCTATTCACTCCTCCCACCTCACTGACCAATCCCCACCCCACTTCCTACCAACTATCCTCATCCCCGCCTCCTTGACCTGTCTGTCTTCCCTACCACCTACCCACCCCTCCCTCCTCACTGACCAATCCCCACCACTGCCTACCTGCACTCACCTATCACCATCCCACCTACCTTCCCCAGCCCCACCCCTCCTCTCTGTATTTATTTCAGAGCTCCCTTCACCTTCCCCATTTCTGAAGCAAAGTCCCGACCTGAAACATGAACTTTCCTGCTCCTCTGATGCTGTTTGGCCTGCTGTGCTCCTCCAGCTCCATGCTGTGTTATCTCTGACTCCAGCATCTGCAGTTCTTACTATCTCTACAGATGCTGTGAATCGGGAGCAAAAACAGAAGCTGCTGGAAAAGCTCAGCAGCATGAAGACAAAATCAGAGTTAATGTTTCGGGTCCAGTGACCCTTCCTCAGAACAGGACATTAACTCTGATATTTTTTTTCACAGATGCTGCTAGACCTGCTGACGTTTTCCAGTAACTTCTGTTTATGTTCCTGAATATGAATTGCATGACCAGATTTGAAAAGTCATTAGTAATAAGCAAGTACATGGTGCAACAGGCAAATGTTTATGAAGGGACAAAGCAATCGACGTTGGAATTTGATTAATAAGATGTATTGTAAGAGCCTCAGGACAGGTAATAGGGGTCTGGCAAAATCACGAGATGATGAGAGGATCTAAAGTTGACCAGGAAGTTGTCCATCATTGATTGCGTATTCACAGGATTGTATGTATAGATCAGAGTGGATGCAGAAAGCACTGATGGCAATGTTGCATTTAACCATTGTAACACTGTATGTATAAATGTCTTGTACTTTATTGGGAAAGGTACAGTGTCCTAGAGACATATTCCAGACTGCATGGTAAGGAGTGCCGAATAAAGATCAATTTCTGCTCTGGAATGCAGGACTCAGACTCCTCTTTAAAATCCCTCTGTAATACTGTAGGGTTAAAACCTTTGAATTTATATCAATAGGAGTTGGTATGGATAATTCTATTTTATTTTTGTTCCTGTTGTAATAGACTTCTGTTTTGTTGTTAGAGTTGTTAGAGTTGCAGCATTGTGTGCCTATAGTTCAGTGAGATACTAATTCATTAGATCCAAAACAAATAAAGTTATAAATTATCAAGCTATGCTCCAGTCTGGGGTCTGACTTGTCCAGTAATAATATCAATGGATTTAATAATACAAATGAATCTCTCTTGAGCTGTCTCCAATGCCAGCTGTATGGAGACCAACACTGGTGTGACCTCCCCAACGCCCTATACAGTTGTAATAAAACTTCCCCTAGTTGTAACAAAACTTCCCCTATTTTTAAATTCCAACCTTTCAGCAATAAAGACCTTCTTAATTGCTTGCTGCACTTGCATGCCAGCTTTTTTTGTTTCATGCACAAGAACACCTAGATCCCTCTGTTGTGCACTTTGTTGTAGTCTCTCACTATTTAAATAATAATCTTCCTTTTGCTTCTTCCTTCCAAAGTTCATGACCTCACACTTATCTACATTAAACTCCATCTGCCAAGTTTTTACCTACTCAGTCACCGAATCTACATGTCCTTGCAGATCCCTTGTGTCCTTGTTACACCATGCCCTCCCACTTATTTGCATATTATCAGCAAATTTGGATATATTATACACTTCACCCTCTTCTAATTTATTAATATAGGTAATAAATAATTGAGGCTATAGAACTGATCATTGTGGCATTCCACTGGTTACATTTTACCAACCTGAAAAAGACCTGTTTATCCTGATTCTCTATCTTCTGTGCATTAACCAATCCTCGACCTGCGCAAATACATTACCTAAAGTACCATGAACTCCTCTCTTGTTCAATAACCTTTTATGTGGCACCTTTCAACCACCTTCTGGAAATACAAGTACACTACATCCACCAATTTCCCTTTATCAACTTTACTCTGGCAATTTTGTCAGACATAATTTCTTTTTCACAAAATGATGTTGACTCAGTTGGATTGCATTAAGCCTCTAACTGTCCTGTGATTTCTCCCTAAAAATGGCTCTATCATCTCACCATGGCACCTGTTGGAATTTAAATTGCATTAATAAAATCTGGAATATAAATCTAGTCTCAATAATGGTAATCATGAAATTACCTTTGATTGTTGTAAAAATCCATCTGGTTAACTAATGCCCTTTAGGGAAAAACATCTGCTATTCTTTGTACTTGGTCTAAACATGACTCCAGGTGCACAGCAATGCGGTTGACTCTTAACTGTTCTCTGGAATGGGTAGGAAACCTCACAGTTCAAGAATAATTAGGGATAAGCAGCAAATATTGGCCTTACCAGTGACCCTGAATCCCATTAAAGAATAGAGAACAAAAACCTATCTCCTGTATTCCACTGGGGAGAAAGGATGCCAGGAAGCCCACCTGCACTTGACCTATTGAGGCCCGTCAGAGGCCCTTTCAGAAACCTAACTTTCTTCCACCATCATTTTACATATTCCAATATGTCAGTTTGTGGAAAGGGACGGGAGTGTCCATTCTTTCATAATATTAAGAACATGCCAAATAAAATGCTAAAAGTTGTTAAATAGACCTAGATAATATGTATAACATCAGCCTAGAGTTATATTGCTTCTGGGACAGATTCAAATAAATTGAGAAATGGCATTTTGGAATTCCGAACCACCTGGCTCAAGTGCACATCAGTGTCATATCAGGGTCAAATTTTGCTGCCATTTTTATATCAATTCATACCATGATTTGAGGCTAAAGTGCATTAAGTTATCACATTAACAACTTGAAATTCAAATAAAGATAATGAAGCTGGATTCCAGCCAAGCTTTGCATGAACATTTTGATGCAAGTGCCTAATTAAAATGTACTGAAAGTGGCAAAATCTAATTTAAGTCACAAACTTGCTGAGGCGATGGTGTTAGAAACAAAATGATTAGAGTCAAGTTTTCGGAGTTTTAATTAGAATTCAAAAAGCTTCTGCAACAACCTGTTCATTTTGCCCTTTTTACACTTTTTATACTTTCAAAGCAAAGGAATAAATCTTGTAATCTAATGCTGCTGTAAGGCATCATAGAATGGTGCATGCATACATTGTAATACTTAATATGATTCTGAACCTTTAAGATACTTGGCCTTTTAGACTTTTATCATGAGAAATATGCTTAGAATACAGAAACATCGTAGGAACAGTAGGCCATTCAGTCCCTCAAGCCTGCTTTGCCATTCGGTAAGAGCTTATTATAGGTCATTCAAAGAAGCAGCATTTCCTTTAAAGGAGACAGTAAGAATTCAAAATATGATTTAACTTATCAATCTGTATTTGTGGCCTTATACTCTACTTTAAACACAAAAGTCAAATAAATTCCTGCATTTACATTGGCAAATGTGTCTGTGAAATCTGAAAGTTATGTGATGGAAGATAATTACAGTAATATCACATTTTCAGGCAGTATATTTGCTAAGCAAGAGTTATTTTCAGCATTCAGATGTGTTGATTGAGTGAAAAATGAAGTGTATTACTGTTTTGCAAATGCAAACGATTTGTGAAGCAATAGTGCAGGCAGAATTATAGGGAAGAAGGCTAGTTCTTGATGATTTCTGTAACATAAAAGTAATACATTCCCTTGCTCTTACCTAATAGTTCTGCAACCTTTCTCCTTTCTTCAGTACTTAGATTTGAGTTGGGAATGTTACATTTATATAGTTTAGTCCAGATGTTGATCAATTGGGTCAATAGGCTGAGGAGTGGCAGATGGAGTCTAATTTGGATAAATGTGAGATATTGCATTTTGGTAAAACAAACAAAGATAGGACTTATACAATTAATGATAGGGCCCTGATTGGTATTGTAGAACAGAAGGAACGAAGGGTTCAGGTGCATAATTCCCCTTGGCCTGATGGCTTACATCCTTGCGTATTAAAGGAAGTGATGGCGGAGACAGTGGATCCATTGGTTACAATATTCCAAAATCCCCTGGACATGGGAAAGGTTCCAGTGGATTGGAAAAATGTTGTTGTAACGTCCTTATTCAAAAATGGAGGGAGGCAATATGTGGGAAATGACAGACCAGTTAGTTTAACATCTGTTGTTGGCAAGGTTTGGAACAATTATCAAGGAAGTAACATCAGGACATTTGGAAAGTCAAAATGCTATCATCAGAGTCAGCATGGTTTTATGAAGGGCAAAGCATGTTTTACTAATTTGCTAGAGTTCTTCAAAGATGTAACAAGCAAAGTGGACAATGGGGATCCCTTAGATGTAATATATCTGGACTTCTGGAAGGTGTTTCATAATGTGCCGCACAAAAGGTTAATTCACAAGATTGGATCATGTGGGATTAGGGGTGATTTATTAGCTTGGATAGATGACTGTCTGATGGACAGAAGACAGAGAATCGGGATAAATGGTTTTTTTTCTGGATGGCAAGAAGTAACTAGTGGGGTGCCACAGGGTTTGATCCTTGGACCCCAGTTATTTACAATCTACATTAATAGCTTGGATACAGGGATAGAAGGCTGTATAGCCAAATTTTTGGATGACACAATAATAGGTGGGACACTAAATTGCAGTGAGGTAGTAAGTGGATATAGATAGGTTAGCAGAGTGGGTCAAAATGTGGCAGATGGAATTCAATGTGGATAAGTGTGAGGTCAAGCATTTTGGTTGGAAAATGGGAAGGCAACCTACTATCTAAATGGGAGAGACTTTGGGATACTCTGGTGCAGACGGATCCGGGTGTCCTCTTCATGAGTCACAGAAAACTAACATGCAGGTACAGCAGATAATAAAGAAAGCAGATGGAATGTTGGCTTTTATAGCTAAAGGAAGATAATATAAAGGTAAGGAAGTATTGTTGCAACTATACAAGGCATTGGTGAGACTGCAGCTGGAATATTGTGCATAGTTTTGGTCCCCTTATTTGAGGAAAGATGTAATGGCTTTGGAGACAGTTCAGCGGACCGTCACGTGATTGATTCCAGAGATGAGGGGTTTGCCTTATGAAGAGAGATCAAACAGTTTAAGCCTATATCTCTGGAATTTAAAAGAATGAGGGGCGATCAAATGAGGTATTCAAGTTGATAAAAGGTATAGATAAAATAGACGTGGAGTGGATGTCTCTTCTAGTGAGGCATTCTAGGATGAGACAGCATAGTTTTAGGATAAGGGATAGCAAGTTTAAAACAGGGTTGAGGAGAAACTACTTGTGAATCTGTGAATCTGTCAAATTCACTACCCCAAAGGATGGTGGATGCTGGGACAGTGAGTAAATTTAAGGAGGAGTTAGACAGATTTTTAATTGGTAATGGGTTGAAGGGTTATGGGAAGAAAGCAGGAAAATGGGAGTGAGGAGCATATCAGCGAGATCGAATGGAGGAACAGACTTTGATGGGCCAAAATAATTCTGCCCCTATATCTTATGAACTTATGAATTCTTTGAAATTTGCGTCACAGGTAGACAAGGTGGTTAAGAAAGTGGTTAGCACACTTGCCTTCATTGCTCAACCCTTTGAATATAGGAGTTGAGATGTCATGTTGAGGTTGTACAGGATGTTGATGAGGCCTCTTCTGGAGTACTAAGTGCAGTTCTGGTTGCCCTGTTATAGGAAGGATATTATTAAACTGGAGAGGATTCAGATAAGGTTAACCAGGATGTCACCAAGCATGGAGCGTTTGAGACCTAAAAATAGACTGGAAAGACTGGGACTTTTTTTCACTGGTGCATAGGAGGTTGAGATGTGACCTTATTGAGGTATATAAAAAATCATGATGGGCATAGATAAGGTGAATGACAAGGGTCTTTCCCTGTGGTGGGTGAGTTCAAAACTAGGGGGCATATTTTTAAGATAAAAAGAGAGAGAATTAAGAAAGGACATGAGGGGCAAATTCTTTACACAGAGTGGTTTGAGTGTGGAATGAACTGCCAGCGAAAGTGGTGGATGTGGGAGCAGTTATTTGAAAGACATTTGGATACGTTCATGAATAGGAAAGGTTTGGAAGGATATAGGCCAAGAGCAGGCAGGTGGGACTAGTTTAGTTTGGGAATATGGTCGGTGTGCACTGGTTGGACTGAAGGGTATGTTTCCATGCTGTATGACGTTATGATTCTATGCCTCTAAAAATAGTATGTTAATGTAAATGGCCCTCATCTTGGTTGTAAGCTTGTTTGGAAAAAGTGAGCCCTGATGAGTAAGTAATAGCAAGGACCGCCTCTGAAGTAGAATTACATTTAATGTATTTTAGCCGCATTGTTGTATTATACCAAAACATCCTTCTGCAGTAAAATCAACATTTCTATTATAAAATTCCATCACATACAGGATTGTTTTCAGATTTTGTTTGACCGTGAATTGTATTTTTCTTAGACAAGAAGTAAAATTAAATATCATGACTACAATTTATATTGGCATAGTGGTGCACAAAGATCAGATTCGAAATGCTGATCACATTTACAGTGCAGTTATCAAGTACTCACTTCTTTGCCTCCCTTGGTATTTTCAGTATAATATGTACTGGACATGGCCAAGTTATATTGCACCATGTGGACTATTAGCAGCATATGCATATGAAGGCTAAACATTGCTCAGGAGACTCAAAATTTAAATGTTAAATTGGCCCAGCTATTCAAATTGTGCGCTACATTTCACTATTGCAGAGGATAAGGTGATATGGAAAAATTACATTGACTAAGGGTTATTAAGTGACATAACTAAAACCTTTAAAAATGGTTTTCTTGAGGGTTTCCTGATTTAAAGTAAAAACAATTGTTAGTTTTAATAACACTGAAGCATAACATTGAATCTTCCACTTAACTTTCTTCTGGAATCATCCTTTTACTTCAACATGTTTTATTGCTAGTCTTCTCCCAAAAATATCTTGACTGTTTTTCTGATGTAAGCTGTCACAGATAACAATCGCTGTTTGTGAACTTGCTCAAAGAGCTACTCTTCCTGTGTGAGCACCAACAGTTCACGGCTCCATTTAACAACAATACTTTTAGAACTCCAGTTTACATTTCTGCTGCAGGCCCATTATGAGCCTTTGCCCTGTGTAAATATATTTTATCTGTTCATTGGATTGGGCATCGATGGAAAAGGCAGCATTTGTTGCCTACCCCTGATCACTCTTGAACTGAATTCATTTCAGCAAAAAGCCATTTCAGAGAACAGTTAAGCATCAACTACATGACTATCACATGTAGACCAAACTAAGTAAAGGCAACAGATTTCCTTTCCTTAAGGATATTAGCCAACAAGATGTGCTTTTATGACAGTCAACAAGTTCAGATTTGCTTCATTTAATCATGTATCAACTAATTTATTACCATTACACAAAATAAAGAAGACGTTATACCTCTTTCCTGGCTTAACAAAGGTATTCTGTATCTATTTTGATCACCTCAGTAAAAGAGATTTCTGTATATTTCATAGTGACTATTACCATGACCTTTTATTTTCTTAAAAGCTTAGTGCATCTATTGGATTAGTTATTTGACTAAAAATCCCACTAAGAGTACACTCCAGCAGCCTAACTTGGCAAGAGTTCTTGTAGATTCAAATATATATGGTTGGTGCGGTATTAATGAGGGGTAAAGATTACTGTAACATCAACTGTCTGTCAGAATCTGGTATACTGGTTCAGGCATCACATTTAATTTACATTTTCCAGCCCTGCTATCCTATGAATTTAAACTATGCAAAGCTTCATTAAGACCGGCAATATGCCATAATCCCTGTCTGACAACATTAACAGAAAATGCAATGACTAGTTACGGCTTAATTGAGCTTGCAGAAACATGGAAAATTTCTTTGGCAAGTAAGAATTCAACAAAAATATAGAAATTACCTTAGTAAATACACTTGATAATTTTCTTGGGAAGCTAACTGATTTGAGGGTAAAAGTAATCTCCATATTTTTGTTGCTAAGTATTCTCTGGTAGTTATCCAATCATTATGAGCCTAAGAGTAGAAGTCTATGAATAGACTCCAAATCCTGACAAGCTCACCAGATCTGCTAACCAATCAAAAGAGAACTGAGGAAAAATGACTTGATGACAGTATTCTGTTGCTATGACAACACTATTTCCATGTTGTCACAGTGGTGTACTTGCTTCAGGTAAAACATCTTAAAATAAGGATAACTTGCAAATCACAGCAGATTTTTGGAAACATGAAGAAAAAATTCTGAAACATGTGTATCTGTTCTCTCTACAGGCACAGACTGACAAGTTGACATTTTGGGACTGAACTTTTGTGAGAACAATTTTGAAGAAATGTACATCAGTTGAAAAACAATTGGTTCTTTACACATTCAATGCCCTTACATTGCAATAAAGTTGTGATCATTGTACAACACTTGACACACACAAGAAAGTCTCTAATCAGCTAGAAGAAAACCAAAGTGCAAAGTGTCACCATTCATTGTTAGTAGTTGCTGAAAGAGAAGCAAATTATATTAAATAACGTGTGGAAATGGCTCTCAAGTATAAGTTCTAGGTTTTCTGATAACCAACATGAGCAAGATTCATTAACTGCTAGATTCCATGCAAAATGTTACATTAATACAGAACAGTTGCCCCATGTTATAAAATGAGTATCTGCTATTAGACTGCCTAATCAACTGAGAACTTGTTACTCGCATTATCTTATAAATTTATGAGTTTCCAAGGCAGATATTGCACATATGCTAATTGTTAATAAATCTTTTACGGGTGGTTCAGTAGGATAGTTTTAAAAATCTTCAAAAATGCTGGAGTAGGCAAGCTTACAACATTAAAATCATTATGGTATGATTGAATGGTATTAATGAATCTGCAAGTGGTGCTAACTTCTCCTGTACACAGCAGAATGTTATGAATATGTTGAACAGATTTAAATTTGTAAGTTACCAGATTTGTAGACTTTTTGTCTATACATGAAGTAGAAAACAGCTCCAGGAAGTTTGAGTAATGATAAGTGGTGGTTTCTTCAATTTTTAAATCTACAATCTTTCTAAAATGTTTGAGCATCTGTTGCACTTCAGATATTGCACATTAAAAACATGCATTAATGAAAACAAATGGTGGCACACTAATATTGCTTCTGGACTAATAATTCAGATACCTGGAAATACTTCAGCGTTATGAACTTAATTCCCACCACAGCAGCTGGGGAAATTTAAATTGAATTCATTAATAAATCTGGAATAAAATCTGTAGTGATAATTGTGAAATAACAGGATTGTTGGGGAAACCTATCTAGCTTACTGATGCCCTTCGGGGGTGGAAATCTGCCAGCCTTTCCTGGTCTGGTCTACATAGGGCTCTGGAACTAAGCAACAAGGTTGACTATTAATTGTCCACTGAAATGGCTTAGCAAGCCACTTTGTTGTATCACACAACTGCAGAAAGTCAAACAAGAATATAACTAGATGGAGAACCTGAGATCAACGTGAGGACTGGCTGTGAAAAGAGACATGTTCTGCCCAGTCAATCCTTCAATGTACTCTTTGCCAAAATCTGGAACTACTGCTAAAATTGGGAGAGCTATCCTACAGATTAGTCAAGCAACAACCTGATATAGTCATATGTACAGAATCATACCACACAGCCCATGTCCCAAACTCCTCTCTCAAAATTTGTGTGTATGTCCTGTCCACTGCAGGGCAAACCCACCAGATGTGGTGACATGGAAATAATCAGTCAGAAGGCATGGCCCTGGGAGTTCTCAACACTGACTCTGGGTCCAATTAAGCCTCATAGCATCTGGTCAAACATTGGCAAGGAAATATCCTTTTGATTAAACTGACATCCTTCCCTTAGCTAAAGAATCATTACTCTTCCATGTTGAGACATACAAGATGATCAGAGGATTAGATAGGGTGGACAGTGGGAGCCTTTTTCCTCGGATGGTGATGGCTAGCACGAGGGGACATAGCTTTAAATTGAGGGGTGATAGATATAGGACAGAAGTCAGAAGTAGGTTCTTTACTCAGAGAGTAGTAAGGGTGTGGAATGCCCTGCCTGCAAAGGTAGTAGACTCGCCAACTTTAAGGGCATTTAAATGGTCATTGGATAAACATATGGATGATAATGGAATAGTTTAGGTTAGATGGGCTTCAGATTGGTTTCACAGGTCGGCGCAACAGCGAGGGCCGAAGGGCCTGTACTGCGCTGTAATGTTCTATGTTCTATGTTCTATGTACACCTCTTGGAGGAAGCACTGAGGGTAACAAAGGCACAGAATGTAATCTGGAAGAAGAACTTTAATGGCTATCACCATGTGGCTTGGTAGCTTGACTATTGATCCGTCTGGCTGAGTTATAACTGGCTTGAAGGTAAGAGACAGACAGCGGTGGTAGGGGGTTGTTTTTCAGACTGGAGGCCTACAACCAGCTATGTGCCACGAGGATTGGTGCTGGGCCCACTGCTTTTCGTCATTTATATAAATGATTTGGATGTGAATATGGGAGGTATGGTTAGTAACTTTGCAGATGACACCAAAATTGGTGGTGTAGTGGACTGGGAAGAAGGTTATCTCAGTTTACAGGGGGACCTTGATCAGGCAGGCCAATGGGTTGAGGAGTGGCAGATGGAGTTTAATTCAGATAAATGTGAAGTGTTGCATTTTGGTAAGGCAAACCAGGGCAGGAATAATAGAGTTAATGGCAGGGCCCTTGGGAGTGTTGCCAAATAAAGAGACCTTGAGTGCAGGTGCATTGTTCCTTGAAAGTAGAGTCACAGGTAGACAGAATGGTGAAAAAAGCATTTGACACGCTTGCCTTCCTTGGTCAGTGTATTGAGTATAGGAGTTGGGATGTCATGTTGCTGAAGTGCAGCATGTTGGTTAGGCCACTTTTAGAATACTGCATACAATTCTGGTCTCCCTGCTATTGGAAAAACGTTGTTAAACTTGAAAAGGCTCAAAAAAGATTTACAAGGATGTTGCTGGGGTGGAGGGTTTGAAATACAGGGGAAGGCTGAATAGGCTGGTTTTCTCTTCCCTGGAATGTCGGACGCTGAGGGGTGACCTTACAGAGGTTAATAAAATCATGAGGGGCATGGATAAGGTGAATAGCCAAGATCTCTTTCCCAGGGTAGGGGAGTCCAAAACTACAGGACATAGGATTAAGGTGAAAGGGGAAAGATTTAAAAGGGACCTAAGGGGCAACTTATTCACTCAAATGGTGCGTGTGTGGAATGAGCTGCCAGAGGAAGTCATGGCAGTGGTACAATTACCACATTTAAAGGCATTTTGATGGGTACATGAATAGGAAGGGTTTAGAGGGATATTGACAAAATGCTGGCAAATGGGATTGGATCAGTTTAGGGTATCTCGATGAGATGCGGATAGTTGGACTGAAGGGTCTATTTCATGCTGTCTAACTTTATGACTCTATAAACATGTCTGCCAGCCCCAGGCCTACAAAAATTGTGAGGGAACCAATTAGAGGAAAGAAATTACTTGCCCTTGTCCTCAACAACCTTACTGTCAGAAGTGCTGGGATTGATAGAATTGGTAGGGATGACCACTTCAAATTTGACACATTCCCACCTTCACACAGGTTGAGCCTCATTCTGCCATGGGTGGCCTTGGAGAGGGATTGTTGGATGGAGAGAGCAGAGTGGAATGACAACTGGACATTGGTGAACTTTCCCCAAAATCTTTTTCTCTTCCCCAACCGCCGCTCACGTTGCAAAGCTTTTCATTACTCTGATTGATTCACTATGCACTTCCCTGATTGGCCATTAGGTCATGGCAGTCCAATTGGCTAATTGGAGATTCCAGCAATGTTCTCCCTTCACAGATAATGTGTTTCATGTTTCTCAGTGATATTGTGGAGACTCCATATTTTCTTTGGAATATAAACTGGGGAAAATGGAAGTTTGGACACGGCTGTGTGGCAGGGAATGAACCCTATGTTGCATTCAAACTTGAGGGATAAATGTGATAGGGTATGGTGCCCTTTCTTAAAAATTTGTTTGTGGGAAGTGTGTGTCACTGTCTGAGCCAGCATTTCCTGCCCATCCTTTGTTGCCCTTGAGAAGGTGGTGGTGAGCTGCTTTCTTGAACTGTTTGCTGTTGGTTGATCTATTGGAGTGGGAGTACCAGAATTTTGACCTCATGAAATAGTGAAACAATCAGAGTGATGAAAAGTTGTTCAATGTGAATGTTTGACATTGAAGGGATGGCAATATACTTCCAAGGCAGTGTATTGAATGTCTTGGAGGGGAACTTGTGGAGTGATGGTGTTCCAATGTATCTGCTGCCTTTGTCCTTCTAGATGGTAGCAGTCATTTTGGAAGGTATTGTCTGTGGAGCATTGGATAATTTCTGTTGAGCACCTTGCAGATGGTACGTACTGCCACAACTAAGGTAAATGATAGAGAAGGTGAATGTTTATGGATGTGGTGCCTATCAAATGGGCTGCTTTGTCCTGGATGGTGTCAAGCTTGTTGAGTGTTGGTAGAGCAGCAGTCACCCAGGCAAGTGGGGAATATTTCATCACACTCTTGACTTGTGCCTTGGAGATGGTAGACAGGTTTTGGGGTGTTAGGTGATGAATTATTTGCTGCTGCAGTCTCAGCCTCTGACCTGCTCTTGTAGCCACTGTAGTTATATGGCAAGTTCAGTTGAGCTTCTGGTCAATGGTAAACCACCAGGAAGTTGATAGTGAGGAATTCAGTAATGGAAATGTCATTGAATGTCAAGAAGCAATGGTTAGATTTTCTCCTATTCAATATGGTTATTTCCTGGCACTCTTGTGGAACAATTGTTACTTCCCATTTTTTGTCCCAAGCCTGAATATTGTCCAATTCTTGTTGTATTTGGACATGACTGCTTCACAATCTGAGGAGTCACAAATGGTGCTGAATATTGTGCAATCATCAGTGAACATCCCCACTTCCAACCTTATGAAGGTGGGAAGGTCATTGATGAAGAAGTTGAAGATGGTTGGGCCTAGGACACCAACTGGAGAAACTTCTGCAGAGATGTCCTGGAGCCAAGATGACTGACCTCCAACAACGATGACCATCTTCCTATGTGCCAGGTTTGACTCCAACCACCTTTTGGCACTTCTCATGATAATATTAATCAGTAAACCCCCTGGGCCAGCGGGAGTGATTGGAGGGGTGAGTGAGTAAGTGATTAGTAGGATGGGAAGTTGAGTTAGATTGGAATGGAACCCCCTCCCCCACACCCAAGTTTAGAATGCACTACAACATAGAACAATTGAAGTCATCGTTAGTTAAACTCAACTATTTATGTCCTGGTCATTTTCTCAAGTTTGCTCTGTTTCTTAACTGAAGAGGGAGAAGGGCATTTTATTAGTCAGCACTGCAGCTTGGTATTTTTGGACAGTTATTTTTATTAATTATGCAGTTAAATATTGTTTTGGAATTACTTTTCTTTCCCCTGTAATATCTATTTATTATTGTGACAAATGTAATCTTTCTGAATCTTTGCTTACTGGCCATCCGTGTAAGAGAAAATAGGAAAATGTTTGCAAGACAGTGATTCTCCAATTTGGGAGAGTGTATGTGTGGGGGCGGGTAGGTTCAGTGGTGACTGATTTGCCAGCTCCACCACTGAGAAAGCTGAAACAAATGCAGAGAATGCTGGATGAACTCAGCAGGTCCAGCAATGTCTGTGGAGAGAGAAACAGAGTTAACGTTTCAAGTTCCATATGACTCTTCTTTAGCACTGAGCAAGCTTGTCACCTTCAGCACTAATCAGCTTATTGAGTGCTGATGGGTGAGCTACTCTGCCAGTCACTGGCCTTGCCAGTGGACTCCTGCCTGACAAGAAGCTGCTGGAAAATCAGAGGCTATCAATTTGAGGTCCCTAAAGACTGTAGGTGGTGTCTTAGTCTATTGGGGATCCAACAGTGAGAAGGTGAGTCCATTTTGTTTGCTTCTCACAGGCTGGTGGTTGTGGAGAAGTCATTCCCTTGTGTCCATCACTCGTTCCGATTGGCCCCAGTTTGGGAAAACTAGAGGCCTTTCCATATCCTCCGACCTGGCGATCGGATCACCTTGGTTTCCCAGTCAGAAAATCTCACTTTTTCACATGCTAGGAAGGGAGATAATTGGGACAGTCACAAATTGAGGCCTTTAAGTGGCCATTAATTGATCACTTCAGAGTCTTAATTGCTGCTGAGTCCCAAATGGCTCTTCTCATCTAGCACTTAACTGCTGACATTGCAAAAAATGGGTGATTTTCTCTCTAGGGCCAACTAACCTGAAAAGTTGCTAACCTCATCACTTCCAGGGAGGGGAAAGTTCCCTCTGGAAGCCCTGTTCTATAATGTGTATAAGTGAGTGAATATATAGCAGTGCCATAACCTGCTTTGGGAGTCATAAAGAACTATGTTGAGAGTGGTTAGGTGTAACTTGACATTGAGGGAATGAAGGGCCATGATGGAGTGGTGGGTGGAGATTGGGGTGTGGGGCAACAACATAGCCTGACACAGAGGCATGAGAAGGAATTTTGACCTTGCCTTTTGAAATGGGCATTCATGTAGCCTGTGGTTCATGACACTTCTGAGGTGCCATGAATCTTGACCTTTTAAAAGCTTTTCCCAACTCCACTAAACTTGTGAGGTCTAGGACATGCTTATTCCCATAATGGATCCAGTCAGGTCAGAAGTATCGGGTATGGACTCACAACTTAAATGAGCCTACACCCTTGAAAAGCCATTCCTAAAAATCAGAAATCCAGGAGTGCACTTGGAAACAAATACAGAAGTTGCTGGAAAAGCTTAGCAGGTTTGGCAGCATCAGAAAAGAAAAAAGTCATAGTTAACCTTTCGGATCTGGTGAAGGGTTCTTTTGGATTTTATTTAGTGAGCTTGGGAATCCTGGAATCAGTGCTCTCTTGCAAATCCAGGCTTCTAAGTCATCCTGATTTAGCTAAAACCCAGACCTTGTTCCAATTTTGCCAGAAAGATCTTGTCTCAGTTGACCAGTAGTGACATCTGTCAAGCAAAATTATCAACTCTTACCTGCTTTATGTGGGGTCTGTCTTGTGTCTATCATGGCAAATGTCAAACCTCAAGAACATAACAGTTCATGGTGAAAGAAGATTCCAGGTGTTAAGGTGAATTTTCTTTACCAATATGTTTGCCATTCGAAATAAGGTCAATAAAGACCAGAGAAGTCATACAAGTGGCTGTAAACTCTTGTCCATTGCTGCTCATTTCTGCCAATCACTCTTCCCTTTGAACAGCAGAATTATTAAGCATAACGATGTGCAAAATGCTAATCATGCCTGCAGCACACCCAATTCTCTCTTTCATGTTTGAACAGAAGTTGCTAGAAATTCTAATTCAGAGCATCAGAATGGGAAATGCTTCTTTAATTTTTATCGGATGTTTTGGAATGTGAATTTTTTACGATGTTTTTGAAGTTTAAAAATAAATATTTAATATCACCTGGATATAGAAATATTGTATGTTGCAGATCAAACATTTAATTCATTGCTGAAGAGACTGACCCTTTGGGAATATTGATAAGTTCCAAAAAAATCCAGCTCACAGTTGGTGGACCATCAGTGTTACCTGAAGCTGGGATCAGAAGATTGAGGTCAGATAAGGGTCTTATTTCAATGGTGTTGTTACCAATCAACCATTCTACTACAGCTCACTGTTTCATAGTCCCCAAATTGTGATGGCCTGGATTTAAACAGTTAATTATGAAATTTTCAACTCTATCCTTTTCCAAGGTAGTTCAGAGCTGGCCTGCCTCATTTGCTGCCTGCCCAATTATGCCTATTTTCCTCTTGAACCTGTATTTTCTGTTTTTATTTCAGAGTTTTGGAACTGACGGTTCTAAGGAAGGGTCATTGGACCCAAAACGTTAACTCTGATTTTTTCTTCACAGATGCTGCTATGCCTGCTAAGCTTTTCTAGCAACTTCTGTTTTTGTTTCTTAAATTCTTCTGTTAATCTCAGGGGATTTGATGGCCTAGTGGTATTATCACTGGACCGTTAATCTAGTGAACCAGGTAATGTTCTGGGGACGTGGTTTCATATGCTGCCATGGTGGATTTGAATTCAATTAAAAATGAATCTGGAATTGGAGTCCAGTGAAGACCATGAATCGATTGTAGGGGGAAAACCCATATGGTTCACAAATGCCTTTTAGGGAAGGAAAATGAATAAAAAAGAAACATTATTGGACCACCTTTCCGCGTGTGTGCTTTTACCTGAAAGGTATGTATAACTGTTGCAATTAGTCCTTAAATATTAACCATTGCCTCTCCACTGTCATATCTATTAATAAAGTTACCTCATATATTGCAGCTAATTTATACTTCACATCTATGTAGTTACCTTTGTTTAGATTTCCATTTATTTACAATGCAGTTGTTCCCAAAATTTCATGTTATATTCCTTGTTCTGTTCATGTGACTGTTTTGCAAATTCGTACATCTACATGAAGGAAGGTCAGGACTGGCAGATCAGCATTCCAGGATATAGAAGTTTCAGGCAGGATGGAGTGGGGGGGGAGGTGCAAGACAGGTGGGCACATAGCATTATTGATAAAGGAAACCATTGCTGCAGTAACGAAGGAAGATGTCCTAGAAGGGTCTTCAAATGAGGCCATCCGGGTAGAGCTCTGAAATAAAAAATGGGCGGTTACTATGCTGGGGTTATACTGTAGGCCCCCCAATAGTCAGAGGGAAATAGAGGAGCAGGTGTGTTTTCAAGTCACAGAAAGGTGAGTGAGAAACAGGGTTATAGTTGTAAAGGATTTCAACTTTGCTAACATCAACTGGGATTGCCTTAGTATGAAAGGATTATTGAGGGGCAATTTTTAAAATGTATCCAGGAGAGCTTTCTTGTGCCAGTACAGAGATAGTCCTACTAGAGATGGGACGGTACTAGATCTAATCCTAGGGAATGAAGTTGGTCAAGTGGTTAAGTTTCAGTGGGTGGATATATTGGGGATAGTGACCATAACTCTGTAAGTTTCAAAGTCATTATGGAAATGGATAAGGATATTGCAGACGTTAAATATCGAAATTGGAGGAAGGCTGATTTCAATATCATTAGTAAGGACCTAAAAAAACATTGACTGGGTGCAGCTACTACAGGTAAGTCTACATTTGGAAAGTTGGTGCCTTTTAAAAGTAGTATTTTGAGAATTCAGGGCCAGTGTATTCCTTTAAGAGTGAAGGGCAAGAGCAGCAATTCCTAGTAACCTTGGATGTCAAGGGATATCGAGAGTTTAATTAAGAAAAAGATGGAAACATATGTCAGCTACAATATATTAAAAACAGGGGAGGTTCTTCGAATATATAGAGAGTATAGGTGGTTGTTATAAAGTAAAACCCCAAGGCTTTTTAGAAGTATGTCAAGAGCAAGAGGATTACCAGGGAAAGTGTGGGACCTATTAGAGACCAAAGGGGCAATCTGTCCATGGGTGAGGTCTTAAATGAATATTTTGCATCTGTATTTGCAGAGGAGACAGACATTTTAGCTCAGGAGTTCAGTTGGGATGGTAAGATGCCAGAACATGTTAAAATTAATTAATGAGGATGTAATAGATGTTTTAACAAGCATGCAGTCGCACAAAACCCAGGGCCTGATGAGATGAAGGCCAGACTGCTCTGGGAGTCAAGGAAGGAGATTGCTGATATCCTGGCAGAGATATTTAATACTTTGCTGACCACAGGTGAAGTGCCAGATGACTGGAGGATAGTTAATATGCTTCCTTTGTTCAAGAAGGGCAGCAAGGATAAGCCGAGTAATTACAGACCAGTTAGTCTGATGCCAGTAGTAGGGAAGGTATTGGAAAAAGTTCTGAATTACAGGATCAATCATTACTTGGGATGGCAGAGATTGATCATGTATAGTCAGCATGGATTTGCTAGAGGGAGATCCTGTCTGGCTAATTTAATTGAGCTTTTGGAAAATGTGACTAAATACATTGATGAATGTAGAGCAGTTGATGTGGTTTATATGGATTTCAGAAAGGCCATTAACAAGGTCTCACATGGAAGGCTGGTGCAAAAAGTATGACCCCATAGGATCCAAGGCAAGTTGGCAAACTGGATCCAAAATTGACTTACAAATGGGAGTCAAAGAGTAATAGTGGAGAGATGTTTTTGTAAATGGAAAGCTGTAACTAATGGTGTACGACAGGAGATTGGTACTGGGACCCTTGCTGTTTGTTATTTACATTAACAACTTGGATGTAAATGTAAAAGGTATAATTAGTAAGTTTTCAGATGACACAAAAATTGATGGTGTTGTTGATAGCGAGGAGGATGGTCACAGGCT
This sequence comes from Rhincodon typus, assembly GCF_021869965.1. Taxonomy (NCBI): domain Eukaryota; kingdom Metazoa; phylum Chordata; class Chondrichthyes; order Orectolobiformes; family Rhincodontidae; genus Rhincodon; species Rhincodon typus. The sequence continues at coordinate 20,276,612 of NC_063350.1, read as the reverse complement.
ACAGACTGATATTGATTGGCTGGTAAATTAGACAGAACAAATAACAGATAGAATTTAATCCCAGTAAATGGGAGTGATGCATTTTGGGAGGTCTAATAAAGGAAGGATATACACAATGAATGGTAGGTCCCTATGGAATACTGAGGAACAAAGGGACCTTGATGTACAAGTTCATAGATCCTTGAAGGTGTTAGCTCAGGTAGACAGGATGATGAAGAAGGCATATGGGATGCTTGACTTCATTAGCTAGGGCATAGAATATAGGAGCAGGAAGTCTTTTTACAACATTATAAAACATTGATTAGGCTACAGATGGAACACTGTGTGCAATTCTAATCGCCATGCTATTGTGAGGATGTGATTGGGACATGATTGCACTGGAGAGAGTGTAGAGGAGAGTCACCAGGATGTTGCCTGGGATGAAAGGTCTCAGTTATGAGGAGAGACTGGATAGGCTGTGTTTGTTTTCCCTGGAGTAGGAGAGGCTGAGGGGGGATCTGATTGAGGTATACAAAATTATGAGAGGCGTAGTCAGAGTAAATAGTGAAATTCTCTTCCCCATTGCAAATGTGTCTAAGACCAAAAGGCGTAAGTTTAAGGCGAGGACCAAATGGTTGAAAGGAGATCTAAGGAAATTGTTTTTCACCCAGAAGGTGGTAGATATGTGGAATGTACTGCCTGAGAGGGTGGCGGAGGCAAGTAGTCTCAAAACAACAATTAAGAAACATCTGGATGGGTACTTAAAATACAAGGGCATAGTAGTCTATGGACCGAGTGCAGGTAAATGGATTTAGTGTAGCTTGGTGTTTGTTGGCCAGCATAGAATAGACATAGTGAACCGAAGGGCCTGCTTCTATGCTGTATCATTCTATGACTATGACTATTTCAGAATTGCAAGCCTTTAAATAACATTAAAAAATGTAAATTAATCCAGCTCATTCTATTGTAATGGTTATTGATTTATTATGTAAAATTGCATAAAAATCATATAGTAACTGTTACAAGAACATAATACTGCATTGAGTGAGCCAGATTGAACATTATAAAATATATTTCTTCCAATGAATATCCTGTGAAACGTGTAGAACATTGAGAATGTATATTCAGTATCAAAATGTTCTTCTTTTCATATAAAATAAACCTGTAATCCTAAACACAAATGTTTTATTCATTCTATTGCAAGTTTGTCATTTTTGAAAGTTAGTTTTTACTGGCAGGGTAAGGGCTAATGCAAAACTGAATGTTCAACTGGAAGCTTAATGCTCTTGCATCTATCCTGTAGTTAAGTGACTAGTATTCCAAGCCTGTCTTGACAGAGACTTACCAATGAAGCTGACTATCCATGTGGCTGTATCAATTCTTGTGGAGTAATGTAATGGGTAAAGAATGAGTGTCAGAGGATTCTAGTTACTAATGTACAGGCGCAGTCCTTGCATCCATATTTATATAATCAACTATCTTTGAAAAGAATTGCAGCGTTACAAAAGCAAAAGGGTATTTGTTCCTGTTATCTTTTTCATATTCACTCGTGCGATGTAGGCTTTGCTGTCTTGGCCACCATTTATAACCCTAGCCCTTATTATCCAACTGTAAGCTGCCTTCTTAGACTCTTGAGACATTGGCATTTAGGCACATCCACAATGCTGCCAGGAAGGAATCCCTGGAGCCAGGTTAAATTGAGGCGTTCAAGCAGGAATTTAATGATTTTTTTGGATAAAATTAATCTGTAAGCGTTTGGGGAGAAAACAGGACATGGTACTTGCTCATATGCTCATATGGAAGGCCGGTGCAGGCATGATGGGCCAAATCATCTTTTTCTGTGCTGTAAGACTTCTGTGATTTTGACCCAGTGATAGTGAAGAAACTTTGAGAAAGTTGCACATTAGGATAGTGTGTCTGAGATAGTAGGAACTGCAGATGCTGGAGAATCCGAGACAACAAGGTGCAGGGCTGGATGAACACAGCAGGCCAAGCAGCATCATAGGAGCAGAGAGGCTGACGTTTCGGGCCTAGACCCTTCATCAGAAAAGGGGGAGGGGAAGGGGGTTTTGAAATAAATAGGGAGAGAGTGGGAGGCGGATAGAAGAGGGATAGAGGAGAGGATAGGTGGAGAGGAAACAAACAGGTCGATGAGGCAGGGATGGAGCCAGGAAAGGTGAGTGTAGGTAGGGAGTTAGGAAGGGGATAGGTCAGTCCAGGGAGGACGGACAGGTCAAGGGGGCGGGATGAGGTTGGTCGGTAGGAGATGGAGGTGCGGCTTGAGGTGGGAGGAGGGGATAGGTGGGAGGAAGAACAGGTTAGGGAGGCAGGGACGAGCTGGACTGGTTTTGGGATGCGGTGGGGGGAGGGGAGATTTTGAAACTTGTGAAATCCACATTGATACCATTGGGCTGCAGGGTTCAGGATAGTGTGTCTGTCTCTTTCAAGTCACATGGCACCCTTCTGTGCTACAAATTTTATGGCTCTGTACGCAACATTTGGAAAAATATGCTGAGTATGTTTCTATGGATTTAACTAGTAGCAGATCCCAAGAACATCTGCGTTGAGAGACTTTGTGCTTCATCAACTGAGTCACTTATAAGTATGCTTGTTAACTGAAATGATGACAGCATAACCAGAAGGAATATCACCAGTGTTATTGCTAAAAACAAGAAGATCTTCACCACTGGAATTTTACCCAATTTGGTATGAATCCCAAACAGTAACAACTTCCATCATTTCACAATGAACATGAATACTTTGATATGCAACTTGTAAAAATGATAATTGCCAAAATCAGTTTGAATAAGTTCATTGTTTAAGTAATATGTGATAATCGATAAGAAAGGTATGGTTTAATCCTTCTCTGTACTTGTTCAAATTTAATCCTAGCACAGTTAGAGTACTAACGTTAAATTGCCACCTCTTTGTAGTGATTATTCCACTTTCTGGGTCAGATTAATGGTATTTAATATGTATAAATGATGATTATAGGTATCTGTTAGAGCAAACTCGATGCATTTGCAGGGCAATGTCAAAAGAGCAAAAGACTGGGAATAATTGGATTACTGGTTTGAAGAGCATCCATGGGTATGATGGGCCAACTGTGCTGTTTGAGTCTTATCTTTTCTTTTAAGATTTTATGCAATCATTAAGTTTTTAGGAATCCAATAAATAATTGAGAGTATTGTTAACTATGCAATGTAAATAAATGTCATGTTTTTGTGCTTCATCCTGGACTGTCAATTGTAAATACACTTTCTCCAGTTTTAAATGTAAATAACCTCATTATCTATATGACTTTTAAAATATATTTAATTCTTAAAATTTGCATTGTACTAGATTTGATTTGCATTGTACCAGAAAGCAGGCTTTCCGAGTTTGATGAATCATGCAAAAGATGTAGATTTGTATGCACTGAAATGGATCACAAGGATTAGTTGAATTTATAATATGGCTGTGCCTTTCATTTCGCTGAAAGAGTAATACTTACTTGTGATTTAGATAAGCACCAGGTCCATTTCAGTTATTTAGCAAAGAAGTGCCATCATAATCCAGCAAGATTCTTTATTTCATTTTCACTGTTTCTAGCTGTGCAGCCTACCTTAATACAGTTCCTCATTTTATGCATGACTATCCTGGCACTGATTATGTTAGAAATATGCAAACCAGGTTACTTTATGGAGACTTCTTTCTCAAGGCACTTACAAATATCTTAGAATATATTTTTGAGTTGAATTGGGGCTTAACTGATGGAATTAATTGAATTTTCAGAGATAGCTAAATTCATACTTTATTTTTGGTATCACAAAGAAGCTGTATACAGTTTACACTGAATCAGCAAGTGTACATAAAAAGTACGTAGCTGACTACAAACTCTGAGGTGTTGCAGTTTCAGTGCAGATGAGTGTCTAAAATTAATGAATGTACATAAAAAGTATAGCTTTCATTTAATCTGAACAATGCAATGTGCTAAAATGAAAACAAAATACTGTGGAGACTGGAGATCTGAAATTAAACATGAAAATGCATACATATTGATGTTCTTTCTTTGCAGTTGCTGCCTGATTTCCAAACTTCTTTCTTTTTATTTTGGCGCAATTTACAAATTTCTGTGTTATTCTGCCCATATTGTACTTCAACAGTTGCTAGACTGATGTGCATATGGTAAATGATCACAAGTGTTGACAGTTTTGTTGTCCTTACCATGGAAAATCTAGGCCATTATACTTTGAGTGTTTATTTAATGACTCAACAAATTGTTATGGAAGTAGGCTTGCTGTCATTAATAGATTAACACATTTTTGGATCTATTTAATTAAGTGTCATTTATTTAACTAATTTATTTCATTGGCTAACATTTCACATGGCAAACTGAACACACAGCATCTAATAGTTGTTTACAGCATAGGAAGAGTCATTAGGCCCAACATGTTCCACTGGACATCAAAGATCTAACTCCACTAATCTCATTTTCTAGTCCTTAGCCCAAAGCCCTGGAAGTTATGGCAACACAAGTGGATATCTAAATATTGCTTAAATATTATGACAGTTCCTGACTCAGTGACTGTCAGCACCGAGTTCCAAGCTGCCACTAGCCTCCGAGTGAAAAACGTTTATTGTCAACTATCCTTTTTGTCATCTAACTTAAACCTAAGCCTCTACTAATGGAAAAAAATACCTTCCTCTACACCCTATCTATGTCCCTCATTGTCATTAGGACATCTTTCAGAACTCCCTCTCAACCTTCGTTGCTCCAAGGAAAACAATCTCAGTCTATCCAATCTCTCATCATGGCTCAGACCCTCCAGTCAGGCAGCAATTTGTAAATCTCCTCTGCACCCTCTCTCATACAATTACATTCCTCCTATAATGTAGTGGCCGGATCTACATGCTGTCCTCCGGTTATGGCCTAACCAGTGTTTTATACAATTCCAGCAGAACCTCCTTACTTTATGCTAGTCAAGGGAAGTAACACATACACCTTCTTTGCCATCTTATCTACCTACCCTGCTATCTTCAGGGATCTGTCAATATATACATCAAGGTCTGTCTGATCTTCAGAACTTTCCAGGGTCCTACTATTCATAGTGGAATCCCTTGCTCTCTTAGCCCTCCCCAGGTATTTTATCTAATGCTTTTCAAAGTTGAATTCCATTTGCCAATGCTCTTCCCAGCCAAGTAATCTGTCAATATACCCCTGCAATTTATGGCTAGCCTCCTCACTATTTACCACCATACCAATTTTCATGTCATTCACATACTTCTTGATCATGCTCTCTACATTTAAGTCTAAGTCATAAATGATAAATATTGGGATGACATGCATTTTTTTGAGAAAAAAATTGAAAGCTCTGTGTTCCACGAACAGATTTTTTAAATTTGAAGTGCAATAAATCAGTGTTTTTGGATAGGATTTTGATGGTTGCCAAAATTTGTGGTGATCAGACTAATATATTGCTCATAATATATATGCAATAATATGCAATATTAATTAACCAAATTACAGTGTTTTGAAAATAGACTAGGCATTTTAAACTGTCAACAATCAAGACTGGAACACACTGTCAGAACCAAGAGAATGATTTCAAAAGGATTTTAAAATCCAACTGTTCTGCAAAGCAAGCCTACTATATACTCTCTCAAAGGGTGGTGACAGTCTGTTAACTGACATATTCTGTTCCTAATAGTATTCTCCAATTCATTGCAACGTCATTTCATATCGGATCCCTCTGGAAAGGAACATGTCTGTCTGATTTTCTGTAAGTAGTGAGTGTAGTGGACAACACTGCAATTAAGTAGTTAAAGCAATGGGTTTTTCTCCAATTGCTCTGCAAGTCTATTCTGTAACAAGCTAAGACATGTCAGGATATCAATGCAATCCTTGGCCGTATGGAGCCTGCTAAGCTCAAGTGGACAACAGTCAGTCTCCGCATGTGGATTAAGAAAACAAACATTTTAGCTTTTGGTCATTATCCAGTGACCGCTGCATTGTGTAGACAGCATTGTGTACATTCTTGATGATCCCTGTAGTCTGTTTCCACTAATATTATCAGGCTTGAATAATGATTCTTTGAACAAAACACTCCAGATTGACTGGCATTCAAAGGGGAGGTGATGGCCTTGTGGTATTATTGCTGCACTGTTAATCCAAAGACCCAGGTAATATCCCGGGAACCCGGGTTTGAATCCTGCCACAACAGTTGGCGGAGTTTGGATTCAACAAAAATCTGGAATGAAGGGACTAATGTTGACCACAAATCTATAGGTGGTTGTTGGAAAAATCTATCTGGTTCGCTAATGTCCTTTAAGGAAGGAAATTACAATCCTTAACTGGTCTGGCCGACATGTGGCTCCAGACCTGCAACAATGTGGTTGACTCTCAAACTCAATCAAGGATGAACAATAAATGCTGGCCTAGCCAGCAAAATCATCATCCTGTGAATGAATACAAAAAAAATAGAACTGTATCTTTAAAGTTCCAATCCCATATTCACAAGAAAAGTAACTTGACTTGTTGAGAACATTATTGAGAATACAATAATGTTTCTGGCCAAGTTTGATATGTCTTCAGTCCATGGATGTCAGTGCTGAAGCCTTTGTTTTCTCACTTAATTAGGAGGTATCAGCCATGAAAAGATTGAAGTAACTGACATTTGTAGAGAGAAATATGCAATAGAAATTTCAATCTTACACAGAAGTGTTAAAATGCCTTCAAAGTCAAACATTCTACAGATGTGACTTGGGCAAATCACCTGTGCTGAATCTAATAAATGTGTCTATGAGTCTGGGAGTTAAAGCCAAACAACATTTAGGATTGATCAGATTGAGCAGTTAAGTCCATGCTTAAAAACATTTTTTATTCTCTCACTGAAATTGCCTACTCCAGGCATGAGCGATAGAGATGATAAAATTTATATTGAAAGTAAATTAGTCTTCCAAAGTGAGTAGTAAAAATCATTTCACTACTAGAAAGTAAAGTACTTTAAGCCTCAAAGGAAAATATAATGAATAAGACATGACAAATAAAATTCAGAGTCAGCACTTGGAAATATTTAAACTTTGAACTTGGAAAGTCAACATTTTTGGAATCCAAATTCAAGTGCTATGAATGAGTCGTTCATGATATATGGATAAACAAGTCCACTTACCATCAGGAATTGCAATCATTCCTTTGATTGAGTGATCACAGAGAAATATAGACGGTTCTGCTATAACGTGATAGTTGCAACATCGCGTTATAGAAAATCGCACTATAGAAATAGCGGGGCCAAAGGAAAAAGTGGGGTTGGGGCAGAACGCCAAAAAAATCACTCAAAGTCACTCAAAAATCACTTAAACGCCTAACACAAAGGATAGCACAGTTTAAATAAATGTTTAATTCATATGTAAGAATGAAATAAAAGTGAATTTAACACCTTACCTTGAAAAAATGTCAAGACGACTTGATGGGGAAGGAGGTTTTGAGGTTGCTGTGTTGTTCATGTTGATCATGTGATTCCAGCACGGAGACTCTTTCGGTGCTAACATTGCACATGCTCAGGACAAAGACCTCAAAACGAACATGTGATGACGATATGTACTCTTCCGCACACCAATGAAATTGCATTATAGTCAACAAAATTGCATTTTAGAGATAGTGTTCCCCTATTCGTCAAACATGTTACAGCCAATTCGCATTGCCAGAACACACTTTATAACAGAACTGACTGTACACAGTTTCTTCTCCCTTGTTTGGTGAACAACCGAGGAATGTAGATTGCTTCCTCACAAAACCTGAAAGGTTGTTTCTGATGGCAGAGCATTCACAACATTTTATGAGGGACCCAGAAATAATAAATTACTTAGTTAACCTGAATTTTTATTGTAAGATCTCAATGGAATTGATCCCACTCCAAAATGCTAGTGTAAACTCACTATGTAGAGCTTTCCAAATTGAATCTAGTACAGTATATAGTACATAACAAATTCTCTTAAATATGATTACAAGCTTCATCAAAGGATGACTTCCTTCATTACCATCTTCTTGCACTTTGGAAAGAAGGATCCATTTCAATTCATTGCATATCATAAAGTAAAAATTTCATTTGGGATCACAACATGAGACTTACATCTCTCAAACAAGGCAAATAGTTTGCTTTTCATTTCCCTCTTTGCAGAAAGAAGCAGTGAAAGAAAGATTAGGAGTAGAGAAGAACAAAAAGGAAGCTCTGTGTTTGGAATGGAAGCAGAACTAATTATGTAGCAAAAGGCTGATTACACAAAGTAATGTAGAGTGATAATGGTTCAAGTAAAGAAAAAAAAATCTTAGAGAAAGTGTAAATGGTATCAGGAGGACCATTACCAGCATACCAGTTGTCCAAAATATTGCAGCAAAGAATATGGCGTGAAGCTATTGAGGTCATAATTCAGTAAAATGCTTAATTTTAATCGAGTCTCCATTCAGCATTATAGGAGGCTAAGACTGGGAGTTTAGGATAAAACTTGCAAACTAAAGGAACGTTCTTCACAAAGCAATCATCTAATCTACATTTGGTCTTCCTTTATGCAGAGAAGACTGCATCATGAACAGTGAAAGTAGTTAAACTAACTTGAAAGAAGCAGAGGAAAAATACTCCTCCAAGTGGAAGAAGAGATTTGAATGCTGAATGGTGGAAAAGATAAAAGTAACAGGGCAGCTTGCATGGGGAGATGCCTTGGGAAGGAATTGGGAGGATGATGGAATGCTGGACCAGGGTGCTGCAGGGGTAACAGACCCATTCAAATGTTGAAAGGTAGAGGAGGAGGATATGTTGGTGATGGCAATCTACTAAAAGTTGTGGAAATAGACATTAGTTGTGGAGCTTGGTTGGATGGGAGGTGAAGACAAATGAGATCCTGTCATGGTTCTGGGAGGGGTGAGAGCAGAAATGCAGAATAGCTGAAGGTCATGTCTACCATTTTAGAGAGGAATTCTCAGTTGCTGGAAAAGAAAGATTTACCAGAAGCATTGATGTGGAGTGAGACATTAGCAGAAGAGATGAGACAGAGAAGGTGGAGATTGGAATTAAACAGGAGGCATGGTGGGACGAAGTGTAATCAAGTTAGTTATAGCGTATGGTTGATATTGGTAATCTACTGTCACCAGAAATGAAGCAAGGGAAGTTTTAAAAAAGTAAGATATGATTAATTGGAACAAAATTTGATACATTTACTAATTCAGAAGCTAGTTAGTGGCAGTCATCATTGTACCAGAGAAACAAAGTGATAGCATGGACCTGATTAGTATTTGAACAAAGAATGTTTCATGTAGCCCATGACAAGGCAGGCATAGCTAAGATGCACAGGGAGTTCCATAGCATCACCCTTTATTTGAAGGAAGTGAATAGAAACAAAGGATAAATTATTCAATGTAATAATGTTCGGGTAGGCAGAAGGGGGTGGGAGTTATTTGGAAAAATGCAATTGTACTTAGTGGATTGCCTGCCACAGTCATATGACCTCTATCTCTTCTGTGAGTCCCATTGTGGGCAGTCTGCAACACCCATTCATCAACACCCACTGCATCACTTGAAACATTATATCAGAAATGGTACCACTGAGATTTAGCGAGTTTTCAGAAAAGTTTCTGAAAGAAACAGCAAGGAAGGAGTAAGGGGCAACTTAACAATAATCTGAATTATTGAGTCAGTCAAAATGGCTGAGAATTGTCCACTCCCTGCTGCTGTGGAAGTGAAGGGCAGATGAAACAGAACTAGACTTTTTTTTTCATTCTGAATGGCAAAACTATACAATATCTACAAAATTAAGTTTAAAAAGCAAATTGGAGTACAAACACAAGTGTCAGCAGTGGGAAAAGAGTTCTACATGATATACAACAGCCCAGATCTCACTGAAGAGCAGAAAAGCCAGACAAGAAGGATTTTTCAGGCTTTGAAGAAACATTTTGAAACTTATATTAATTTTATTTATGAACAATATGTTCAAGCAGAGTTCAAGGAGAGTGGAAGACTATTGATGAATAAAGTGACCACACTGATACATCTAGAAGAATCCTGTAAACTTGGACTTCTGAAAGATAACCTCACCAGAGCTAGGTTTGGCTTAAGCATAAATGATCTGCAGTGAGAGCACATCTGCTGAGAAAGGTGAAACTTACTCTCAAAAAAGCTATCGACATGTGGAGAAGTTGTCATTCAAATATAGCAGATTAATGGTAGAACCAACAATGGTTTGAATTATACTGGCTGAAATGGGAACAACGTATTAGAAAAAAGGATGAAAAATTTCCAGAAGATCCAGCAGAAAAATAAAGGCCAAAGGACATGATGTAATATAAAAGGAAGTCCAGTGTGGTGAAAACAGTGCTTTAACTCCCAAACACTAAATCAGATACCATTAGGAGGCCTACATGACTTAAAGACTACATATGCAATGCATGTGCAGAGATCGATGAAAGTGGAACTGACTAGGGATAATTCATTGTTTTGTTAATGAAATATGATTTTTTTTCATGACCATGAATGCAGATAATTTTCATAACTTGCATCTGCAAATGATAGATATTTTTATGAAAACAGGAATGTTTGGATTTAGTGTACGTAGTGTACTGGTTGACTTATGTATATGACCTAGACCTTTCCCTTAAGTGTCTTTATGGATAGGCTTTTTAACACATCAGTTGATGTTGGGCCTACAGTTAAGGTGGCTGCAGACAACCCACAGCTATCCCAGTTGTTGGACTGAGGCATAGATTGACTTGACATCCATGACGAAAAGGAACTTGTCAGGAGCAGGAACTGGAAATCTCTAAAGGGGTGAAGGAAATTGAAAGAGACTGGGAAAGAAGAAAAAGAAACAATATAGGAATAAGTAACATTTCTAGTCCAAGAACAGGCTCAAACAATGAACCTACCAAGACACTTGATCTTGAGATGGAGGTTGCATCTGACTATGTGGGATTGTACTGCATCAGAACTCTTGTTAAATTGAGTCTGTTGCTGCTCCCTTCTGCTGTACAATCAGCCTCATGTGTTGACTGCAGCTGACCATGGAACTTTTCCCTAAATCCATGCTGACTGTCCCTTATTCTGGATGGTAGATGAACGTTTCTATGAATTTATAAACAATTTCCCCATATAAATGTTTAGCTAACTGATCTATAAATGACTTGTTAAAAAATTGATATGACTTAAAAGAATGTTTTGAGTCAAATGCCAAACTGTAGAGTGCACCTTTTTCAAAATCAGAATGCAAATGTTGTATTGCAGATGTGTTAGAAATATAAATGTCACCTTTACTTGCAGTAAAGTAAGCCCAATTTTGAAAAGGAATAGGGCTTACCATAAATTTCTAAGCATGTGAAGTGTGAAACATTTTACTGGAATTGCCAATTAGGAAATGATAATGAAGATCAAGTGGATTGGAAGTGGATTATGCTTACTTTCTCCAGAACTCTTGGTTACCCTGTTATAGAAAAGACATTGTTAAAGGGGAAAGTGCACAAAGAAGATTTATGAGGATGTTGCCAGGACTAGTAGGCCTGAGTTGAGAGGGAGAGGTTGGCCAGGCTAGGACTTTGTTCCTTGGAACATAGGAGAATGAGGGGTGACCTTATTAAGGTGTATAAAATCATGAGGGGCATAGATAGGATGAATGTATATAGCCATTTTCCCAGGGACGGGGAATTGAAAACTAGAGGGCATAGGTTTAAGGTGAGAGGAGATAGATTTAAGAAGGGATTGAGGGGCAGTTTCTTCATGCAGAAAGTACATGGAGTGGGCTGCCAGAGAAAGTGGCTGAGGCAGGTACAATAGCAACATTTTAAAAACATTTGGATAGGTACATGGATGAGAATCGTTTAGAGGGATATGGATCAAATGCAGGCAATTGGAAATAGCTGAGTGGACATCATGGTCAGCATGAACCAGTTTGGGCCAAAGGGCCTGTTTCCATGCTGTATTATTCTATAGCTCTAATAATTCAACTAAACTGGGAGGGAAAAGCAGCTTCTGAAATCATTTACCTTCCTCAACATTTAAAAGAGATAAGATGTAGCTTTATGAAATTAAGTCATCATTGGAAGGCTTATTCTTCAACACAGAATAGTAATCATGTTAACTGTACCCTATCATTGCAAAAATAATTTTACAAATTTATTGAGGAATTTCACATATACTGTGGATTAGATTAAGTACTGCCCGCATCTTTAAGTTCATACAATTATTTCACATTTGGTTTCATGTACAAATACTATTTCATGATTCAAGAGATCTCAAAAACTTCAAACAAAGCCAACCCAGTATGAATTTCAATTCTAATTTTCACTTTGATATTTATAAAGTAATAAACTTTTTTGATCCTGTCAGGAGATTGCCTCTGACTCCTGTGAACAGTTAAAATCAAGGTTGTCTTAATTTATGAAGGCATATAATAAAGCATAAAATAATGAACAAAAACAGAAGTTGCTGGAAAAACTCAGCAGGTCTGGCAGCATCTGTGAAGAAAAAAATCAGAGTTAACGTTTTGGGTCTGGCGACTGTTCCTCAGAACTGTTCTAAGGAAAAGTCACCGGACCCAAAAGGTTAACTTTGACTTTTTCTTCACTGATGCTGCCAGACCTGCTGAGCTTTTCCAGCAGCTTCTGTTTTTGTTCCTGATTTATAGTATCCACAGTTCTTTCGGTTTTCATAAAATAATGAAATTACACATTGGCCCTATTGACATCTGAAAATAAAAAATTGTTAATGGTTTGTACATAGGTCTTCAGTTAGTTGTGATTCCAATCTGAAGACTGAACTGCAGACAGCTTCATCGTAGAGCAATTACACACCTGCTTAAATATCTTCAGTTTTAAGATATCACCTCTATCTAAACTATGCGAGTTTCCATTAAACTTAAAGAAAAGTTCCAGAGATCTCTTACAAACCTTGAGGCTCCATTATTTACGTCGTGGGGTTGAAAAGCAATCTAAAATAAACAAAAATTCATTAATAACGCACATAATTCATTCACTGTAAAGCCAGGTCTCAAAACCTGTTTTAGGAAAAGTCACCATGGCTAATAAAACGCTTGCAAGTTAATTATTATCTTCAGAAAACCCACTGGATATCAACTCAAAAACCAGAAATCCAACTTACAATAAATGATATATTCCCAAATTTACATCGTATAATTCGTCCTCTGATGTCAGATTTTTTCACATCTTTTTTATTTCTTGTTGCACCATAATTTTTAGATTACTACAATGTTCAGAACATAGGAAAAATGAGCAGGGATAGACCCTAGTTAGACTCACACAATCCTCAAGCATGCTTCTCCACTTAACATGGCTGCGTCTTATTTTCTACCTCAACTTCATTTTCTTGCCTGTTTCCAATATCTCTTGATTCCCTGAGAGGTCAAAGCTTAATCATGAATGTCTTCACTGACAAAGCATTTCCAATATACTGAAGTAGAGAACTTCAAAGATTCACAAACTTCAGAGTGAAGAAATTTTTTTCTCATCTCAAATCAAAATACTTGACCTAAATGATTCTATCCTGACACTGTGCCCAAAGTTCTAGATTCTGCAGTAAATGAAACAACCTCTCTGTTTAATCAGTCAAGTTCCTTCAGAATCCTATATGTTTCAATCTGGTCACCTCTCATTCTTCTAAACTACAGAGAATACAGGCTCAATGTACTCATCCTCTGATCATAGGACAGATTCCTTATCACAGGAACCGATCTCATGAACAGCTGCTTACTGCCTTTAAGGCAAGATTATTGTTCCTTGGATGTGGAGTCAAAATTGCATACTGGACCCCTGATGTGATCCTGCAAATTCTCTGAACAGCATTAATTGTCTGGAGGTGAGCATTTAAACCCTCAATCAATTAAAAGTTCTTCCTCAGAGAACTGCCAAGCAATCTGATTGCTGCTGGGTTTGCAGTGCCTGAGTTCACAGGACAAGGTAAATGGAGGGTCTTGCAGTGATGAAAGAGTGGTGGCACAAGGGGGTGGAAGTGAGATCAAGGTAAAGTGGAAGGGGGTTAGCTCCTGATGACCAACCAAGTTGGGAGAGACCATCTGTGGGTTGAGGAACCATATGTTGGAATGCTGGTTGGGATGTTCCTGAGTCTGGAAGGAGTTCTAACGATGGAATGAGCTACTACCAGCTTTCCTATTCATGACACAAGCAGAGTGAAATTTTAGAAATCTTTCCTCTCCTCGATTTCTGAACCTCTCCCACCTCCCTCAAATTTGAGGTTGGGGCGGGAAGTGGCCCTTGAATACTCAGGATGTTCCTAACAGAAATGGAAATTATCTGTTATGTTCTGATCCAATTGAATACTTTACATTTCTCATGATAGTTACAGTCGTCTTCTTAGATAGACTGGTGCCATCGAGAAATGTAGTATTTAGAAGTTGTTTTAAACTTCTTTGATCTAGGAAACCTACTGGGTTTATATTTCAACATCAATGCACCTGAGATGTCTTGAGAAAAACTTATTTCTCCAGATGGATCCAGTGTAACCATTATAATTCTAGGTGTGATTTTTCCCAACTGCCAGTCTGGGACCAAACTGTCAACTTTATGTGATGATCTGGATATTAACCAGCAACCTTTATTTATAGAGCAGAAAACATGTGAGATCCAAAGATCCTACTAAGAAAATAAAGCCACAAGATTCCACAGTTTTAAATAAACAACAATAAATTTACTGTAAAACATTAAAGCAGTAATACAATCTACAATACATATTTCTAACATCCAGGATTTAGATTTAATAAATATAAGTAACTGGGCAGGAGATGGCCTAGTGGTATCAGCACTATACTGTTAATCCAGAGACCTAGCTAATGTCCTGGGGACCCAGGTTCAAATCCTGCCATAGTGGAATTTGAATTCAATAAAAATTTGGATTTAAAAGTCTAATGATGACAATGAATCTATTGACAGAAAAACCCATCTGGTTCACTAATGTCCTTCTTGGAAGTTAACTGCCATCTTTACCTGGTCTGGCCTACATGTGATTCCAAATCCATGATAATATGGTTGACTCTTAACTACCCTCTGGGCAATGAATGCTAACCCAGCCAGAGACACCTACATCCTGTGAACAAATGATAAAACATTGATTGAGATTGAACAGAACACATATAATAACAAATGTGATCAAGACAGATTTCTCAACAAATCCCACCCCCCCCAGGACATTTAATGAGTGTGGGTCATTAAACTTCATAAGATGTCAACAATCTTTACCTTCGTTGAACTGGCTTTGAATCCAGGTTTTTCCGATTTGTTTAAATATAAGATTCTCATTTTAGACTTGAGTATGTTGCATTCAAATATAAAATTGAAGTGTATTATGTACATTCTTTTCTCAGAAAATCATTTGTTATGAGAACTCTAATTAACCCTGCCTCATTACACAATGCTAGGTCTAAAATAGCTTTGTCCTTGTTTGTTACAGCAACACATTGTTCTAAGAAGTTGTTATGAAAACAGTCTTCAAATTTATTTTTCTGAATATCTTTTCTAACTTAATTTGCATAGTCTAAGACCAACTTCTCCCATGAATATTACATTTCTTTTATTACAAACTACAATTATCTATTCCTTAATGCTCTGTCCAATAGTATAACTAATGTTAAGGAGCCTATTAATCACTATGTCAAGTGCTTTTTGATGTTTATTGTTCCTAAACTACACCCGGACTTATTCTACTTCTTGATAAAACTAAGCATAGATCCTTTAGTACCACTGTCCATCCCTTATCATTTACCATCAATGCTATTCCTTCCTCATTTCCATTCAGCCTGTCTTTACAAAACACGAGCACCTCGGAATATTTATTTTCTAACATAGGAACAATGTTTCAGCAATGTTGATTAGTTTTAAAACTTTTTTTTGTTATTTTTAATGGTAATCTACCTTATTGCAAGTGCTAAATGCATTTAAACAAAGAGCCTTTCATTTTTTTTCTATTTTTCTTTGCATGGACTTATTCACTATTGTTCTACTATTTATAAATTTCTGATCCTTACTGTCCAACTCTATTTGGCTTAACTCACTTTTCTTTTTTCCATTCAGGGGATGTGGGTGTTAATAGCTGAGCCAGCATTTGTTGCCCATCCCCAGTTGTCCCTGAGAAGGTAGCGGTAAGCTGCCTTCCTGAATGTTGCAGTACAATTGGTGTAGATACACCCAATGCTATTAGGTAGGGAATTCCAAGATTTTGACTCTGAAGGAATGATATATATTTCTAAGTCCATGTGACTTGGAGGAGATCTTGCAAATGGTGGTGTTTCTATGTATCTGCTGCCTTTGTTCTTCTTGATGATCATGGTCACAGATTTGAAAGATGATGTCTAAGAAACATTGACGAATTTCTGCAGTTCATCTTGTAGATAGTACACATTGCTGCTACTGAGAGCCACTGGTGGAGGGATGAATGTTGTGGAAATGGTACCAAACAAGTGGTCTGCCTTGTTCTGGATGGTGTCAAGGCAGATGGTGGAATTTGAATTCAATTTAAAAAAATCTGGAATTAAGTATCCTGTAATAACTGTGAATCCATTGCTGGTTGTTGGAAAAACCCATCTCGGGTTCACTAATGTCCTTTAGGTAAGGAAACTGCCATCCTTACCTGGTCTGGCCTACATGTGACTCCAGATCCACAGCAATGTGGTTGACTCTTAACTGCCCTCTGTGCAATTAAGGATGGGCAATAAATGCTGCCTAAAAGCGACACCCTCATCCTGTGAACAAATAAAGGAAAATAAAAGAAAACTCATCCAGGCAAGTGGAGAGTATTCCATAAGTTGTGCCTTGTAGATGGTGGACAGGCTTTGGGGAGTCAGATGGTGAGTTACCTGCTGCAGGATTTCTAGTCTTTGACCTGCTCTTATGGCCACTGTATTTAAATACTTGTCCAATTTCTTACTGGTCAGTGATAAATTCCAGCACAGCGATAGTAATGCCATTGAATGTCAAGAGGTAATAGTTAGATTCTTTCTTGATCATTCGAGATGGTCATTGCTTAGCATGGTGTAGGTGTTACTTGCCATTTGTCAGTCCAAGCCTGGATATCATCCAGATCTTGCTGTATTTGGACATGGACTGCTTCAGTACCTGAAGAGTTGTGAATGATGCTGAATATTGCGCAATCATCAGTGAACTTCCTTCTTCTGACCTTGTGCTGGAGGGAAAGTCATTGATGAAGCAGCTGAAGATAGTTTGGCCTAGGACACTAACCTGAAGAACTTCCACAGACATGTCCTGGAGTTGACATGACCGAACTCCAACAACCAGAATCATCTTCCTTTGTATTCAGTAAGACACCAACCAGCAGAAATTTTTTTTCCCAGATTCCCATTGACTCTAGTTTTACCAGAGCTCCTTGATGCCACATATAGTCAAATGTGAATATGATGTCAGGGGGACACACTTTTACATCCCCTCTGGAGTTTAGCTATTTTGTCCATGTTTGAATCAAGGTTGTAATAAGGTCAGAAGCTGAAGGGCTCTTGCAGAATGCAAAACTGAGTGGCAGGTTATTTCCAAGCCCTTCATAGCACTGTTGATGACCCCTTCCCTCACTTCAGTAATGATTAAGTGTAGACTGATGAGGCAGTAATTAGTTGGATTTGTCCTTGTTGTGTACAAGACATACCTGGGCAAATTTCCACATTGTCAGGTTGATGCCAGTTTGTAACTGAATTAGAACAGCTTGTCCAGGGATGTGGCAAGTTCTGTAGCACATATATTTCGTATAATTGCCAGAATGTTGTCATGGCCCATAGCCTTTTCAGTATCCAAAGCCTTCAGCTGTTTCTTCATATCATGTGGAGTGGATAAAATTGGCTGAAGGAGATATCTGTTGCTGGGAACTTCTGGAGGAGGCCGATGTGGATCATCCTCTTTGCATATTTTGCTGAAAATTGTTGTAAATTCTTTGGCTTTATCTCTTACACTGATGTGCTGGGTTGCCCAGTCATTGATAGTGGGGATTTTTCGCAGCCTCTTCCTCTAAGTGAGTTGTTTAATTCTCTATCACCATTCATGACTGGATGTGGCAGGACTGCAGAGCATAAATGTGATCCATTAATTGTGGAACTGCTTAACCCTGTCTATCACTTTCTGTTTATACTGTCTGGCATGTAAGTAATTCTGTTTTATAGCTTCACCAAGTTGACACTTCATTTTTGTTTGATAAGATTGGTGCAGCTGCTGTCATGCCTCTTTGGATTTCCATATTTTCCTTGTCCTGACCCCATTATTTTAGTTTTAAATGCCATCCACAGTCCTGGTTATGCTATTCACAAATATGCTGATCTTGGAACGTCTGGGTCCTCTGGACCCGAATGACCTTGGGGACAAGCAGCCAAGTCTTTGAGGCAAACAGGGACAGCTACAGAGTAAGCCTTCTCAACTACAGATATCAGCACTGCACATAGTGGAGGGGAAAGGAAGAAAGAAACATATTGGGAGCACAGAGGTGGCACGGGTGATGCATCATTGTAAATAACCCAGCATTTTGTAAACATATGTTCAGTTTCACTTTTAAAATTCTGCTGTTGTGTTTTTATTGTTGTCGGTCCTGGTTAATTCACAACCATTTAAAAAATGACTAGTCTCTTCATACATCCCAATGATGAAAGACATTGTATCAGCCTGGCCTCTGATTGGACCAAGTGCCTGGCTGACCGTGACCAACCTCCAGGACTGGGATCAGAAGTGCCCTTAACTGGGTCTGGCTGTATCTCCTGACTGACTGTATACCTCTTGAGGCCACAAAGAATTTGTCCCCTTTGACTTTCAGACATGGCTCTTCAGTTGAAGCGAATGCAAAGTATTTTCAATGTAAACAAGTGGCACATGCTGTGTGTGTGACATCGATGTAGCATGACGCTGTTTAGCAACATGCCCACCCCCTTGATTGTTCAGTTCTCTCAACTTTAAAGAGGTGTCTGCCTCTCCCTCTGTGCTACAAAGCCAGCAAAGCAAAAAGGTTGGCAGCCTGTAAAAAAATTACTAAAGTGCCTGTGCACTAAGAAAGCAATCTGAACCACACAAAGGTTGACATTCTATAAGTAAAGACCTGAACAGTCCATGCACTGAAAAGCAGTACAAGCCACTGAGGCTGACAATCTCCAAGAAAGTGCAAAGTGATTCGGCACTAACAAAGTAAGCTAAGAGCCATTAGATCCCCTGCACATGTTTGAGATGTGTGGAAAATGACATGGCAGAGTTTCCCTTAGCTCCAAAGTGAAGTCCTGAAGGGCTAAAGCTGTTTATGAATTAGTCCAAAAGTAACCATAATATGATGCTGGTTGCTTGCCAATGCTGACATCCATGAACAAAGGGTGGAAGAGGAGAGTGTTCAGGAAGCACGCAGGGAAATAATAGTGCAGGTGGAGTTGTCCAAAGGCCTAGAGAAATGAGTAGCAAGCTGCTACCACCAGGTAGCCACTCTGATGCATATGTTGGGAACTGCCATTGTCTAGTTTCTTGGGGAAGAACAGGAGAATTGAGAGCAGCATAGAAATGAGGTGGTTTTAGCTCTATAATGAGAGGTAAATGTATGATTATAAGGCAGACACTGCTTGATGGTGAGATTCAGAACTTATTATTTAAACACTACAGGGGAAATTTGAATAATTTTTTCTCAACTTTGAGAATCTGATGTTTCCATTTTCACCACATGTTCCCATGTTTCTTGATATTACTACTTCCATTCAAGGGAGTGGAAAATTCTGCCCTAAGTGCAGACTGTGTTGTCCAAAATTTCAATGCTCTCCATAACTGCCACATGTTGGATGGCAGTTCCCACCCAAATAAATACAATGCAACAGAACCAATGGAGAAACCCATTTGTGGAAATAGAATTTCCAGCTATTCTGCATTAAATTTGCTCTTTACCCTGTGGCAGAGATTCATGACCCATGGATGACAAGGTCATTACTAGCATGCTTCACTTATTGGATTAGTAACAGATAGAAATTCAAAGCTTATCTAATTAGAATCTAATACCAAGTCTATTAAGTAACAAAATTAGGTGGATGAAAGAAGATCGGAGAAGTGTTGTCAGTTCCACTGGAAACTGGAATGCTTGACTAAACTGCAAATGAAGCACAAAGGTTACCAGTCTTGTACCATCTTCTATCTCTGAATTCATTAGTAGCTTGAGCTAGCTAGAAGCAATGCACTGTTACGCAGCAATGAATAAGCTGATCAAGGCTACTTTTTGATGTTAGACCTTATTCATTGCAGAAATATTTCAAAGATACCGGAATACCAATGATGATGCCATTAACCTACTCATTTCCAAGTCATTTATCGGCATTAAATAGAAAAAACACATTCTTGACATTCTTGTGCCAAATGAAGAGGATAACGTTTACATTGTTATGATTTTGGTAATTGGTCTATTCTCAAGGTCACAATGAGTTTTAAAATTTATGTTTTTTTGGTTCAGCACAGATGCTTTCTCCAAAAATTGTGTCCAGATTATATTATTATATTATCAGCAGTTCCTCCATCCTTACATTACTACAAGCTACAATTTTGACACAGTTAAGAAATGAATAAAACTGTTTTGAGGTAGTTGAGCATGATAATTGTATATTGCAACAGTTGTAAAAGCTAGAAATTTGAAGGTCTGATTTTTCTGTCCCTTGTTCTGCTGATATCTGTCTTTTGTGGGCAAAAAGGTCAATGGAAGGGGGTGGAGAGCCAGATCACCAGATCTGTACCCCTTCAAAACCACCCCATACTTCCCAGGACTTTCCTCTCAGAGCACAGTCTGGCCTGTCTCTGTCAAAGGTGAGAACAAAAGGTATGTTTTCTAACCTTGCTTTTCCAACACAATTGCTGGATGTCCAAATTTAGTGATATCCAGAAATGTCAGTGCTCTTGTCGGCCAGCAACTACTGCGGATAAGATATCTTTAATCATTGTAGGCCCCATATAAAATTTGAACTTTTATAGGTTGTTTTTGGTGGTTGATCCTATTCCTATTCACTCATGTGTCATGGGTATTGCTGATTGGTCAGCATTTACTGCCCATCTCCAGTTACCCTTCAGAAAGTGGTGATGAGCTGCATGATGAAACTGCTGCAGTCCATGTACTGTAGGTAGATCCACACTGCCATTAGGGAGGGAATTCCAGGAATTTGACACAGCAATAGTGAAGAAACGGTGATATATTTCCAATTCAGGACGGTAAGTGGCTTGGAGGGAACTTAGCAGGTGGTGGTGTTTCAATGTATCTGCTGCCCTTGTCTTTCTAGATGGAAGTGGTTGTGGGCTTGGAAGGTGTGTCTGAGGATCTTTGGTGAATTTCTGCAGGCATTTTGTAGATGGCACACACTGCTGTTACTGAGCGTCAGTGGTAGAGGAAGTGGATGTTTGTGGATGTGGTGCCAATCAAGCAGGCGGCTTTGCCTTTGATGGTATCAAGCTTCTTGATCATTGTTGAGGCTGCACTCATCCAGGCAAATGGGAAGTACACTTCTAAATTATACGCTGTAGATGGGAGCCAGGCTTTGGGAAGTCAAGAGGTGAGTTACTCATTGCAGTATTCCTGGCCTCTGACCTGCTGTTGTAGACATTATATTCATATGGTGAGGCCAGTTGAGTTTCTGGTCATTGGTAGACCCCGGGATATTGATAGTGGAAGACTCAGTGATGGTAACACCATTGAATGATGGAACAATTGTTAAGTACCTTCTTGTTTGAGATAGTCATTACCTAGCACTTGCATGGTGTAAATGTTACATGCCACTTGGCAGTCTGAGCCTGGATATTATCCAGGTTTTGTGGCATTTGTACATGGACTATTTCAGTATGTGAGGAGTCATGAATGGTGCTAAACATTGTGCAATCATCATGAAACACCTTACGATGGAGGGAAGGTCATTGATGAAGCAGCTGAAGATGTCTGGGCCTAGGACACTAACCTGAGGAATTACTGCAGAGATGCTACTCCTTGATGCTACACTTGGTTAAGTGCAGCCTTGGTGTCAAGGGCTGTCACTCTCACCTCTCCTCTGAAATTCAACTCTTTGGTTCATGATAGAACCAAGGCCGTGAAGAGGTCAGGAGGAGCGTGGAACCCTGAACAGGTTGTTGCTAAAAGCAAGTGGTGCTTGATAGTGCTGTTGATGACACCACATCACTTTATTGATGATTGAGAGTAAACTGATGGGGTGATAATTTGCCAAGGTGTACGGTTGTGCTTTGTTTTTGTGAAGCATTTACCTGGCAATTTTCCACATTGTTGGGCAGAAGCCAGTGTTGTAACTGTACTGGAACTAAGTTTGGCTGTGGTTGCTGCAAGTTCTGGAGCACAAGTCTTCAGTAATATTGCCGGAATATTATCAGGTCTCAAAGCTTTTGCCGTTTCCGGTGCCTCCAACAGTTTCTTGTTATCACTTGGAGTGAATTGAATTGGCAACTGCCTTGCAGGGTAAAACTGAAGAAGGCTGAGATAGATAATAATTTTCTTGCTGCACATACTGGTACTCTGCCCATTTGAGGGAAATGATAATCTTTTGATTTATTTCTCTATTATTAGGGTAGAAGCCTGGACTGTTATTTGTCTTAACTTAAGTATTGTGATGAAAAGAGGACATGAGCCTAAATAGTTGTCAGTTGACTGGCATTTCTATCTGACATGAGTAGAGATTTTCCAAGGATAGGTATTGTTGATTTTAGGGGGTTGATGCCTGGTATAGGCAGTCAACAATTTATGACAATTTCTAATGTTTTGTTGAGAAGCAATAGTTTTGCTATAGTATGTTAGTTAATTAGGCAAAGAAAGGAAAGATATGACCCACAACAGATGAGACCACTTTACAGACCTGGGATCCATTCTGTAGAATCGAGGAGTAGAAGCAGCATGCTCCCATGTTCCAGTGATCCTATGCCTTTTTGGGGTGATGTCTTGTAGTTTTTGGTGGTCTTGGGTATAAACAGTCTTTGTTCTTCCATTGGCCTGATGTAGAGGAACTCCTGGAGATGGTGTGGTTTGTCTCTCTGGATCTATTTGCCCCTTCCTCCCCTCCTGTCCCAGTTTGTATACCTTACTTTGGGAGCTGACCACTAATGCTCAGACAATCAATCACCAGTCTAACTCTATTTGACCAATGGCCATGGAAAGCTACCTATGAATCTGACGATCTTTGTCCCCTTTCCCACCTCCATTTGAAGGTTAGTTTTCATTCCTTCTAAGACTGAACCCTTCTTTTTATTCCGATACATTGCATTGATAATGGAGTAGCATAGCCTCATCAATCCTTGACGTGAGTCAAGTTGTTGATGATTCTTATGATCTTTCTTCTGTTTTCACATAGAGATTTGTTTACATTTGCAGAAGGTTGCTTACTAATGTGACACAGGTAGCTGAGGTCTCATGTTGCACAGCGAATAGTAAATAATGAGGTCCCTAATTCTCAACAGCACAGAGGAAAGTAGAGTTGGAAGGAGGAAGTGGGGTGTGAAAATTAGAGGAATGTGGTCAGAGATATTCTTATACACAAGTTATTGAAAGGGAATTGAAAGACCACAATGGATAAGAACGTATATATTAGGAAATTAGCCATTCAATCCTTTAAGATTGCTCCACCATTCAATAATATCATTATTGATTGATCGATTTTGTTCCAAATTCCATATTCGCATCTACTCCTAACAAACTTTGACTGCATTGTTTAACAAAAATCTATAATCCTCTACCTTAAAAATATCTAATTAACTGGCCTCCTCATCACTGTCCTAAAAGAGTAACCCCAAATTTGAAAATACTGCTCCCTACTTTGGGACTCTCCCATGAAGGATAACATTGTTCCCACATTCACTTTTTCAGGACCATACTGTATCCTATATACTTCAATCAATAGCTGCCTCAGGGAACATTGGAAAACATGGGTAATGAAGTGTATCTGAAAGGGGACATTAAGGATGTAGAAGAGATCTTTGAAATGGGATTGAGAAAGAGCTAGGTGAGTTGTGTTATAGTTTGCGCACAGTAAGAATGAGGATTCTGAGATTGCAGAGTTTGAGAGAGGAAAGGTATGAAGGTATCCTGGTGAACAATTGAGCATGGACTTGAGTGGGCAGTTGAAAACAAATACATGAAAATAGAGATAAGAGTGGTATATCATCTTGAGATACTTAAAGTCTGAGAAGGTGATTGAAAAGTAGGAGTCGAGATAGAGGTGCCATTTGATGACAGTGATCATGTCACTACTATGGTGATTTGGGAGAGACAAGTAGTGGAAACATTATCCACGTGACTATGAAGTCATGCAAATTTGAATTTTGTGCGCTGAATTTTCACTTTGGAGTGGGAAATAGGAGTCTGGGCTCTTTATAGATCTGGAACCTATTCCTGCAGGGCAATGGTCACTGACTGAGATATTTACAGTGTCCCACCTAAATTGGCACAGAGGTAGGTTCACTAACCAATTAAGAGCTGCAGGCTGTCTCTCAAAGGGTAAATTAGAGACCTTTCAGATAAGAGGAAAAGTAGACTATAGTAGAGAGTAAATGACCAAGAGAGTGCTTTAATATGGAGGAACCATTTCACCATATTATTTACGAATGTAAATAAAAGCAGTATAAGCACTTATGTCTCCACTGTGATGATGGAGGTGAGGGCTGTGTGGGGGTGGGACTGTGAAATACTTCCTCAGAGTACTGTTTAAGTGTACTGTCACCCTGCATGGATGGAGGGTCAGTAGACTTGCCTGGACTATACACCCTTATCCCTGCCAGTTACTAGATAACCACTTCCAGATTGTGAAACTGCTTTCTGTCACATCCTGGAAAATGGGAAATCCCAGTCACCTCCTTGCAAGTGTTTTCAGTAAGGCTTTTAATGAGCTTCATTGATTTCTGGCCTCATGGGGACAGGTTGCCCTGCTGCATTCCAAACCCATCCTGCAAAAAAGACTGCTCCATGAATGTGTTTGTGAAATCAATGTACCAGCCAATTGTTCTGCCTCCCTTCCCAACCTCACCATTACCTGAAAATTCTCTCCTTTTAAATTATGTCCCATATCATTTACAAATTTAGGAAGTGAACAAATGGCTTCTACCCAATCGATCAAAATTTTCTTATATTACAGATTTCTTTCAACTGGAAAATATCAGGTTTGTAATTCCAGAACAAGAATTCATTTTCTAAGACAATGAAATTAAACATGCCTTTCAAACTAAAGACAGAGAAAGGATTGTTTTCCAAGTTTAAATTGTGCCATTGTAACTACATTGTTGTGTGATTAGCCAGAATTTTGTAGTCAAAATGCCAGATTTTGCTATGGGGCAGCTTTTGTTCTATAATTATCATCAAAATTTGGAGTCTATACATGTGCAGTTAAAGGTGGAGATACATAAAGTGCTCTCATATGGCTGTATACTTTTCAATAGGGTGTGCTGTTAAGTCCCACCAGATGGCAATAAAAGTAGAAATTACTAACTGAATACCTGACCTTTTACTCTATTAGTCTCACTGTTAAATCATTTACAAAAGTTACACCTTGCTAAATGAGATGTAACCAGCTTTCAACAACTTCTAAGTTCATAGTTACTTGTAAAACATATTTCTGGCCCTGAGAATTTAATTTTGTATTTGTGAAATTTGTGGAACTTCATGATTTATGATTTAAAAAGAAATTGCAGATAATATTAAAACAATTTTATTTTAAATATATGAATTTATTTTACATTATGTTTTTGTGATGTTTCAATTTCAACATTAATCTGATATGTATTCCACAAGTACTTGTTTTGCTCTCTATAAAACATAATTAACATTGAAGGGTGATAGATATATCTTACTCCCAGCTTTACTGTATATGAGACTTCTACACAATGCTTGGCTGCTTTCCTTGCATGACAATATCATTGGTGCTGGCTGACTGGAGATCCCTTTGTCTTGACACAGAATTAAACTGGTATCTTAAAGAAGAAACCCATGATATTGGAATGGGTAGCTTTATGCAAGCACAGTGACAAGCTCCATTGATTTGCCTTTAGACTGGATTTTTCTGGAATTCAGTTCAAGCACTGTTTGTGTACTCAGAGTGAAATTGTTTGAATTGGATTAATTTTTTCAATGTCAATTTCAATATTGCAAATGTACAATATTTTGAGTTGTCAATGCACCAGGATTCCTTTAATTTTGATTGTATTTCAAAATAATAAACTCTTTAATCATGTAACTAGGTGCTCCTGCTAGATGAATATTCAAAATAATGCCTATACTCCATTTTGGATCAAGTTGAAAATATAAGTTAAGACAGTTCTTAACACAAGTTCATGTCATAATCAAGAAGATATTAATTATATGTGCTGGCATACTTTATTATACATAAACACGCACACGGGTGCGCAATATATAAATTGGTTAATTGGATGTACAAAATCAACTATCTGTTTTGAGCCTGAAGGTGGCAGTCCCTTCTCTTCATCCTTTGCAAGATTTTGTCCACATCCTGTTTGAGCTGCATCTCTGCAGAGACTTCCAGCCGCGGCACTGAACTTTCACATTACAAATTAACTATCTTGTTTTCGTCTGGCAGACGTTTCATGAATATGAACTGGAACAATAAACCACGCAGTATTGGGGATAATAAGATCACTTCCTGTGTACTATTGACCAATCACTAACAACTGTACCTGATCTGTATTCAACCTTATACTTCTCTCTGCTCTGCTGCATCACACTGCAGCAGGTGACAGTGCCAAACATGCTATCGTGCTAATATTCAGCATTTTGATAGTTTGGCCTTTTTTGTTATAATCTTTCATTGATTTCTGAAATAAATGAAAGCAAATTGAAAGTTTTCAATATCCTTTTCCTTAGATTGTGATACAGGCATAAACTATACATCATCAGAACAAATTTGTAGTTCAGACTGCACCGTTTAGCAACAACCAAGCAGAAATCACTGTATTGTGATAACATCAATTCAAGAAAGAGCTTCTGAGGGAATAATGAAAGGATGTTCATAAACACCTCACTGAAGTAACAGCAGATGGCCACAAATCCCTCTGTGGAAAAGCCGACATGCTGCCCAGAGTTACCACATGTGTTAATGATTAATTTACTGTATACTAATCCCACAGTTAGAGGTGAGAAAGAATCAAATCTCTGGGTGGCTTATAACTGCAAAAGTTAAAATACTGTAATTCCGTTTTTGATTTCCTGCACTGTAAGAAGTTCTTATTTCATCTTAATTTTAGCGCAGTTTGAAGAAAGTGTGTGGAATCTGACTTCATTTGTGAGGCCTGAATTCAGCCCTAGCTCTGACAGATGGGGCTAAGTCTCTGCTCCAATTTGTGTCATCCATCCCATTTCAGATATCTTTTGGCAGTCTTAGTCCAGTCCCCTGTGAATGAGTCGATGGCAGAAAAAAATCATTTGGAATCTATAATTGCTAAATACTTCATCCAGTGCATTGAAATTATCAGCAAAAAAGGAACAGCCACAAAATAAGCAAAAGTAATCAGGCTTAATTGTGTCAATTTTTAATATAATCCATAGACTTTATAACATATCAAACTTAAATACAAGTTAGGTTTTATAAAAATCTAGATTTAAGCAGGTTATAGAGCATGACTTAAGATTGCAGCAGTCTGGTTATGTAGCATGTAAGCATCTTACAAAATGAGGAAGAGTTGATTTTGAACAATGTTTTCATCCTGGAGTGATACGTGGGTAGAATTTATTTGAAGCAAAAGCAATTTATGCTATGTTGACTTCTTTCAAATTAATACCACAGCTAAGAGAGAAATAGGTAATTTTATTCAGAGATAGGTTTTTAAAAATCTTGTGGCCTGTGCTTGTATTGCCAGAAGAAACTATACTTGTGGTAACATTGTGATCATGGAGGATGGAAAATGCCCTGAAAAGAGTTTAATTGGCAATATTCGTTCTGGTGGTAGACTCAAAGTGGTGGGGCAAGCAAAACAAATGCTTCACCATTTAAGTGCCAGGTGCATTAGGGAGATGAATCAAGTTAGCTTTTCAGGCTAGTTTAATTTATGAGGGAGTCAGTCTTCCTTGGCAGGTTGTTATCATCAGCTTCTTGGAACACATGTCCTTCCTAGTAGATCTGGTGGATATATATTGCTTGTGGATGACAAGGCGCCTGGTACAGGACAATATCCACCCATTGCCCTCTGGACAAGTTCCCAGTGTCTCCATTCGATATACATTAATTATGGTTAATTATACGCAGGTGGGTACTAGTTAGGGGTTCACTTATTCCCTTTATGGGTATAAGAGAATGGAAATCTTTTTTTGGATTGGGAAGCACGTTTTTGTAATGTGTATTTCTGTAAATATACCTTAAAAATATGTCTAAACTTTGGCTCCAGTTCTAACTTTCTTCAGTTGACTTTCTGATGTTTAACAGTCTTTGCCTTTCCCCGAGGTTGTGTCCTGGTTTCTGCTGCAAGGAGAGGATGTAGATGGTAATAGATGTTTAAAATGGCTTGGATGAACAGACAAATGAGTTTTATGGAGTGTGATCATGAGATCCAAATGCAAGAGAGCAATAGGATGAGAGTGAGTGTGAGTGATGATTGCTTAAATAGGGATGTGAGGAAGCATCTGGAGAGAGAGGAATGAATGGAACTACAAAGTATGATGTTTTAAGGAATGCTTTGCAGGAGAATGCTGAGAAAGTCAGTGTGTGGAGATAGCAAGAACTACAGATGCTGGAGTCAGAGTCAATACTGTGTGGAGCTGAAGGAACTCAACAGGTCAGGCAGCAGCAGAGGAGCAGGAAAGTCGACATTTCGGGTTTACACCCTTCATAAGGACTTGTTATGGTAATTGCCACCCCATTCCATTTCTTGGGTCCTAGCTCCTCTTTGTGCATTGCCTCCAGGTTGAAGGGACTACATTTGTGCTTCAAATTTCCTCAGCCTCTTCTATTCTTGCTGATTTGTTTGGAGACGTTGTCCTGTTCCCAACCTTGGGGAAGGCTTTCCACACTGCAGTCATTCAAATCCCATGGTAGGCCCTCCCGTTAAAACTGGGAGCACCGGAGAACTGCCTTCCTGCCTGCTCTCTGTTCCTGTAGCTGTTGCAGTTTCAGAAATTCAAGTCTAATTATAGAGCCTTCCCCTGACAGATCCTGAGTGTTATTTCAGCCCATCCTCTACCCTGGCCCCAGCTGGCCAGGAAATCCAGACGTGGGATACTAATGTCCTGGCTCAGTTAAAAATCCGTTAAAGATAAAGTCCAATCCAGCTGTCAAACAGTTTCTAACACATTAATCATCTTGCTATTTCACCAGGTATTAATTTCAGAAAATTCTGCCTATTGTTTCCCTTTTTCATGACTAAATTTGAACTATTAGCTTTTAAATATCCTCCCAGTACAATCACATTAAGCGCTGGACTAAGAAAGGATTGTGCAATTTCAAGAGAGAGCTATTCCCTGGTTTCCTTTAGGTTATGTTTTGCTATGAAGTATAAAATGGCATCGAATCCCTCTTATGTTGGAAGAACAATTGTGGTAGTTGCTCCTTTCAACTTATGCATCCACCCCTCTGGTTGTAGAGTCCTGAGAGGTCCCTCCAATATCTAGAGGCATCTGGCTACTGGTGTTTTCCTTCTTGCTTTAAGAGGATATGGTGCCCATGCTTTTCTTTCTCAAACTGTTTGAATGATCTGAGGAAACTTCAGGTATCAGATGAGTCATGTGGCTATAAAATGGATAGGAAATAAGAATGCAGTTGCAGGTATCCGAGCCATCTGCTAGTCACTGGGTCACTGAGTTCTCCCACAGTGTCTCCAGGCCAGTAAGGTACAAACCAATATTTCTTTTGTTCTAAACGTGCAGAGCTTTATTGCTTCTTTATTGTTTTTCTTGTTGCTTTCTTTGCTTCTTTGCAAAACTAATCCATCCAAATGATGATGTGGAGGCGCCAGTGTTAGACTGGGGTGGAGTTCACCTGACGAAGGAGCTGCGCTCTGAAAGTTTATGGTTTCAAATAAAATCATATTTGGACTATAACTGGTGTCATTTGACTTCTGACTTCAGCCAACTGATCACCAACATGTTAACAGTAATCAGAATGGTATCTCTACTCTATGTTGACCTTGTCATCATTGTTCTTTCCCAATTATTTTGCTCCCTTAATTCGAAGTGAGTGGACTTTAAAGGATTTGATTGACAGTTGGTTTTGCAACTTTCCATCAGATCTGATGAGAACACAAAATATGACCAGGTCTTGAATGAACTTGAAATCATCCAAAACTCTGCTGCTCTTATCCTACTTCACATCATAACTTGCTCACCTATCATTCCTTCGCTCACAAATTGTCATTGGCGCCTGGTTAAGCAATGTCTTGATTTCTTGGAATTCTCATTCTTGTTTTCAAAACTCTTCATGACCTCACCCCTCCCTATCTTTAAGATCCCCATCTACCCTCCAATCCTCCAATATGTCTGTGCTCCTCTAACTCTGCCCTTTTGTGCCTCTCAAATTTTAATCAGCCCATCATTGTAAGCTATTCTTTTGGGTGCCTGGTCTCTATTATCAGGCATACACCCTCAATCTTGTTTTCATCCCTTTTAACACACTTGATAATCTCACCTAATAATATCATCTTAAGTAACTCCATACATATCTTTTCTTTATTATGGAATGCTCTTGTGAAATGTCTTGTGATATTTTATTACATTAATAGTGTTACACAAATTTAAATTGTTGTTGTTAATATTCCATCTCTTAATTAAAGTGGCAGATAAGAACAAGTAGTCGCTGACCTTATACATTTTGTGGAGTCAATAATCCTTGATGAGGGCTATGAAAATGAAGTTTACTCTTTTGCATGTAAAGGTCCTTGAAATATTCCAGCACTGATTTTGGAGGGGCCCTGTTGTATATTCTTTGCTCGTCTTTTTTTTGAAGGCTGCTCATGCCATGGTCAAAAGATGCGTTCAAGTAGCATTCCTATTTGTAGCTTTGCCCAGCAAGATGCTATACATTTGCCTATACAGCTGATATACATTGTGAAATGTCGGCATCCTCTTCCAGAGATCTTAAAAAGAGTTGAAATTACAGTTGTGCAGGTTACTGTATAAGCAATCTTGATATGTGCTCGTTTCAAGATCCTTACTCACTTATTTAAGTGGAAGCATTCACCTATTAATTTCAAAATAGTGCAGTGGAAGAAAGAACTGAGATGATTTTAAGACGATTCCTGAGAATTTGTACTCTTGCAAAGAAAGAATTATTCAATTGAATAGCGTAGTGACTGCACCTAGAGGAGAGAAACAGTTTCTGAAGAATGGGAGATAGATAAACAGATTTGATGTTAACTGAAGATTGGAAAGTCACTTTGATTTTCAGCTCATCAAAGCTGGTGAATAAATTGCCTCAGGCCAGCTGACAAGTGGCACGCTGCAGCTGTGATCCTGCCCCAATTACAATTTCCTGTGGTTGTTTCTGTTCCGTTGCAGTTTCAGTTGACTAGCCTGAATTGCAATAGGAAATTTCAGGCCACATTTGTATCATCACATCTGAAGGAATACACTCTTGTGTGTTATAATTTGATATTGACAAAAATTTCTGCACTGACTTTTAGCAACATCAAAGATGCATCAATGGACTCAAATGAAACAAAAATTCCTAAGCTGCAGACAAATTAATTCGTCTCAAATTATATATCCACAGACAAGACATCATGTTGAGCTTTTGTCATGTAAGTCTGCTGGCAATGAGCAATGTCGGGTTTTAAAAGATATATATTTTTGGAAATTCTTTGGTTCTTTTTACACCAACCTAATTTCCACACATTTTAAACTGAAAGAAAGAGTTGTGCATCCATTCTGTCAGTTTGTTATGTATGGTCCACCATACCAGGAATTCATTTCACTGTTGAGAATAAGATGCAATATTATTATCTAAATTTCTGACACATTTAACTTCCATGAGCTGAGGTTTAAGAATAAACTGCAGGTGAAAAACAGATGGATGACCTATAAATTCAGGTGCCATGCTGTCATCTGTATGCCCACCAATGGTCCACCTGCTACCACCAGCTCCACAATTTGTTTTGGATGGTTGTAGAGGCATGGGTCAACTGCCTAATTGAGTCTCTCAAGTTAGCCCTCGCCTTCATGCCACCCAACACCCCTCACTGGGACTTGCCAGCCTAATTCCAACAAGATTTGGACATACCTCACAGATTGGGTCCATTGCTGCTCTTTTGCCCACTGACAGGTGGCAACTCTGAGGTGAGGCATCCTCCTGAGATGTACTCTAAAGGGGCCTCACTTAAAAAAATTGAAGGAGGGTGAGATGGCTAAATGGAAGTGGGCCCTCCCCAAAACTTTGGTTCAGGATGCAGGAAGTGTATCCAGCCCCATATCTTTTACCATGCATATTAGTATAACCTGTTTGTGGGGCACAACTCAAAAGCATATTTAAGTGAAAGCAGCTCACCTCAAGACAGGGAGGTGAGACCATATAAAACTTGTTGAGATATTGGCTTCAGTCACATTTCAGTGGATACCCAGCAAACAGGTTCACTTCATATAAAGAGGGGAAAAGTAATCAATAGAGTGACCAAAGAGTGAATCCCAGGAAATTATTCATTTGCAATATCAGACAAAGTCTGAGAAGCCAGCTGCAGTAAATCCACTCCTTTCAAAGCATTTTATGAATCTGTTATTGAAGAATTGTTGTGATGCACTGAAATCTATATATTAAAATGAGGTGATATACATAACTATACTTTAGGTTATCCGTAACAATTATGTGAATGCTTTTATAGTACAGTAATTACACTGTTATCATCTTTTTGAGCAAAATCCAACTGTTAAAGTGCTGATTAATTCTTTCTTACAGATTAATTCACCAATAATAACATAAATAGTATTTATGCAGGACGTGCAACAGAAACAATCCTAAAGCACTATACTATGGGCATAAATAAACGAGTGAAATAGAACTAAACACTGTGACCTCTCTTACCATAACTTATCTTTATGACTGAATAGGTTCCGTTTTTAAAGTACATCAATTACAAAAAGAAATGCAACCATCTTGTTATCCTTTGATTCTGAAAGAATCACATGGCTCTGAAGATTTGCCTTTATTATAAGAATGGTTAGCAATGTGCTCCTTGGATCAGAATCTTGTGCAGTGAATTCCCCAGCATTTAATGAATACACAAAAGTATAGGTTAGTGAGATACCCATTTCAATAATTTACATATAATTTAAGTGTTAAGATTTGAAATGGATATAATTAAAATGTTACAAGACTGAAAACAATCATTAATTTTATGCCGTACAAATCTAATTGCCCCTTAACTTTTTTCTTTCCATTGCTGAATCTTCAAGTACTCATGCAGGTTCGAAATTCACATGAGTCATACTGCCTTGATTACAGAAAACATTAAATTGTGTATTAAATTTCAAAATTATTAGTTTAAGTGGTCATAATATGACTGTAGCACTAATATGAACTGTAATCTCTTAAAATATACAGTATCCATATTAAGGAGCTCACCATGTAGAACTGCAGCAGTGAATGTTTCAAAGATGTGGGTTAATCCATTTAATGGAAATAAATTTAGAAAAGTGAAATAAAAGCACTGAGGATGCTGGAGATCTGAAATAAATAAAAATGGAGAGCTCTGGAGAAACTGAATTGGTCTGGATGTATATATGGAAAGAGAAATAGAGTTGCGTCCACCATTACTCTTCTTCAGACTCTTCCCAGGTTTGTTTCTCACTCTTCAAAAGTTCTGAAAAGTGGTATTTTTTTACAAGTTGGAAACTAGTATTAATTCTTGTCCTTTGATCTTTGTACTTTGAGTGACAACAATGCCTGCCCGGGAAGCCAAAGTGTTGCTCTAGTGTTTATATAAATACACCTTTAACAATTAAAATAGAACAAGCTGTTGGTGAATCTAGATTTAATTTTATCATAACAAATAACAAGAACAATGTCTTCAGTAGCACTATTTTCTTTTTATTTTCATTCAATCTTCATAATTAAAATTATATCTAAATGGGTTCACCATTCAATTGGAACTAGTAATACGCCATTTTTATGAACAAATAGTTTTTATTGCTTGTATCCGAAATGGCTGCTAATGAAAGATAATCTCAAGTGCCTAACAGTAAAACTTAATCAAATTAATCAATTATTGTCTTGATATAATTGCAGTAGAAATGCTTCTGATTCAGTAGACTGTGGCTTTAAGACTTGAACATATTCATGATACTTCAGTAAAGTACACAAAGAGTATTATGTTTTTGTCTGTCTTAGAAATTTCACAATGATTGGTAATGTTACTAACTCTAACTATTATCTTTCTATTGTCTTCTCAGCAATTACGTATATAAATTCTGGGACGATTCCAGCAGATTGGAAAACTGCAAATGTAGTGCCCCTGTTCAAGAATGGAGGGAGACAGAAAGCAGGAAATTACAAGCTACTTAAACTAGCTTCTGTTATTTGGAAAATGCCAGAGATCAGCTCATTAACAGAGCTAATATTCTGAGTTCAACATAACGCTTTTTTCTCCATAGATGCTGCCAGAGCTGCTGGGTTTCTCCAGTTTTTCTGTGTTTATTTCAGATTTCCAGCGTCCGCTGCATTTGCATTTATCCTGTGATTTTTTTTCAAATGTCAAGCATTCTGGGATACACAGAGGATGTGGTGAAGCTTTTGTACAAATGCCAGTTTGTTCTCCACAGTCTCAGCCATCAAGTTCTTGTTATTACTTATGATAAAATCAAATCTAGATTCACCCACAGCCTGTTCCGACTTATGTATTAAGGGTGTATTTGTATAAACACTGGAACAACTCATAGTTGCCACTTGAGGTACAAGAGATTAAAGAACAA
This sequence comes from Rhincodon typus, assembly GCF_021869965.1. Lineage (NCBI taxonomy): Eukaryota > Metazoa > Chordata > Chondrichthyes > Orectolobiformes > Rhincodontidae > Rhincodon > Rhincodon typus. The sequence goes on along the minus strand of NC_063350.1, from coordinate 20,241,774 downwards.
GAATTAAATATACATGTATTCTATTTGAATACAAACTCAGCAAATGCTATGTTGCAGTGGATTAGTGTATATAGCTCTGATATAGGGTTGACATAGGCACTAGGGACAATGAGCCTTTGTTTGTGTTAAAAGTTTAATGTCTCACTGTTTGCTTTTTTCTTCTCACAGTAAATGGTACATTGCTGAAAAATAAAATGAGTGCCCAGAAAAGACCACTTATTTAAATTATATTATCGAAAAGTGCTAGGGATTTACAATATTTTTAACCGATTTAGCTAGCCTATGTCCTTGGTTGTCATGAATGCCATCCATTTAATGGATTTATCTCCACAAGCCTTTCAAGGGATGCTCACCCCAGGGAGACTGGGTAATCAAAAAACATCTGAATGTATTAGGTAAACTGATTGCAAAAAAATCACGAAAGACGATATGCACATTCATGAAATGCAGCCTCAGCGATTCTGATTTTCTTATTTTGGTAAAAAAAAACTTTGAACCTTTCTCCTACACGAGATATGGTAACTAAATTTTTTGAATTGTGCCAAAATATTTATTGCTAGGAATATCATTAGCATTATCTTTGAAGGGAAAGGGCAGTGACACCCTTACAAAATTAGTGTATTTTCCAGATCAAATCTCTTAATATCTACAATTAAAGTTTTCTTACCTCATATTTATGAAGATCCTAGCTTAATGACATTGTTCATAGTTTATGAATATACGTGGAAGGCCCTAAGGTGATGTAAGTGGAGGCAGTGAATCATGTCCTTTTTGACGTGCACATATTAGTTCATCACAATAAAGTATTGAACAGCTCCCTAGCATATTTTCATACCAGCAGATTAAATTCTTAGGGAAATCATTTTTTTCTCTCTGACATGAATAATAAATGCAGAAAATTGAAGAATTGCAGCAAGTGTAATGGTTCTGGTGATTCTTACTTCAATGGACAATTGGTAGAATTGATTGGAAGCTGTAACTCAGCAGCATTTTGAATTACTTTGTGGGGCATGGTAATGTTAGTGATAGGGGCTAATAATTTAGTAATTAAAACCAACAAAGTACCAAAAATCTTGAAAGTAATTCAGAAGTATCACTCTTCAATTCCCAGGTAACAATTGTTAAAACTAACACACCCAATAGTTGAAAAAAAAAGACTGCTCTTGGTATATAGATGTTACTTTTTGGGAAATTCTGTTTTATATTCAACCTGTTCCTTCAAGAAACATACTTTGTTGCACAGATGCAACTATCTACATTTGTCCAATTTCCAAATGAGGCTAATTAGTATGCTGTCACTGTTTTCACAAGAAGACTATGGTCAATGAATTCTATTGTTTATTAAAATTCAACGAGAAATATAGGAAGGGGGAAGGGCATTGGGAAATAAATAAAGAGAGGAGGGGTGTGGCTGGGGAAGGTAGGTGGGATGGTGATAGGTGAATGCAGGTAGGGGGTGGTGGGGATTGGTCAGTGGGATGAGTGGGGTGGATGGGTGGGAGACAAATTGGACAGGTTGTGTTGGGTCAAGGAGGTGGGAGGGAGGATGGGTGGTGTTGGGGAAAGGTGGGTGGGATGGTGATAGGTTGGATGTAGGTAGGGGGTAGTGGGGATTGGTTGGTGGGAAATATAGGGCGGATAGATGGGGAAGAAGATGGACAGGTTGTGTCAGGTCAAGGAGGCAAGAATGTGAGGGATGGTTGGACATGGGGTGAGGCTGGGATGGGGAGATTTTAAAACTGGTGAAATCTATGTATAGGCCATCAGGCTGTAGACTCCTGAGGTGGAATATGAGGTGTTGCTCCTCCAATTTGCAGGTGGCATCATTGTGACACTGGAGGAGGCCCAGGATGGACATGTCACCCAGGGAGTGGGAGGGTGGGGGAGGTAAAATGGTTGGCGACCAGAAGGTGTTGTTGTTTGTCGTGTGCAGAGGAAAGATGCTCTATGAAACAGTCTCCGAGTCTATGCTTGGTCTCACCGATGTAGAGGAGGCCACATTGGGAGCAACGAATAGAGTAGACCAAGTTGACGGATGTGCAGGGAACCCCTGTTGGATATGAAAGGTTTGCTTGGATGGAGGTGAGGGGACAGACGTTGGGGCAGGTGTAGCACTTCCTGTGGTTGCAGGGAAAGGTGCCGGGTGTGGTGGGGTTAGTGGGATGTCTGGAACGGACAAGGAATTCGCAGAGTGAACGATCTCTACAAAAGGCAGAAAGGGGTGGGGAGGGAAATATCTCTTTGGTCGTGGGGTCGGATTGTAGGTGGCGGAAGTGACGGAGAATGATTCGCTGGATGTGAAGGTTGGTGGGGTGGTATGTGAGGATCAGGGGTATTCTGTCTTTATTTTTGTTGGGGGGAGGGGGTTTAAGGGCAGAAGTGCCGGAAATGCAAGAGATGCAGTTGAGGGCATTTTTGATCATCGGAGGGGGGAATGTTGAAATAGGAGGATAACTGGGATGTCCAAGAGTGGAACATTCCATCTTGAGAGTAAATGCGGCAGACGTGGTGGAATTGGGAGTAGGGGATAGCATTTTTGCAGGAGGGTGTGTGAGAGGAAGCATGGTCCATGTAGCTATGGGAGTCGGTGGTCTTGAAATACTATATTGAAGCAGCTAATTAGTAGTAATTAATATATACACACACACATATATATGTATATAACTTTGTTAAGCATTTTGATAGAGTTACAGTTAAGCAGAATCTTTTCTATTATTTTTATTTTGGTTGTATTTTAATTATATGTATTAATAAAGTACGTTTTGCATCGACTAATAGTTTGACCAACCAAATTGTAATGGGTGTTCAGATACTTTGAGAAATGAATGCAATAATTTACAATGGAGCTCATTCACTCCTCTTTTTGATGCTTCCAGTTAATGAGATCTCCATAGAGAGAGACCCTGCAGCCACAAGAAGCAGTGTTGCAACATCAAAGGAGGCATGAGGGTCATGAAACTGGAAGGGAATGCAAATGAGGCCACAGAGTGGTTCAGAACTACAAAGGGTGGAACCCACCACTGATTGTTTACCACCAGAAAGTCTGCTTCTTACAAATATCCCAGCAGGCTGTCACCAAAGACCATGCCTCTTTCAAGAATGTTGTTATGAGCTATGCACCACGATCGAGTGAGAACCGAACTCAATGAGAAGTAATGTACACCTATAGCCTGTGATAGAGAAAGTCACATTGGCACTGAATTTTTATGCTTAGGATCATTCCAGGATTCTGTTGGAGACATGTATGGGATTTTCCACTCTGTAATTCATCCCTGAATGATAATGTTCAAAAATGCTAAACTCAAGAGGGCTGGCCACTTCATGCACTTTCACACCAATCTGGACAGTCAGGCTCAGAGGCCATTTAGGCCACCAACACACTCCCCCAGCTACAGGGTGTAGTCACATATAACCCACAGATTAATTTACAGGTTTCATCAACAGGAACAGGTTCCATTTACTGAATTTGCAATTAGTTTGTGACCAGCACAAACTCTGTCTTCAGATCTATTAAAAACCAACAAAATGCCTTCTTTCCAAGCATTCCCAGTTTTTTTTTAATTTCAGAAGTATACTTTATTCATAAAAAGATCTTTATATAGGTACATACTCACTAATGCAGTTTGGTTCTGTGGATGCAGAGCTTTTCAAGCTCATGCACCTGCAGAAATGGATACTGGATACAAAGTGTTACCCACGGATGCTATGATCCCTTACACGTGTGCAACGCCAACACAGAGGTAGAGGAGACATAGGATGACGGTCAGATTGTAAGAAAAGTAATCATTTCTAAAATTCCGGTCACATGTTCTGATAGATCTAATGGAGCCCTTCAATATACACCTGTGGCAATGAGGAAATGTGATGTGAGATTTGCCATAGAAACAAGTTGAAAAGTAATAAGGCAGGTATGGGAAAATACCATAAGAAAGCCTGGTAGGACTCAGAGAGGGAGAAACTCTCCATAAAACTTGCCGAAATTGACATCTAGCTGATTTTTGGTAAAATTTAGCCCAGTAGCACAGTTCACCATGTAGATTCTACCAAAAGTTTCCCCCAAACTTTAATACAGTAGCTGCATCATTGATAGACCTACTAACGAAAAATCAAAGGTGGTATGGAACAAGAAATTTCTTTTCAAGGCAATGTTAACAAGAGAGACTGTGTATGCTGCTGTAAATGGTAAACAAGTTTTTAAAGTAGCCAGTGATGTGAGTGACATTGGTGTAGAGGCTGTTCTTCAGGAAGATGAATCTGGAATAGAAAGACAATTCAAGGACCTTTCTTTAAAACTAAACAAACATCAGAGATAGGACTCCACAGTAGAAAAGGAAACCCTCAGTTTATCACTGACTTTGAGATATATGAGCAAAATGGGCAGAGAGAGACCACAGTCTGCACTGACCACAATCTGTTCACTTTTGTGGAAAGGTTTCAGACCCACAGAATGCTATGTTATTCTGTTGGACCTTCTTCCTTCAACTACCATTTACTATTCACCCACATTGGTGAGAAACCAAATGTGTTTGCAGACTCTCTGTCCAAAACTTAAAGAAACCTGTTTAAACCAAAAATAAAAATGGCCAAAGCTAGAAGAGTGTGAGGATAGATCTCATGTCATTCATCTTGTCAGAGAATTGTTCTGATGACAATCCCAAATTATTGATAGACAGGTTTTACTTTTAATTTCAAAGTGCACTGCTTTTTTTAAAAAGAGGACTGTCATAAAAACATCTGTGGATTTAAATTCAGACTAAATTAAATTCAGACTGCCTGACAAAATCCTGCGTGAAGAACCAAGGAATGCTGCAAATGTAAATTGAATGGGAAACTTCAGACAGGGACAAACTTAATAAGGAGAGATACTGAGGAGGCTGATTATTTCTCCCTCTTGGCAGAAAGCCACATCTTGTAGATATACCTGTTTTACATTCGAGGAGTATACAAGGACAGATTTAAAACAAAACAGTTTCAACTCTAGCCAAGTGGATTAGTAGGACTGAATACTCTCATATATACCAGGCTGGATTCAAGTATTAAATAAAAACCACAAGAACTGCGGATGCTGTAAAACAGGAACAAAAACAGAAGTTGCTGGAAAAGCTCAGCAGGTCTGGCAGCATCTGTAAAGAAAAATTTCAAAGTTAACGTTTCAGGTCCGGTCACCCTGTGAAGCGTTAACTCTGATTTTTTCTTTACAGCTGCTGCCAGACCTGCTGAGCTTTTCCAGCAACTTCTGTTTTTGTTGTTGTTGGTTTCAAGTATTAATGGGCTGCGAAGATCATAGTCAAAGAATAATCCCCTAATTACCCCTGTGTTACAGGTAAAGATCCTCTCTAACTCCAAGTGCTGCAAATCATTTGAAAAGTAAAAAAAAACAAAGGGTTCTCTGTCACCCTGAATGCTGGAATTTGATCATGGCTGAAAGGCATCAGAACTACAGAATCTGAGCCAATCTGTAAACCTGAGGATTGTAAATCTATCGCTCATTTACCAATGCCAATGTAACTGGTGACCTCCATTACAACGGCAGTGATAATCAATTATCTTCTTGAATAATTCAAAGATTGGTCTGCAAATCTGTTCATTTTATTTTTATCCTTTTTGACTCACCTCTTATTTCTAACCTATATACATGTTGTGTCGTTAATTTTTCTCATATTGAGTAATTATTAAACTCATTCTTTGTTAATTCAAAGACTGATTAAATTGGCTCTTTTAAAACATATGTTCATTTGGGTTTGGGGGAAAGATGTCCATGATGGAAGATATCCTTCTAAAATAACCTTGTTGCAACCAACCTAAGGGGTGGGTGAATTAAGAAGAAGATCAAGTTAATTCCTTCTCATGTGGGAGCTGAACAGTTTGAAGTATCCCATCTGACACCCTAATGACTGAGAACCTCATCTGGTATCTGTTGTTATGAGAGTAAGTATAGATTAGCTGGGCTGCCTTCTGTGGTAAGATTTTTACTGACTTTTAAAGACATTTAAAATAAAAGAATAAAATCCCTAAGAATAATTTGCTGAGCAACATTTGACTTTCATAATGCGACGGGGTATTTCAAGCATGAAACATATTTGTATTTGTGAGACAACAAGCAATTGAAAATGGTATAGATCATTCAAAGAGGAGATACTAAACCAGATTATAAGATTATAAGACTATAATATTATAGAACAGCAGTTTATATTAGATGACCAGAACTTTTTTTGCACCTCATATCTTTTATCATCTATTATTTCCCAGATAAATTCATGATGTTCTATTATTCAAACTTGAACACCCTGCAAAATGATGGAATTTAAAAGTCTTGGAGTCTCAATGAATCATAGCTGCAACTTGGTGTTTGTTTCTGCAACCTGCAGCTTCTAAATATCAGAATCCAATGGAGATTCGTACAATTTCTTGAATAGTTTAACATTAATTAAATAATATTTCATTCCATCTTGGTGCTGATCTTTTCTAACACTAAGCAATATTTTGCCATCATTCAAAAGATATAAAATCTGATTTATTACATATATATATATATTTTCCAACTGTAGTTTAGTCACTCACAGCTTCTGAAGTTCTCAGTTGGAATATTTGATGGAAATTTGTATCTAATATTTGCTGCTCTGTTTTCTACATGGCTCACCTCCCCCCCCCCCCCCCAACCCCCACCCTGCACCCATTTTCAATTCTCTCTACCAGTCTTCTCTTAAGTTTGTATATCTGATCTTCATTTGTTTATCTGCACATTTTTCTTTTTCTGCTTGGTCTCTCATTTTCTCTGGCTCATGTGCGTGTGCGTGTGTGTGTGTTGTAAAATAGATAGTAACTGGTACATGATGCCTATAATAAGCTACAGTTTAGGACAGATTGTTTACTCTAGGGGAAAGAATTAATCACGATTTCTCTGTCTCTTGATAAATGTCATCTTCATTATATCCTTTGTTAATACATATGGAAATAAAACCTTGCATATGGAAATAGGACAATAGAATAACTATTCAAATTTAAAACATACTTCTCAGCAGTCAGAATATGTCAAGATCTATGTGGAAAATTGAACTACTAACAGGCCAGATGCAAAGGTTTTAACTACAGTGCTAGATTCTAAGAGACAAAAGCGACGAGTTACTCGACTGGTACACAGTTGGTTAATTCAATTTGGTAAATACTTCCTAAAATAAGCACTTCAGGATTAGAATTTTTTCAATATAGGAATGATTCTGTAAGTCAGTGCTTCCAATGGGAGCAGTGTATCTTGGGATATATCAAGTTTGCAGGACTGTCCACCCAATAAAATGACTGGACAGGAAATCACACGCTGCATACCCACAATTTCCTGAGATGTACTCCCTGCAGTAATTGTCCTTGGAATAGTTAGGTTGTGAAATCATCCCTAAAGTTACAACATGCACTGAAACAACCATTGTAGTAAACATTATATGCAATTATCATTCACTATGCCTGTGCTGACCAATTTATTTAATCCTCTAAAGATTATATTAGAAACCCTCATTTTGTCAGTTTGAAGGCATTTATTAAGTCAATCTTTTGACCATAGTGTCGAGCACACAGTACTGTTTTTTTAGTATCTTGTTTGTGTTTCAGCATTGGGTTTACAGATAGATGGAGCAGAAAACCAGGCACACAAAGAAAGGACTCAAATGTCATTAATTCAATTTGAGTGAGAAACAATGAATTCCCTTTGGTACATATGATTTCAATCTTTTATTAGATTAAAATCTGGAACAGAAGTACAAACATTTCTCCAGTGAAACAATGGATTTTTATTCATTCATGTATTGTCACCCTTCATGATGTGAGTCTGTGGAGCTCCCAACCAAAGCTGGGAAATGAGGTGGAAACCATTGTCAATATAGTTGAGTGAAATTAAGAGAAATGCAGAGTAACACAGTAAATAAATATGGGAACAGAATGGACATTTGGGATTATAGGACTCATGTGGAGAGGGAAATCACCCAGGATGAGCCAACGTTTTGTCTTACAATTTCTATAAAATATGAGAAGCATTTTACAATGCAAGCTCTTGTTGCTCTATTTGTGTGATAACAAATTGCAATAAAAGAGCATGAACACTCAACATGCACATAAAACCTATTAATTTTTATGTACAGTGGGATCCTGATATAGAAGTGAATTCAGCCAGCAACTAATAAGATATTTGAATATACTGACCAATATATTAGAATGTTGCAGTTCCTAACATATACAATAGATCCCCAAGGAATGCTGCATTTCTGAGCAACTTATTAATAACTGGCCAGTTTCTCCTTGCTTAAGTGCTGCTTAGGATGCTTGTTTATATTGTATTTACTTTATTTGCATCTACATTGCTTTCAGTCTTAATTGTATCCTTTGCTGCTATTCTGATTGGAGCACAGCTCAGCTGATTAATATGCTGGTGGGCATGCAGTAGCAAGGCTCAGCAGTACAGTCATCGAATGATCCTCCAGATCCTTCACAGTTGACTAGTTGAAGCCAGTAAAATAAAATTAGAAGCTCATTAGTAATCCATTACCCATTCACATGCAAGAAAAAGCAAATTAATTGCTACAACTGCACAAATAGATTTTATACATTGGGGAGCTTCTGTTGAAGTAACCACAAAACTACATTGTAATAGCACTTAGGTTAGGGGTGGGTGAGGTGAATTTTGAAGAGATTCTCCTACACATCCACGGTGGCTTCAGCGAAATTGCTGGGGAAATTCTGGGAAAATGATGTCAGTCCGCATTCAAACAGTTTTGCTGACATTTCCACAGTCCTTCTAGCGTCTTAAATCCGAGAGTTGCAAAAATAGGAGCTCGGCTGGAATGAATTTTCATCAAACCAATGTCTAGATCAGGTCTGAAATATACTTTTGCTCCTATGTGCATACAATGGGAAAAAACCTACACTAGGTTTCAGACATTCAAAAGGTTAAGGGATGATCTGATCGAAGTCTTCAAAATATTAACAGGAAAAGTCTGGGTGGATAGCAATAACCTATTTCCATTGGTTGGGGATTCTAGAACTAGGAGCATAGTCTAAAAATGAGGACCAGACCATTCAGAATAAGGATTAGGAAGCACTTCTACATTCAAAAATTGGTAGATGTTTGGAACTCTTTTCCACAAATGGCAATGGATGCTGAGTCAGTTCTTCATCTTAAATCCAAAATAGATAGATTTTTATTAAACGAAGGTATTAAGGGATTTGGGCCAAAGGCAGTTATATGGAATTAGGCCACATATCAGCCATGATCTCATTGAATGTCAGAACAGGTTTGAGGGGCTGGATGGCCTTCTTCTGTTCCTATGATATCTTGTTTAACTACTTATTTGATAGAAAATAGTGAGATGGAAAAAGTCAAGAGCAATCCTAACCTTTTCTTTTGTAGTGTTGAGAAACCTACCAAGAAAGTGCCTAAAATCACACCAGTCCACAAAACATTTGCTTAATTGATAGCTACCCATTATCTGGATGATCGAATTGTGGATCTCTTGCAACATAAAGAACCAACATCTCATCATTGGCTCAACAGCAGATGTTCTTGACTCAAGGTGGACAGTTCTCATCCGAACCTCAGGCAGGGATGATGCAGCCATTTTCTCCATAACTAGAAGATAATGGATGATATGAGGTGCAAAGGTTGGTTTAGCCTTAGACTGTGGAACACATCTCAAGTTCTATGCTGAAGGCATTCCATTAATCCACTCTGCATATTAGTAGACCATTGAAGAAATCTAAGCAGTTTAAGATACATTATGTTATTCTTGTATGAAAAGATTGCATAACAATTACCTAGATTTTGCCAGAGCAGTATAAATTTTTAGCTAGCCTTTGTGGTTGGATTTTCTTCTCTTCCTGTCAGCTCAATATGTCCTTTAGAACACAACTTTCTGGATGTGGAGCTAATTACATAGCATTCCAGATACTGGTGAGCATTGTAACCAATAGTCTAGCTCCTTAAGCAAAAAGACTTGAGGAGAGAGGCACAGATCTGGAACAATGAAGTAAATAAAAGTCAAAGTAGATACAGAAGGAGAAATAACGAGTGCAAAAGATAAATTGGATTAAGGGATTGAGGGAAAAAGAAGAGACAGCAAGGAAAGGTAAGAAAAACTATTAAAAATATTTTCTGAACAATGTACAACCTGCTATAGTGAAACTCCACAGTTTTGATTGTTCTCTTTCTGTACCAGATGTTGGGTGGTATTAAGGAACAAACATCTCATTTTTAAAAAGGTGTTTTGTCATTAAGTGCCAACAATGACTATTTATGCCAAATTTAATTTGTTTGAACAATACGAACATCACAGGGAGTTTGATCGTGAGCTCCCACTTTTGAAAGGCTCACCAACAAATAATCTAGAAATATGTGGCAATGATGGTTTATCTCTTCTCAGTCATAAACTGCTGTGTTATTTCCATGCAAATAATATCATGTGGATTAAATTTAGTTCTTTTAATTGCAAGTTATAGATCAATATCATGGAGTCACAGATAATTAAAATGATCCCCTGTAGAACTCATGTGATAACCTAGATTTTGTATTTTGAACAAAAATAAGATAAGTTTTCTCAAGTTTTGACTTTTATTCCTCAAAATCTAGTCAAAGCACAAAAGCAATTCAGAAACTAACTAAGCATTAGATTCCTGTACTAAGCTTAGGTTCGTCAAATTTTGCAAATTTTGTTAATTATGCTTAAGAGAAAAAACAATTTAAGCAGACCATGCAATTGGTTTGATTTATGAATGACTGATAACGCCCCTTGAAATCTGATTGGTAGGACATTCAAAAATGAAGAACTATTCTTGGATCTGTAGAAAAGATATACATTTAGCTAAATGAGCCTGAAAATCTCGAATGAAAAATCCCTTTGAATTAAAAACATCAACAAGTTGAATGTCCTGAAAAACAGAATAATTGATTATTGGAAAAGGGCAGATTAACCTCTGTCACAATGGGAAAACAATTTCAAAATGAGCACAACATCTTTAAACATGTTTAAACTCATAACAGCATCTATGGGTTTTAAATGTGTAATTTTTTGCCAAGGGGAATAATTCTGTGACTAAAGTCTTTGTTTATCTTTGTAAGTTTGCTAAATATCTTAAAGTTATATCATGTTGTGATCTTTCCTCCAAGAGATTGTTTTACCAGATATGGCAATGTGTATGTTACCCCTTTGAAGATAAGAAACTAAGCATGAATATTGTGGTATTGAAGAATCCAACAAACATTTATGACAGCTAACTATTAAATGCAGGTTTATATTCCTCAGGCATCTGGGCTTGTATTAAGCTACAACAGAACAGAATGCTTTCAATAATATGCCATGCTTCAGCTGACCTGAGTTAAAATCGAGTCTAAGATCTTTATGCCATTGGGTCATATGCAATGAGTGATGGTGTCATAAGCATGTATCTCAAGGGTATGCTGACATACTGATGGTGAGATTTAACACAACACAATATATAATGCAGTATCACTGTCAAAAATGGGAAGGAATTTTGGAAAGGGGTAAAAAAAATCCCCAAACTGGTTCTTTCCTTTATTATTGCTGACACTGCATTGCAAGTTCATATTAAGGCAAAGATAGATAAAGTTTGGGGATTTGGAATCTACTCAGAAGAGTCATCAAAAATGTGTTTAGTATCTATTGTTGCCTTTGCATCAACCAATGCATGGCACATGTTTGTCAGTTAGAGGCAGGTGGGACTTACATCAATTTATTTATTTACTCAGTACACAGATTCTAATCAAAAAGTGTATTATTTAGTAGACAGAGTCTATTAAAAAAAGCCTTTGGGAATTACAGCAAACAAGACTCATGACCTAAACTACTGCAAACTCTCCCAATAAAAACAGCATTTCTTCTTCAGCAAAATTCAGTAAGTGGAGAATAGTTACATTATTCAAATTGATTATTCTCCTCCTGTAACATTTTGCCAAAGAAATAGTGAGAGTATAAATTCCGTAACTCAAATTGATTTGAGACACTTGAAGCAGTTTGGTGTCTGGGCATAACTGAGGGGTAATTATCCAATCATCTCCATCTGGTTGTGAATAGTGGTATTTGGCAAATGCAGTTAAAACATGTGAGCACAAATAACCTAGGGTAAGAAGTTTCTATATAAAAAAGGGATAGAACAGAGATAAAGTTTGTTTTAGTTTGATGAAGCTCTAGAGGAATTGTTACATTGTTAAAGATGGTAGAATTTCACTCACTGGTGGGATCTGTGGGGAGCATTGGATTCTGCCACCTCAGGAACATGACACAATTTTCAAAAGAAAGGTATATGTGGGGTTGAGGAACTGGCATACCTGCCCAGCTCCAATTAACACCTATTAAGCTCCATGAGGAGTTTATTAATTGGCCAACGAGGATGAGAAGGCAATTTTCAAAGTTGGAATTGCCAAACCCAAATAGTTAGTCCAACTGTTGAAAGAAGGCTGACATTATTGTTTTACCCTGTTGTAATCTTTTGACAGATGGATTGTTTTGCATTGGGCCATGTCCATTGCCTCTCATTTGGTCATTTTCCCACTTTGATGAGCTATTTCACCTCAAAGGCTTTGCCTTCTTTCTTCTGCAAGGTAGCTGCAGACTCCATTCTTTTTGCCATCTGCCTTTGCTGCTCATAATAGCAAACATGTCATGCCTTCTTGTCATGGTCAGCAGCACTAATTGAGCCTTGTGCTCACAACCTGCACATTTATATTTAAAGATAATGTCAAGACCTAGAAATTGCTTAGGCATGAGGTTCCTAATCCCAATTTGAAAATCCAGTCATTTGTCTTTCAGATTTAATGTCAACATGACAGCCCGTTCAACAGAATGTAAAAATTTTCTCGGTACTATTGAACGGAGAGTGCAGTGGCCTCCCAAATCCTGGCCAATTCTCTTCATACAACCAATACTTTTCAAATCCAATGATCTGGTCATTCATTCATTTTCTGGTCGTGGGATCTTGTTATGCCATAATTCTTAAACCATCTATTTGTAAATGTTACAGAAAATAATTGAAATTATCTTACAATATATTATAGCTATGAACAATAAATTCCAGTTTGCTCTAAACAATGATATGTTACCTCTGTTGCTAGTATTTGAGCTCTTTGAAAGAAGATCAATTTTTATTGTTTGCATAATTTAAAAATGTTCAAAATGTTTCAAGGGAAACATTAAATATAAGAGGTGTGTTCAAAATTAATTTTCTGACATCAATTTTGCCAAGTCTTGTTTCTGAAAAGTGTCAGATTAGCAACTTTCTAATTTAACATTCTTGCAGTTTATGGTGTCATTAACATCAATTTGCAATATCTAAGTCGAAAACTCTGTATAGTTTTTGTGGTAGTAACAGGTTGACATTACACTTAATGTTGTTCAATTTTAGATTAACAACAACATCCTACACTGATGTAGTACCTTCAAATTAGAAACATGGTACTTCACAGAAATGTAATCTAATATACACAGACGATGAGTCAAAGAATGTCAGAGACTAGCAGAGATGTTCATGAGCCTAGACAAAGGGGTATGTTTTAAGCAGGTCATTAAAGGAGGAGAGGTTTAAGGAATACATTTCGAAAAAATGCCCTATATGCTGCTAAAGCCATTCCTATCAATGGTGCAATAATGTGATCAAGGAATGTGTAAAAGATTAGGGTCAGGGGAATGAAGTATAAAGAATATTTGGAAGTGTTTTGAATGGTGTTGCCAACAGCAGCATGCTGATGGTGAAAAGGAGAGAGAGACAAAGATACATTCTTAATATTAATGAGGAAGGTGGGAAGGGAAACCATTGCTGGAGATCCAATGATTCAACAGTTACGAATGGAACCAAATAAAGGAGTTAAATAATGGAGGAGCACAGCGTAATTGACTGAAGAATGTTTGGCTCATTGTGTCAGAATGCAAAGGGATAATGTACCATGGTGACAATCATGCTGCTTACCATTTGTGATTTGGAAAATTTTTATGATGTAGCTGGGATGAAGAGTTTCACAAGAAGGTCAAAGGTATGATGGGCAGAGCTGGGAGGTGACAACATCCTCAAGGACTTTGCATATAAAGTAGAGGGGAAGTTTGATAGTGATGGTTGTAGAATGTGCGATTATAGGAGAAAAGATTGTTGACAGCAGTTTTGACAGAGAAGAACATGGTATCTGATGAAGGAAACCAATTACAATCTCACTTAACTTGGAGGAATAGTTCGCTGCGCAACATATTCATGCTAACAAAAGGGGTGACTGATAAAAGAAACATGGCAAAACATTCGTATGGTATGCATTTCTCAGCTTTGTAACTGAATGTTCAATTATTTTTGGGTGATAAGGCCAAAGAAGTTAATTTCTCAGTGGATACCTCTCGCTGTTCTCACTGCAGAAGATGGTGGCTTTTCTTTGGTATAAAACTACTTTTTTGTTTAATTACAGAGTTTATTAAATAATGCATGAGAGACACATCAGTTTGTGTAACAAGAAACTAATTTAGTATAACATCAGAGGATTTTAGGCATCCTTTTTCCCCAGGTGCTGGTTTTAATCTTATGCTTGATTTGATTTTAATTTTTGTGACATATTATGTAGCCCTCTTCAGCTCTGTAATTGGGGTTAATTTCAATGGCAGTTTTGTGCGAGGTTTAGATCTTGCTATTGTCCATTCATAGCCAATCCGAGTAAATTCTACTTCATTTCCGAAGAATTTGCTGAAAATACATTTATCTTAAAATTGCATAGAATTTGCAGGATTCTTGCAGAAATAGTCTACTCAGCCCAACTATGTGGCTTTGTCCCAGCTGCTGAAGCTAACCATATGTAGCTTGGCAGCGCAGTGGTTAGCACTGCTGCCTCACAGTGCCAGGGAGCTGGGTTTGATTTCAGCCTTGGGTGACTGTCTGTGAGGAGTTCCATGTTCTCCCTGCGTCTGTGTGGGTTTTTGCCAAGTGCTCCAGTTTCCTCCCACAGTCCAAAGATGTGCAGCGTATATAGATGGGCAATGGTAAATTGCCCCATAGGCTCCTGGGATGTGCAGGCTATGCAGGCTAGCTATGGAAAATGTGGGGTTACAGGGATAGGGTGGAGGGCTGGGTCTGGGTGGGATGCTCTTTGGAGGGTCAGTACAAACTTAATGGGCTGAATGGCCCCTTTCTGCACTGCAAGGATTCTATGAATGTAATCAACATAATCCCTACAGTGTGAAAACAGGCCATTCCGCCCAACAAGTCCACACTGTCACTCTGAAGAGCATCCCGTCCAGACCCATTCCCATACCCCTGCATTTCCTATGACTAACCCACCTAATCTAAACATCCCTGAATACTATAGGCAATTTAGCACGGCCAATCCACCTACCCTGCACATCTTTGGGCTGTGGGAGGAAACTGGAGCACCCGGAGGAAACCCACGTAGACATGGGGAGAACGTGCAAACTCCACACAGTCACCAAGGGTGGAATTGAACCTGGGTCCCTAGTGCTGTGAAGCAGCAGTGCTAACCACTGAGCCACTAACTTTCAAGTTATTTCTCCTGCATGTGTTTATCTCGCTTCCCCTTAAAGATTCTACATCTGAACTATTCTCTGTATTAGTGAGGTCCATTTCACATTTTAACCACTCTCTTAAGTAAAGATATTTCTGCTGAATTCCCTATTGGATTTTTGCATTTGTTGGTGCTTGCTGTTTGGAGAAATGCAATTGTAGTGGATGAGCTGGTTGGCCCAAAGTACAGAATGACCATAAGTCCCAGATGACCAGTGTTCTCCATCAACAGAAATTATTCAATAACAATCTGTTACCATGGCTACAGTGATTGCCATTGGAATGGCACTCTCTGGAAAAGGAGCATCAACCTGGGAATAGATAATAAAAACGTGTATATAACATTAGTTGACTTGCATAATTTAAAGGCTGTATGCAATGCATGCGTAGAGACTGACAAATGTGGTAATGATACTTTCCTTTGTGACCATGTACATTTGTTAACTTGCATAAGTTGTAAGTGCAAACTATAAAGTACATGCAATATCTTTTTATTAAATGAGGGGTGTTTGAATAAATGCAATTGAATGCCTACTGGCTGGCTTGCCATTGTTATGTGTCTCTTCTGCTGGAATTGTCTTCAGAAGGACTGTGCAGGAATGATTAAATACACATCTTTTGAAACACTTACCATGATATCTCTGAATTTCTTTGCTATTTTATTCATTTCTGTTTTCATTTCATACATTTTATTAAGTAGAAACTGTATCAATTGTAACACAGTCAACCAGGTGGATCTCATTAAATATTATTTCCCTGGTTGGGGCTGTTAATCCGGTCCAATCAGGGAGCCCTGGCTGACTGATATGAACAGGAGTGTCAGAGATTCTATTCACTCTGAGAGCTGGGTGTGAGGAAGCTGGATCAGTGTCAAGTATAATGCATGTGAAAATAAAAGGTGACTTGGTGATGGGATATCAGCCTCTGTGGAGTCATTTCAGTGGCAACAAGAGTAAAGTGCACCCTTGAAGAAATTAATTTGCAACATTTGTCTTTGAGGTGGGGTAAGCATTTATGGCATTGTGCTATTATTTTGGAAGCTTGACTTGTTCAATCCTGCTTCAAAAACTGGGCCCAGTGTGTGGAAAGAATGTGCTATTTTTTTCTGGACAAATGACATTGGGGCAGATGAAAAGCAATGAGTAATTCTTCTGACAGCTTGTGGACCTGCAGCTTTGTTGGCTATCGGCAGCCTAATGTTTCCTGAAGTACCAGATATTAAAGCCTTTCAGGGGTTGATGGATTTAATTGAGGAATATTATGACACCAAGCCTTCTCTAATTCTGAGATGCTATCAGTTTTACTTAGCAATTCGAGAACGAGGAGAATCAGTGTCGGGAGTTTTGACAAAGTTATGATGACTAGCAGAGGCATGTGACTTTGGTTTCACCCTTATTGAGATGCTGAGAGACCATTTGGTATGTGGGATTAATGATGTAACTATGCAAAAGTGCCTACCAGCCGAAGACCAACCAGACTTCAAACAGGCACTAAAACTGCCTTTATCATTAGAAAATGCAGCAAATGGAGTATAGGAGCTACAGGGCATCCCAATACAAGTGGACACTCTCACCTGTCAGACTGAGTAAGGGGTATACCACTTGAGTGAAGGCAATTGTATAGCTTTACTTAGGACATATCCTGAACAGAAGGATGCTAGGTCAGCCCACAGCAAAACCCCAAAACAAAGCCAAGCCTCAGCCAAATGGTTAACATTTTCTTCAGAATCCAGGTCAGCAAACCATCATAGTTGCTGCCAGTATGCAGACTCAAGAGAGCAAAAGAGGCCTGCTAGGCCTGAATTGAGAAAGAGAACTCATAGACTGGTATCCATGAGGGTGAACACCCTGGAAAGCCCATCTACATCTGACATGGAACAGTTAAATTGCTTAGCAACATCCAAATCAGAACCAATCAAAATAAGTGTCTGGTTAAACACTCATTTGTTTGTTTTTGGGGTTGTTACTACCGTGGCTGTATCAATGATTGCAGAATCAGTCTTTAAGAAACTTCGTTCTGTACTCCAACTTTTAATTTTGTGTAAGACCACAGCCAGACTGAGAACCGATACCGGGGAACCTTTACAGATTTAGGGTACAACTTGAGAAGAGCTGGTTCAGTTACCACAGATTGTGGTAAAAGGCTCACACCCAAGCCTGATGGGGCAAAATTTGTTGAGAAAGGTCCATCTAGATTGGCTCAATATTTTTCAATTGGAAAATGGCTGCCTGAACAAAGTCCTAATTAAATACCCTAAAGTTTTTCAAGGACTATCAAAGGAGCCAAGGCCATCTAGCATGTTGTCCAGGAAACAATTCCATGATTCTGCAAGGCCCACCCAGTGTCATTTGCCTTACGAACAAAGTAGGGGCAGAAATCAGGAGGCTATAAAGTGAAAGACTCATCAAAAAGTTTGTAGAACGGTCAGCATTGGTCGTACTGATTGTGAAGCCCAATGGGTTGATTCGCCTTTGTGTGGATTTTAAATAAACGGAAAACTGCTCCTTGCAGCTGGATAAATTCGCAATCCTCACGTAGAGGATTTATACGCAAAGCTGGTCAGGGGGTGCTGTCCATCACGAAGCTGGATATGAGCCAAGTGTACCTGCAAATCTGGTTAGATGATGATTCCCAGAAGTATGCCACAATTAACAAAAGGGTTTGTACCAACATACCAGACTACTATTTGGGGTATCATCAACCTGTGCCAATTTTCAGCAGATGATGGAGAACATTTTACAAGTCTACCCCAGGTTGCCATTTATCTGGATGAAGTGCTAATAACAGGGAAGATCAATAAAGAGCAAGTATAGAATTTGGACCTAGTCCTAAGACACTTTTCCAAGTTGGGCGTACACCTTAGAAGGGAAAAATATGTGTTCTGGGCTCCCTAAGGAATCTACTTGGGCTACAGAATCAACAACCGTTACACATATTGGAAGATAAAGTGAGCGTGATCAAAGGTGTCCTGGCTCTCATGTCTATGCCAGAACTTAGGTCTTTCCTTGGATTGGTGAATTATTATGGAAAGTTCATGCTGGTACTCTTTCATCTGCTATTGAAAAACAGACATCCTTGAAAATGGTTTCGTAGCCAAGACGTAGTCTTTGGGTAAGTGAAGAAGCAGTTATAATCATCTAAGGCGTTGGCATATTATGATCCCAAGTGAGATCTGGTTCTGACATGCAATGCCTCTCTGTAGGTATTGGGGTAATGTTGGCTCACAGATGGCCCCAGGGACAGGAACGCCCAATAGTGTGCACTTCCTAGAATTTGGCTGATGCAGAGCACAAATACACTCAGATAGACAAGGAAGGTTTGGCAGTTATCTTTGGTGTGAGAAGGTTCCACCAATATTTTTACAGACATAAATTTGTAATAGTAACAGACCACAAGCCCCTGTTAGGGCTACTCAAAGAGGACAAGGGTCATAGCTTCAGGTCAAATTCAATGGTGGGGTCTCATTCTAAGTACATACAACTACAAGTTGGAACACCATCCAAGAAGCAAAATAGCAAATGCAGATGCCTTGAGCTGCCTCCTGCTGGCAGATATACCACCGGTGGTGGTGCCACTAGAAGAGTCAGTTTTGCCTTTAACTTTCTGGATACTCTTCTGGTCACCGCTGATAATATCAGACTGTGGACACAAAAAGGTCCAATCCTGGCAAAACTGAAACAGCTGATGGGGGAAACAAAAGGGCTATCACAACCAGAATGAAACCTTTTTAGAACCTGGTGAGATGAGATCACTGTAGACAACAGCATTTTATTATGGGGAGCAAGATTGATTGTCTCGAGCAAAGGTCACTGCCAGATACTGGCTGAACTCCACCAGGGTCATCCAGGGGTGTCCAAACTGAATATATTGGTGACAGGTTATGTCTGGTGGGTAGGATTGGATGCAGACATAGCCATGTTGGTGGGACAGTGCCCAGATTGCCAACAAGAACAAAAATTACTGCCAGTAGCTCCCCTACATTCATGGGAATGGTCAGGTAAACCCTGGACTCGGTTATATGTCGACTGTGCCAGCCTTTTCGTAGGCTCAATGTTCTTAGTCATTGTGCATGCCCACTCAAAGTGGTTGGATGTGCATAGAATTCATTTGTCAAACATGGGAACTACGATAGAAAAAGCTGCAAGCATCTTTTTTGATACACTGGATTGTGGAAGTGTTGATCACACACAATGGGCCAACATTTACCAGCAGGGAATTCAAGTATTTCTTAAAGTCAAATGGCAATAGGCATAACAAGGACAGCTCCATACTATCCATCATCCAATTGTCTGGCAGGATGAGCAGTCAAATCTTTGAAGGCAGGCATAAAGAAACAGCCTACAACTTCACTCGATACCAAATCATCTTGGTTCCTACTTGATTATTGGACCACCCCTCATGCAACTTACAGGATAGCTGCAGCAGAGTTGCTATTGGGGAGATGACCCCATATCAGGTTAAATCTGATCTTCATGGACCTGGGGGGAGGGTGAAACGGCATCAAGAAAGCCAATGCTGGACACAACACTCCTCTAAGCGAGAGATGGGGATGACGTTTGGTGCCAAAACCATGGACAAGGCCCTGCACAGGTAAGAGACATGGTCAATACAGGGTCAGATCCCATGACGTACAAAGCTTGGGTAGGTGAGGCAGTCCTGAACAAGCACATGGGCCACATGAAAGCTGCAAACTTGTAAACGGTGCAGGAGCAAAACATACCCGGCCCCTCCGAACATCCAGAAGGGTTCTCCCCCTGTCTAAAATGGTGGAAACCTCCAAGATGGACATGGTGAATGTCATAGCCTCAACATCTTTACTGCCTGTGGAAGAGGATGAATTTGTCTGAGACCCTCCGGGCACAAGAGGCAGGCTACGGTACAGTACACACCACCTGTATCTGAGTTTGAGTCGGAGGAACCGGACCTAGTGCGAAAATACCCTAGGACAGGCTACAAGAAAACAAGCAGGCCTACATCCCCAGACGTAGAGGGGGAGCGTTTGTAGTGATTGTCATGTGGTCAGCCAGGTGGACTTCATAGAATGTGAGTGCCCTGACTGGGGCTGTTAACCTTGTCTAATCAGGGGACCCTGACTGACAGATATAAACAGGAGTGTTAGAGGTTCTGTTTAGCCTGACAGCTGACTCTGAGGAAGCCAGGTCAGTGTCAAGTACTATGCACATGCAAATAAAGGGTGACTTGGTGACGGGATGCTAGCTCCTGCAAAATTATTTCAGAAACTGTATGCAATGAAAAATGACCTTGAGAGATCATAAGAACTGCAGGTGCTGGAGTCAGAGATAACACAGCGTGGAGCTGGAGGAACACAGCAAGCCAGGCAGCATCAGAGGAGCAGGAAAGTTGATGTTTCAGGCCGGGACCCTTCTTTAGAAATGGGCATTTCTGAAGAAGGGTCCTGACCCGAAACCTAAACTTTCCTGCTCCTCTGATGCTGCCTGGAAAAATGACCTTGGTTGTTTTATTTTAATGATTTTACATTGTGTTGTATTAAAAGTAATGCAGGGGTATTTTTTTCATAATTGCTGAACTTACTGTAAATGAAATGCTGACCAGATTTGTTTTTGAAGTCTCTCTCTGTAGTTCCACCAAAAATTGTATTCACTTTTCTCCAACTTTGAAAAAACCGCTAGCATGAATATTTTATCATGCTAACTCAGCACTATTCTCAAACCTTTAAGTTTCCAAATTTAATACACTGCATGTTGCATTTGTATGGATTCAAATGCATGTTCACTTGTCTTAGAAATAGAGTTGAGGCTGATGGTGGAATAATTGTATGAAACTGAACTTGTGCTTGCCATAAATAATTTCACTGCACTAGGAACTAGCTGATTTATCACTGTAGTTATTTCCAAATAAAAAATAAGTAATTGTTGCCATGACAGTACACAATGTAGTTCACTTGAAATGTGTTGCATCAATGCTGTAGATTGCCAGCCTGAAATAGAATATTTCATGTTTTTGAACCCTACTGAGAACGGGATTCATATCTTTCTGTCAGATTTTCAGATAATCTCAGAAAGTAATAGGACTCCAGAAAGAATAGTGTTTCCCTTGTTTACACATTGCTCATCAAAACAGTCCCTGACATGGAAGGGGTCCCTGGTTAGGAACCTTAAAATCACGAGCCTGGTAAGTAGTTCTATTGTTATACCCGATGCCCACATTCAAACCAACACTTCAATTGATTTCACATAAAAAACGCTAGGGCCAATATTTGGGGAACACCCCCAGTCAGGTCACTCTAAACCTTTTCCATTCGTGTATCTGTCCAAATGTCTTTCAAATGTTGTAATTGTACCCACCTCTACTATTTCCTCTGGCAACTCATTCCATATACATAGTACCCTCTGTGTGAAATGTTGCCTCTCAGGTCCGTTTTAAATCTTTCCACGTTCACCTTAGACCTATGCCCTGTAGTTTTGGATTCCTCTATCTTGGGAAAAGATCTTGGCTATTCGCCTTATCTATGCTCTTCATGATTTTATACACCTCTATAAGGTCACGCCTCGGCCTCCCACGCTCCAGGGAAAATGTCCCAGCCTATCTAGCCTCTCCTTATCACTCAAACCTCAAGTCTTGGTAACGTCCTTGTAAACCTTTGTACTTTTTCTAGCTTTAATAACATAACCTAATCACATTGCCATGATGACATATTTATTTAATTACACAAATGGTAATGGACTGCAACAATAAGAAGGACTAAGTGTCCTTTGCACTAAGCAGGGGTGGCTTGCAATACCATGGTGCACAACTAAAATTCACATGCTACTTTGGGACTAAAATTCTGTCGGTAAACCACAATGATAGCCCACCCAAAGAGAAGGCTCCCTTCCACATTACAGGCTTGTATACTTACAATTCTGTGTGCAAATGTAGCAGCTGTGAAGTGTTGTCTTCCAGTGCTAGCTATGAAATGTGGTTTTGAAATGTGAATTTCAGATGCCTCTTTTAAAGTGCTTTGTTCTCATGACAGTTGCTTAGCTGGCATGACATAGAAGGAATTAGTACACGCATGCACATTAGAGATGAATGGCAAGATTTCTGAAGTCGCCATTTAAAGCTTGTGGGGAAAACTGGAAAATCTTTACTCACCATTGAGAATCTGATTTTTTTCACTTTCACTGCATTTTCCCTCCTTTCTCACATCACACAGAGAAGAGGAAAATTCAAATCACACCACAGAAAATTGCTCATTTAAATTCAATTAATTAAATACATTCTGGAATTTAAAAAAAGACTAGTGCCAAGTGCAGGAAACTGTGAAACAACTGAATGTTTATAAGAGACCATAAGACTCACTATGATGCTTCAGGGAAGGAGATCTTTAATCCTTTCCCTTTCTGGTCTACATGTGACTCCAGATCCAGGAACATGGTTGAATCATAACTTCCCTCTGAAATAGTCCAGAAAACCAATCAGTTTACTCAAGAATGCTTCTCAAGGATAATAGCGTCAGGTAATAAATGCTGGGCTGAATGTTGCCCATGTCCTGTGAAGGAATACAAGAACTATTGCAATGCCTTTCCCCTTCTGGACATTGTCATCTCCAAAGAAAATCCCTTCAACATCCAACTTTTTAGTTTGTATGAATTATCCCTTAAAAGGCAGAGGCAGCCATTCATTATTAACTTCCCATGTGTGGCTTGGTAAGACATATTTTAATATTTGCTCTGTGGTTAAATGCTCCTCAAATGAGAGGAAATTTGACTCAAAATGTTTTGTTTTCTTGTGATCAAGTTAATAAATCAGATACAATTTACACCCACACTGGCTCATTTGAAATTCTTTAACAAACTGTTGTGGGATTCTGTTCATTGCAGTTAAGTATTTGTTCTTTAGTTCCAGAATGTTTTCATTAATTAATGTTTTAGGTTAGCCAAATTAAAAAGAAGCTGCATAATGTTGGTAATATCTTTGTGTGCACGTATGTATTTAAGTTCTAGAAGTTCCCTACCATATAGCATACGGACCCTAATCTAATCAGCTATTGTGATTCTTGAGGCTGGAATTAATCTGACTTGCCAGGCAATCATTTTGTTTCACTAGTTCCTGTAAAGAGACTTTTGACTTATTTGAACTGGAGGCTCAGCTGGATTTTTGTGTTCAAGTCTCTGGAATGTGACTTGAATCTATATTCTTCTAACTTTAAATGCTTACCACTGAGTGTTTGTAGATAAAGGAATATAAGAAACAAGAGCAGCTGTTGGCCATACAGCCCCTCAAGCCTTCTCTATCATTCCAACAGACTATGGCTGATATAACTCAGCTTCAGATTCTGGCCCTGTTCTGTTATCCCTTGATCGTCTTAGCATCCAAAGATCTGTTGTTCTCAGTCTTGAACATACTCAGTGATGGAGCAAACGTTGCCCTAATAGATTGAAACCACCCTCACTTCAGTCCTAAATGGCCAAACCAACATCTATATTTATAAGCCCTCTAATAATTTTAAATGTTTGAAAGAAATCACTAAGCTTCCAGAGAACATAGGCCCATTCTACTTAATCACTTCTTGTAGAGTGATCCCTTCATCTCAGGAATCAACCTAATGAATCTCTTTGAAGACCTTCAAAGGCAAATATATTTTTGACATGATCTCACCACAACCTTATAAAATCTCCATAAGACTGCCTTACTGTTATATTCCAAGCAAGAGATTAATTTAAGTCGTTGAGTGAGAGGGCGGTTGGTTGGGGAATCATTTTCAGGGTTGTAACCTGTAACAAGTGGAGCCTCACAGGGATCAGAGCTGGGGCCACAACTATTTACAACATATATTTATGACTGAGATGAGGAATGTGAATGCACTATAGTCAAGTTTGCACCAAAATAGATGGAAGACAAGTGATGAGGATGCCACAAAAAGTCTACAGAGGGATAGAAGTAGGTTAAGCAAGTGTTCAAAAACTTGGCAGATGGAATATAATGTAGGAAAACTTGAGGTTATGCAGTTTGACAGGAAGGTTAAAGGAGCTGGATACTTTTTGAATAATGAAAAGACTGCAGAAAGTTATAGCCCTGCAGCATTTGAGAGTCCTCATACATAAATCTTAAAATGCTAGCATGCAAGGTCAGCAGTGGTAGGAAAGCAAATTAAATGTTGACCTTAATTTAAAAGGGATTGGAGTATAAAAAATGGAAGTCTTGCTAAAACTGTGCAAAACACTAGTCAGGCTAAAGCTAGAATACTGAGAACAGTTTTGGGTCCTTTATACAAGGAAAGATATACTGGCATTTGACGCAGACCAGAGAAAGTCAGGATCTTCCTGAGTTTGGAGGGAATGTCTTTTGAGGAGACATTGAGACATTGGCCCTGTATTCACTGGAATTCAGAAGTATAAGAGTCCAACCTATGTAAACATACAAGATTCTAAGGTGATTTGATAGGTTAGATACAGAAAGATTGTTTCTACTTATGTGATAGTTTAGGACCAGAGACCCCAATCTCAAAATAAGGGGTTGCTTTACCTCTCAGAGGTTTGTGAATGTGTTGAATCTTTACTACAGAGAACTGGAGAGTTTCGGTCATTAAGGATATTCAAGGCTGAGATACACATATTTTAATCAATATGGGAATATGGGCGTATAGCAAAAGTGCAGGAAAGAAGAGGGGAAAATTAACAGATCAGCCATGATCTCATTGAATATTGGCGCAGACCTGATGGGCTGAATGGTCTCTTTCAGTTCCTACATCTCATGAACTTACAGTCTTAATTGTTAAAATCATTTGTGATCAATAAAGAAATGATTTGGAAAAGTACATCTTTGACCTTTGAATTGTACTGGATGTGTATCGAGACCATTATTGCACTACATTGGAGTTCTCATTCTCTTGTCACCAATTATAATTTACTTAGTTCCTTGATTTAGTACTTGCTCACGAATATGTATACTCAGGTTTGATGTATGTTGCATTTTTCCATTGTGGTGATCTTTTTTGTTTTCCTTCTAACTTTTTTGATATTTTTCCTGGAGCGGTGTGAATCAATAGTGGACATTAATCTTTTGCAGAGTCAAGAATATGACAAAACAGAAGGAGAACATTTGCCCCATTGAATCAGTGCCTGCACTTTTAAGGAGTAATCTACGTAGGCCACATCTTAGCTATTTCCCCAAAACTCTACAATTTTTCTCCTTCCAATATTTAACTTAATAATAGCTTTCACAAAGGAATTAGATTTTTTTCATTATTCTTTGCCAGTATATTTAGCAGGTGATGCATATATATTGGTGTTATCATTGGCAACTTTGTGCATAGCTTTGTCAAAGTAGGTGCCACTATGTGTAAGAATAGTTATTGGAATGACATGGCTCAGTATACGTAATCTCAAAAGAGACATGACAATGCTGACAATTTTGTGCTCAGCCTTCACCGCAGTGACATTTCGAATTTCTATTCTCCAGAAGCCATCAATGTAATGGTACAAGTGATTTAGCAACTGACTGTGGTGGTTAGAAGAACAGTAAGCAGATCAGCCAACCATTCCAAAATGGCTAAAATTTGATGGAAAAGTGAGGAGTGACCACGCCCTGCAGCAAATGAGAAGTAAAATGAATCCCCCAAAAATGTTCCAGGTGACATGCATCTCGGAAAACCTTTTAGCGGTGATTAGATTTTGATCCTCTGCTCCCAATAAGAAGTTTAAAAGCACCTCAGGTGTGTGAAACGCTGCGGAACTGATTGTACACTTCATACAGCCATGCGTTGCTGTGTAATAATTATAAATAATCCACATTATAGAAACAGGTCTAAAAAGACAATCATTTGGATGACCAGATATAAAAGAAAGGCAGTACAACTGCAGTCACTATGTTTTGACTAATCAATGACAAAAGAAGAAAACTAATAGCAAGAAGGTTTAAATCATTACATTTAAAATCCATTTCTATAAATTGTCACAACTGTGCAGTTCCAAAAGAAGTTTTTTTTTAAAGAAAAATCATTTGAAAGAACATTTCTGATTTAAAATTGGTAACTTAACAGAGTCCTTTCTAAGTTTCCAAAGTCATTTCAAGATGGAAGTTGCAGCAGATGGAAATCTGTTTCATTCAGGGAACAAAGCCTATTGTAGTGTATTATCTTAGCATCAGTCATAAAGAGATATTTAGAATTTGATTAGCCTTTGGAAAACACAGTTGTTTCTACTAAAGGTGTGAAAGTTCAAAGTTTCTGAGAGAACATAAGGTTGGAGGGTCACAACAGGGGATTTCAATGTAATTAACTTCTTTACCTGGGTAGAACAATAGCTTACTTGAAATTAGTGTAGCAGCTATTTTTGCTTTGATTGTGATAAGGCATGCTATGAACTAACATTTTCCGCAGAACTCTATGGAGATCTCTGAGATGCCAAGAGATAGAAAAGGGGATGGAAGAAAGCAGACCAGCTAAAGGATTAAGGCACTGAACCAGGCTATGAAGAGCCACAAACAGTGCAGTAAGTAAAATAAAGGATCCTTCATTCCCTCCCAGAATCTCTTTTGCTCAGTGCACCTGTAGGAACAGCCTTCAACCATTAGACAAAAGAAGACATTGCAGACTCTAAATTCTGACTTCAAGATTTTGGCCCCTTCACTTTAGAACGAGAAATCATAAAGCAAGCCAGAAATAATAATAAGAGACTGATCTTAAGTTCAACTTTATCTGTACCTACTTTTAACCTTTGTATCTATATTTTTGCTAATAGCAGTGTTTCTTTTTACTTAGGAACTTGTGCATAGGATTGCATATTAAACTTACCATTATCCTGTTCAAAGCATAAAGCTTATCTTATTATGTAGCCTAATGTATGGTACCTTATCAAACGCCTTCTGAAAATCCAAAAATATTCCATCCCTTTTATCTATCCTGCTTGTTACCTCCTCAATGAATTCTAGTAATTTTGTCAGACATGATTTCCCCTTCATGAAACCATGCTGATTCTGTTTGATCATATTATGTATCTCTAAATGCTCTGCTATTCCATCCTTTGTAATAGGTTCTAACATTTTCCCAATGACAGACATTAAGCTAACTGTCCTATTGTTTGTCTCCTTCCCTTTTTAAATAAAGGTGTTACTTTGGCAGTTTTTCATTCCTCTAGGACTTTTCCTGTCTAATGTATATTATTTACATTGATTTTCAGAAGGCATTTCATAAATTCTATATGTGAGGCTTCAAAGCAGATAAGGCTCCTGGGATGAGCAGTTAATTATCTAAGCTAATTGAAAGCTGGGTACGCAAAAGCAATGTTAACTAAAAGAAGCTCTAGTACAGTCTTTGGGTAAACCAGAATAGATTCTTTTCTTGAGAAAAAGAAACTTTGGAAGGGGACTTATTTGGATCTTAAACTGCGGAACAAAAACAAGAATAATATAGATGCAAGAAGACCATTTAATTTAGACTGTGACTACAGAAAAAATTGAATAGGCCTTAGTTATAGTTGAATTTAGGTAAGAACCCATTCCACAGAATACTTAATATATTGAACCAACACCTGCCAAAGTAATTTCTACTAAATTAATTAACTATTTTAGGAGTAATCTGATGTAAGCAAAGGATTAAGAGATACAAGGGTAGGCCTGAAGGATTTAAATTCTTTGATCATTTATTCTCAGGTTGTAGACTTCACTGGTGTGATATTTAGCCCCCTCCCAAATCACTTTGAGAAGTTGTTGGTGGGCATTCATGAACAACATTGCAACCCTAATGAAACTGGGTGGTTTGTTAAGACCATTTCAGAGGGTAACTCACTGTCACAGTGAATCACATGTTGGACTGGAGTTGATATTTGACTGGACTTGGTAAACACAAGCTGTTTCCTTCACTAAAGAACATTGATGAATCAGTTGGGTGTTTGGTTAGTTTGGCAGTTTTGTCGCAACTTAACGGACATCAGGTTTTCAGATTTTTTTTTAAAAACTGAGTTCAAATTCTCATGGTGGGATTGAAACTCACGTTATTAGGATTAGTAATCCAGACCTTTGCTGCCTTTTGAAGCTTTGATGCCTGAGTTAAACTTGACTTGTTCTGCAATTTGGGAGTAATAATTTTGATCATTTACTTGAAATCCTTCTCATAGAGATGAGAAGAATTGTTTTTCTCTCGGAGGGTTATGCAATTTTGGAACTTTCTGCCTCAGAAGGCAGTGGAGGTGGATACGTTAAATATTTTTAGGCCAGAAGTATGTGGATTCTTATTACGTAAGGAAATCATAGGTTATCAGAGATAGATAGGGACATGGAATTCCAAACGCAGACAGATGAAAATGATCTTATTGAAAGACAGAAAAGGCTCAAGGGGTGGAGTGATATACTTCTGCTCCTATTTAATACGTTTGTATCATCGCATGATATGAAATAAAAATATATCTATATTGTGATTAAGGACAAACTAACAATGTGAGTAATGTATAGTTTTTTGATGTAATCCCTGAGCATACCTTGCCATTAACTGGATACAAGCGAAAGGGAAAAAAAAAGTAATTCTATTTAAATTTCAATGTCCAAGGCAAAGATCAGAAATGTAAAGGAATACTCTCCTTGTTACATCCAGAGATGAAAGTACTGAAAGCCAGCCTGGGATCTGGCTTGGTATATCATAATGACTTAAAGAATAGAATGTGTGGAAGAACTAAGGGTACAGAAAACCTATGGCAGGACTTCAGCATTAAATTGATATGCCACAAAAATCAATACTGTACAAACTTGAAAAAAAAGCACAAAACATAATGACTAAGCAGATTCACAAAACATATAAATAATAGTTCTAAACAATATAGACTTCTCCTTAAATTCAATGCACTGACTTAACATAATCTTTTATACTGTGCTTTTCACTCTGCTTGGTTTTTAAGCATATTTTTACTCTGAAAAGTAGCCCACATTTATTCTGATATTAGCTGCATTGCTCACAGCTTCTTTCTCAGTTATTTATATCTTTTCACTCCAAAACCTATCAATTTTTGTTGACAGCATAGCTTCAGCCTCAAATATTATCTCCATAGTGTTAGAGACCTGACCAGCTTCCCCTAAAATATTTTATGGAGATAGCCTAGACCCTAACTTCCATTTTATTGTATAGGCAAGGATATGATTTGATTAGCCTACTGGCTAAGCTTTAATCAAAATACAGTTTATCCTGACAATGCAATTAAATTGTAACAAAATGAAGAATCGGTATA
This sequence comes from Rhincodon typus, assembly GCF_021869965.1. Classification (NCBI taxonomy): domain Eukaryota; kingdom Metazoa; phylum Chordata; class Chondrichthyes; order Orectolobiformes; family Rhincodontidae; genus Rhincodon; species Rhincodon typus. Next base: position 20,212,051 of record NC_063350.1, on the reverse strand, counting down.
GCTGTACTCTATTGGCATACTTAACAAGACAATGTAGTATTTAACCACTAATCATCGACTGTTCCAATGTAGGCAGCATCCCATGAACACACCCTTTGGCAAAATGCAATGCAGCAAAACAGTTATTATTCTCATGTGCTGTCTGACTCTAGTCCAGTAGGAAGAAACACTGAAAGAAACAATTTGCCCCTTCTGATTTCTAAGATGAAACCTCTCTATATCTTTGATCTAGCAGCAGAGAGAACTCTAGCTGTCCACTCCACCAGCAAACAAAAAAAAACAACTGAAAACAAAATCAATGTTCTCTGGGTCTGTGCGATCCTGACACCGCCCACTCATGATTCTTTGGTTTTACTAAACACCCAGGAAGAAACACAAAGCTTTTTAAAAACTGTCTGCCAGATGAGATATCTCTGCACCACTGTGACAAAACCCCTCAGCAAGAGAAACACAGTATCAAAATAAAAGCAACCTCAGGGCTTTCTTACTTCTAAAATCTTCTAAAGTGATTGAAATGTTCAAGCACTGCTGGTGGCGCACACTGGCAAAATAAAACATGCTGAATGTAAACAACTTTTAATTCAACTTAAACTGAAACCACAAATATCTAAGACAACAAGGTGCAGGGCTGGATGAACACAGCAGGCCAAGCAGCATCATAGGAGCAGAGAGGCTGACGTTTCGGGCCTAGACCCTTCATCAGAAAAGGGGGAGGGGAAGGGGGTTTTGAAATAAATAGGGAGAGAGTGGGAGGCGGATAGAAGAGGGATAGAGGAGAGGATAGGTGGAGAGGAAACAAACAGGTCGAAGAGGCGGTGATGGAGCCAGTAAAGGTGAGTGTAGGTAGGGAGTTAGGAAGGGGATAGGTCAGTCCAGGGAGGACGGACAGGTCAAGGGGGCGGGATGAGGTTGGTCGGTAGGAGATGGAGGTGCGGCTTGAGGTGGGAGGAGGGGATAGGTGGGAGGAAGAACAGGTTAGGGAGGCAGGGACGAGCTGGACTGGTTTTGGGATGCGGTAGGGGGAGGGGAGATTTTGAAATTCATACACTTCACTAACACCTTCCACCCCAACCTTAAGTTTACC
>NC_063350.1:20194301-20210567 GCF_021869965.1 Rhincodon typus | reverse complement strand
TGTTGACCTGTCCGTCCTCCCTGGACTGACCTATCCCCTTCCTAACTCCCTACCTACACTCACTTTTACTGGCTCCATCACCGCCTCTTCGACCTGTTTGTTTCCTCTCCACCTATCCTCTCCTCTATCCCTCTTCTATCCGCCTCCCACTCTCTCCCTATTTATTTCAAAACCCCCTTCCCCTCCCCCTTTTCTGATGAAGGGTCTAGGCCCGAAACGTCAGCCTCTCTGCTCCTATGATGCTGCTTGGCCTGCTGTGTTCATCCAGCCCTGTACCTTGTTGTCTCGGATTCTCCAGCATCTGCAGTTCCTACTATCACCACAAATATCTACATTTTTAACCCTTACTGTCACCCACAATAAAGACAGTTATAAGAACTTACAATGGTGAATGCAGCTGCAATAACACTGAACATGGCTCACAGCACACTAGTTCACTTCACTAGCACCCCATCCACCAGATTAAGCATCCTTTCCCTCCACTGCCAACATACTGTCGACTGGATGTACTGTAACAAGTTAATATGGCTTATTTGGCAGTACCTTTAAAACCATTTAGAAAGACAGATGCCAGTAAACTGGATCAATTGCTTCTAAATCACATACTAGTTTGAATTGAACATATAACACACTTATTTCCCTTTTACAGAGTTACAGTGAGACTCCCCACATAACCGCAGTAGTTTAAAAAGATGGTCTATCTTAGGTTTCTCGTGACAAGTAGTGATGGCCAATGCTAACCTTGCCATCGATGTCCACATCCTGAGAATCGATAAATAAAAATTACAAAAAAAACTTGCAAATTCTATGATTTATATCGTTACTTCGACAATTAAATATAACTTGTCTCCATTAAAGCAACAATAAGTAATTTGACTTCATCATTTCAAAAGGTTCATTGTTAGCAACTTTTCACAAATATAATGTCTGAGTTGCTATGATAATTATTCCCTTTCATGGTTGTTTTTCTTGAGCAGCAAACAATAGATGCTGGGAATTAGGTAGTAGACATTTTAAAAATATATCCTTTACATTATAAAAACTGAAAGAACTGCAGATGCTGTAAATCAGGAACAAAAACAAAGTTGTTGGAGAAGCTCAGCAGGTCTGGCAGCATCTGTGAAGGAAAAAACAGAGTTAACGTTTCGGGTCCGGTGACCCTTCCTCAGAATTGAGGAAAGATCCTTTACATTATTTTGAAATAGTATGACTATTCTCTAGAATGTCCTAGATAGAAAAACATTGAATGTTCTCTTCAGCTGAGTTACCTGTAGGAAGTGTTCAGCTATGAAGGCAAGAAAAGTGGAGCATGAGTCATGAGATGCTGTTGATCATTCCCAATTTGCCTTTTGTAGAGTTATATTTCTGGAGAGAGAGGCATGTCTGCAATTCTTTGATAATAAACCGAAAACCCTAGGACTCTCTGGTGGACTTAATTTAATTAATGAACTATATTTTAGTCTGCTACACTATTCATCTATTGTCTTCTCTTGCCAGCTGTGTCTGTCTCTTGCTTTGCAAATGTATCCATGTGTACCTATGCATACTGTCTCCAATATATTTAGTTAGGCAAATCGGGTTTCATTGAAGTAGTTATGAGTCCTACTGTCTTGGTCTGTCTCTTGCTATTGGAATGACCTTTTTGGATCAGAGTATGTGTGCATGTAGAAGGATTTTCACGCTGCTTCACTGTTGCTTGTCATCTAATGGTTTCCTAGTAACCTTTATAACTTCAGTTGTTTCTATGTTTGGTGTTCTGAATCTTAAGTAGGTATAGTGGATAAAATTTTCAATGAATGCTTTTAGGGTGATGTTGGCTGCTCTGTTTCTGGAAAGGAAACCAGATTGGGATCTCTAGCCACTGGGATTATTCATAAATCCCAAGAAGTGATAATGCATCTGTATGAGGCTTAAATATGACAACATTGTGATAAATTTTGAACATCCTAAAATATCAAGGACATCCATCCATTAGGAGCGTTGCAGAAAAGGCCAACCAAAAATGAGCAGAGGTTAGACAGCCTGGGATTGTGCAGAAGAGACGAAGGAGTTATTCTGCTGGTATTTGCAATCTTTGCGCGAATAGATAAATTCAAACCTGATCATGTGTTTATTATTACGAGTTAGTTTTCCTTTGGTGGGAACAGAGAATATTTGAAGTTAATTCATAGTTAGATAGATTTTAAGCATTTACATTTTAAAAGCATTGTCAAGCTGTAACATCCTACTATGTTTGAATATGACATTAGTTCAAGCCTGCCTGAATCCAAGGCAGCATGATGTGAAAGATTTGCTGAATCTACCACAAAAGGCCCCTGTGAAACTACAATGTGCCAATTATGCTTTCTGTTCAAGTTTAAGACTACAAAACTGTTCTTTTCTTTCCATCACTGTAGCCCTTGGTGTCACTTTAGTTATGCAATTACCATCTTTTCTGCAATACCTATCACAGAATATGTAAAATGAACATGCACTTTCTTTCCTATATTTTGGCTGGACATATTATTTAATTTAATATAATGGGTTGAATATTAACAGCTTAAAAACAAGTCAAATGTTAAAATAGTTTAAAATCTGGAACCGAATGGCAAATTGTTGACTTGCAGGCCTAACTGAAAGAGAAGAAGATCTGGTTCACCGATATGTTCCCAAAAGATGAGTTGGCAATGAAAATATTTCAACGAGGCTGGTGTATTTTAATTTAATCTGCATTTCAGGTTTTGTAGCATCTGACAGAGAAATGAAGAGGACCGGGGTTGGCATACTTGCCAATGCAAACAAAGTGAAGACAGCTTCAGGAAGAACTGCTTCTGGGTCAGAAGGAACAGGGACTTTTCCCTTGGGATGCTGGTATTTCTCTGTTCTGTCTGTGAATCCTGGTAGCCACATGAAATGATCCTTATTACAGTCTTTCAGTCAGAAAATCAGTTGCATGTCGTCTTGGGAAACTTGTCCCATGCCAGGACTTCATTAGGTCCTCAAATTAAGAGGCTTGCTAGGCCAATTTCAGGCACAGGTAAAAGTCAGCCACATTACTAGGGAGCTGAAATCACACAAAACCAGAATACGTGAGGATGGCAAATTTCATTTATAGTTTCATGGTCACTATTACAGAGGTTAATTTACAATTCCAGATTTTCCATTCATTGAGTTTTAATTCCACCAGTTGCTGATCTGTTGTTGCATCAGGCCACAGAAAACCACAGGCAGAGGGGCTCAGGAATGTCCAGGGAACATATATATTGTTGACAATCTGGATTGTAAAAGTAAAGGATCAACCCTGATTTCAGTAGCCAAAATGGTCTGATGAACATGTAGGTCTGAAGTTCATGCATTTGTCTCAATCCATATCAGAAAAGTTAATGGGAAGAAACGAGTGGATTATTGGAAAAGTGCAAAATTGAAGACTCGGGGATTCCTGAACTAGAAACTCAAACTTACTGAATGGTTTTCCAATAGCCTCCAGCATCAGTAAGTTTAATTTTTTGTATAAATTAAATATTTGGTTTATTGTGGTTTTGAAATGCATGGTTGTAATTGAGAAAATAATATCCTGTAGAAAATAAAATCTCACTGATAGTTTAAGTGATTTAATGTTGTTGTTTTGTGAGAGCTGTTGGTTCCAGTTTGATCCCTTTGGTTGAAATGAGTGATTTTGGTAGAAATTGTGAAGGAAGTTGTTTGATAGTTGTGCTATCTGTTTGAGCATTTCAACATGGTGAATTTAACACAAGTATGTGAGTTAATTGGCTTATGACGTTTCACAAAAAAATGATGAAAAAGTGCATCCTTAGTATGAGGAGATATTAGGTGTTGCCAAATGATTGGCCAAAGCGTGGGATTTGAGGGAAGTACATCAGCGCAGACGAGTTGGACTGAAGAGTCTGTTTCCATGTTGAATGTCTCTATGATTCTATGACTCTACATAAAAAGAAAGAGGGAAGAGCAGTTGATAAGTTTAGAGAGGGGGTCATGGAAGGCCTAGATAAGGTAGCTGAAGACATGGTCACCAATGCTGAAGGTAAGAGAGGAAAGGGAATGCAGAAGAGATGTAGCAAGGAGAATATTTTTCAAAAGGCAGCAAATAGCAATTTTTACCATGTGTCTCAAATATAGCCTTATAACTCTTGATAAAGTCCCCATTCCTTGACTTCATAACAAATGGAAATATTACCATTCATTTTGTTAATATGAGATATTTTTGTCTAAATGTACACATGACAACCTTTTGCACAATGAAATGCTCTCAGATAATATGTTAATTAAAATAAATTCACACAGTAAGGATAATGTTGTTTTTGAACTTGTTAGTAATTCCTCTTCAAGAGCTGCAGGATATCTAAATTCTCTAAATCATGTGCTCAGTGGAACTATACTTGGTCTTGTCAGCAATGATAGGAGCACTGCACTAAAAGGCTGCAGCTGCCTCTAACTTTGTACAATTGACACTACGATTTTCCTAATGTGGGATGGGAAGATGATCTCAGTGACTGCAACGCTTCCACTGTTTGTCTGATGCCACCTGCAGAAGACTTGATTGATTTTGATGATTCAACTACAGTTAAATAAAATTGTTGAGTTGCCACCTTGAATGGACGGGGTAGGGCAACGGTCTGTGGAGATAAGCCAAAAGGAGAAATTGAAGGAGAGTCGGCAGTAAAATTGAATAGTGAAACTTTAGTTCTGTGGAAGGAGCTCTTTGTACAAAAAACAAACAGCATCATTCTTGTAGAAGGTAATTTTGCCATGTTAACAGAGAGATAGTAATAATTTTCAATCCCTAAAAAGGTACACATCTTTTGTCTTGGAGTCATAGAGTCATAGAGATGTACAGCATGGAAACAGACCTTTTAGTCCAACTTGTCCATGCCGACTAGATATCTTAGATAATTAAGTATGTTGTTTGCAGAAAGGGTCAATGGGATGAATATCACTCATGAAGGTTCTGACAAATTCAAAGTCCACATGAACAGGAACAAATGCTATAGCATTTTATCAAAGTGAGAGACATAATGTTATGGTGTGTTGCATGTTCCTATAATGATCACATTCTTCAGACAGACAGATTCTCTTACAGGAACTTGTCTTTGCCATAATAACTCACAATATTGTTCATTTCTACATGTTGTATAACATCCAATGAATGGGAGACATTTTAGATTGGGATTACAGGAACTGGCTGTGTTGCTTAACTACGAAGATGTTGATAATGCTCAGTAACTGATGCCACACATTGGTATTGATAAGGAATTCCTAACTTCATCTGAACTAGCAAGCGACATTGGTACTGTTTTGTGATAATAATTGATTCCCTTTGTTATTCAAACTTACTTAATGTTATTTGCTTTCTTTTTTCAAGCAAACTCTTACTGCAGTTAATGTGACTTTTCACGGCACATTCTATTATCTATACTACCCCATTTGGTCTGGAATTTTTTTATTCATTCATGGGATGTGGGTGTCACTGATTGGGTCAGCATTTATTGCCCATTCGTAGTTGGCCCTGAGAGGTCATGCTGAGCTGCCTTCTTGAACTGCTGCGGTTTATCTGATGTAAAGTACACTCACAATGCTGTTAGGGAGCGAATTCCACAATTTTGACCTGGCAACACTGAAGGAACAGAAATAAATCTCCAAGTCAAAATGTTGAATAACTTGGAGGAGAATTTGCAGGTGTTCACATATATCTGCTGTCATTGTCCTCCTAAATAGCTGTAGCTGTGGATTTGAAGGGTTGCTGTCTAAAGAGTGTTGGTGAATTTCTGCAAAGTATCTTGTAGATGGTACACACTGCTGTTCCTGTGCATTGGAGTCAGATGGAGTGAATGTTTGTTGATGAGATGCCAGTCATGTGGTTGCTTTTTCCTGGATTGTGTCAAATTTCTTGATTTTTGTTGGAGCTGCACTCAACCAGTCTAGTGGGGAGTATTCCATTAAACTTATGACTTGTGCTTTGTGCAGGCAATTCAGGGGATTTAGTAGCTGAATTAAATGCTGCTGAATTCCTAACCTCTGGCCTCCTCACACAGCCAAAGCACTTATATGGCCAACCGAATTCAGTTGCTGGTCAATGGTAACATTAAAATGATTTTTTGTATTTTAGAAGTTAAATCTAAAATGGACCAGGAATAACATATACTTTTTAAAAAATGCAAAAAACAAATCTTACCATTGCTTCTGGGCAAATGCATTCAGCTAAAACATTTCACTACACATTATAGGTAAATATTTAACACTTGACTAGTTCAAAATAATTAAAAACAAATACTTCATTGATAGTTATGCATAGATATTCAATTTGCTTACAATCTATTGCTTGGAAAACAAATAAATAATGTAATTTAAATAACAACAGGGAAGACTAAAATATGATTGGTGTTTTTGTATTCATTTCAGACCTTGCCTTTGGTTGAAACATTTTTCTCTGAAAATTTTTTAAATGTCACCGGTCTGAGAAGTGATAAATTAGGCACAATATGTGGGTAGAAATCCTTGCAAAGTTGTGTATCTCCCTACCCAGCTTTCCGGAACGTTTTCTTGCTATTCATTCTGAATGTTGGCTCCTTCAGAACCTTGTATTGACAGATGTCTGTGTGCTTTTTGGCACCAATGCCTGACAGTGATGTCCAATGCTACCTGGTTCCGTTTGTTGTTTTGAAGCCCTTTTGAACTATGTGGGTCAGGTTTGTAGCTAGTAGCAATACGCATTTCTGTACCAATCCATTAATTTGTTTCAACGTTTTATTTGTACACGTCGTTCTAACCTATTTTAAAATCCTGGAAGTGATTATTCTAGTTGAATCATTGTCTCTAGCAAACAAGGTACTGACTCATCAATCCCTAATTACTGCTTGCCGTTCAAATTTATGCGCCACAGATATCAATTGTCCTTTTAAAAATGCAGCAGATACCAATAGCATCAACAGCACACTGCTTCATATAGATTAGTGGGGAGTGCGGAAATGCAGCATACTGAACCATATGCTGCACGAATCTCTTAAAATACTGCTTATACTTCTTCGGATTTAAACAAAAAGTTTCAATTCCGACAGAGATGAACGTGAGCAAATCAGTAACTTTTTCAATCCTTATTCGGCTGTTGTGTCTGAAGCTTGCAAGACGGCTCGGAAAGAAACAACAGGGATACAGTGTGCGAAATTAAATCCCTGCCAGGGTGCAATCCACGTCTGGTGTTAACAACAGCCGGCTTTGCCTCCTCCTCCTCCTCCCCCCCCCACAACCCCCTGTATGTTTGATCGTACTCTCGAGAGGTTCTCATTGCCGCAGCATCACTGTCAGCCCAAAGCAGGCTGTGGTGCCTGGACGAATGTGCTTCGTAATTCCCAGCATCATGGAGCTAACAGTTACTACAATAAAATAATTCAAAATATTTAGAATAGGAAATAGTGCCTGTTGGTCAACGAGCTATCAAGGATTAAATGAGCAGAACCCAGGGCCTCATCAGTGATTCATCTTTTCAGAGGAGGTGAGTGTTTATTTTTAATGCAACTAAATGATTTAAAGATCCAGTCTCCGTCATCTGCTTTTTCTTCAAAATACCAAAGCATCTTCCAACTTTATTGAGTCAAGTAACAAGTCGCCAGTCACAGCTGTTTGCTTATTTTAATAAAATGATTTCTCATAGACCAGGACAAGCAACATTGGAACAAAGCCTGGTCGTTAAAGTATTCTGCCTGGCTATATGTTGACAGTTATTAATCATCAGTCCTCAAATCTGTTTTTAAAGAGAGCCTTCGCCGATGAATAGGCATTGTAGAATTAGATATTTAATGAAATACGTTTTTCTTCGAGATGAAAGCAGACTGACGCAAGGAGTAAATATTGCCAGCCTGACATTTAAATTCAGTAGCCTAATAAATTATTATCATAACTCTGTTGGAGTTGCGTTGATTTAAATTGCAGCACTTCACAACATACGCTTGTCATTTATAATACTTGATGTATCGTTTCATTCTCCCAAAATTGTAACTATTCTCAATGCGATGATATACATCCTCAAAAAAGGTCTTCTGATAAACATGCTGTGTAGCTGGGTCGTTGGGTTCCTGTTCCGCGTTTTCCACTGCGCCCGATAAACCAATCGCAGATTTGTATTAGTTTCTTCACTGAAAAGGTTTTAACATCCATTTCTGTCTCTACGTTTGACAGGTTTGTGCTTTGTTATATTTTATGAATTCAGCTAAAGATTAGAATGAAACAAAATGTCATTTTGCAAAATCTAAGCTTTTTTTAACATTAAATGCACTTTTAAATATATTGGCAGGTAAGGTTCTTAGTCAAAGTGTAAAACGGTAAATCTATTACAGCAATTTGTTCAGCTGATAAATACCAGAGGTAATGTTCGTTCCTGATTGCTTTTAGATTCAGGTATTGAAGTCCCGATGAAACAGGTAAACATTAGGTATACACACGGTTTAGCAGTGTGACCATTTTTCTGATAATTAAACAATCATGTTTCTTAGCAGTTGTCATAACATTTCAAAGTTGATGCCTGCTCAAATCTGTTGGGAAAATCATTATAAGTGTCACCATAAGGGATACCAGATATGATTCTGGTGTCAACTACAGCGAGCAGAATAATTCTCATTAAATAATTTAGCTATACATCTAAATATAAGCGGGGCTTTTTTTTGGAAGAAAAGGACACGATCACAATTTGTTCGTCATCCGGACAATTAGAGTATTGTTCTGGTCCATATCGCCGACCCTCAAAGCCAAATCTGTTCCGCTGCCTTCACACCTCAGATAACCAGAGACCGCTTCATATTTCAAATACACCAAGTATTTTCTATAAACCTGTTTGCAGTTGTGTCTACATGTGCATATTAAAGGATGAAATAATTAACATTTGATCATTTGGCAGCACAGCATTTGAGCGTTGTTAACCTGCAGTGACATCAAGGCTGTGTTCTGTTCCCGACGCAATATTCCACCTCGTACAAAGTAGGCGGCAGAGCATCGCATAAAATGTAGAATGATCGTCTGACCTCCAAAGGTAGCTTGTGGGTTCGCCCTGCATAAGCACGGTTACCATTTGAATTTATGGAGTGCCGTGTACGATTGTCCTCTCTATAATTAACAACATATACAGGCTTCATACTTGGAAAAGGAAGTGTTATTAATGCGCCCGTAACACGATCCCTGCTGTGTGTCTCACATTTTATTCGGCTCAAATGCAGTTGCCCCCAGAGTTTATTTACTTCCTTAACCGGTATTGACTTATTCCACGTGTTTGAACAGCACACGAATTACAAAAGACAAATCTTCTGTCCAAAAAAAATGTAAACATAGCATTGTTTAAAACGCGTGTGTGTTCGTTCAAAGCTTTCCTTTTCAAAGCTTGATGTTGTCCCGGCTGACACCCAGAACCTAAGAGCAATGAGAAAGGTGGTAGGTTGCCGACGGGATCCGCAGCTTTACACTGTACTGTTATTCTGTCGCTGTTCTGCAGCTTTGAGCCTGCTCACTGCACACCACTTGAATGAACCATCATCACCTGAATTTTAATATGCCCGAGTTTGCAGCAGGGAAAAAAAACAGTTGCTGCCACCCGTGAATATTCTCCCGAATTTCCCTGTCGGCTCTGGCGGTTTTCACAGCTCTCTGTCCTTATGGGTCGGTTGTTGAATTAGCAAATCCGCTGCACACCACCAACTAACTGAGGTTAGGATGTGAGAAAATCCTTCAGCTCCGTGGGGCGTCTGGACGAACATCAACACCGATTATAACCCGGAAATTGCTACTAAATTTAGTTAAAAATAAATTAAGTTAGACATAAACATCAATAAAAGGTTGGTGTCAAAAACAGTTAAACAATATGCAGTTCTTCTGCAATATTTGAACTACTGGTTGTATCGTTCTGCAATAGCTTACAATCATAACATTAGATTTGTTTATTGGACAAAACCTTTTCCTATTTTGATTGTTGATGTAGTTAGTGTAAAAGACCCAGCCATGTGAGTTGTTTACTTGATTATGTGTTTTGGTGGACATTCATTTAAATGGGTTCCAGTTGGCAAGCTCCAGTAATGCTTCATGCTCTTATCTTTAATACAATCATGCAACCTAATGCAACACTTGGTGGATTTTTATCTGAACAACATGCTCAGTGCATGACTGCAGTATTGCTGCCATAATCTTAGCTCTGACTTTCTCCTCAACAGATCCATATGTCTCATCCCAGTAGTTATAGAGTTCAAAATGAAACAGGGCAAATGTAGAATTACTAATAGTACATAATTTTGATTATAATATTTAATTACTTTGAGATGTTTGAGTTTATTTCATTATTTTGTATCAAAATGGAAGCATTCTGGAAAGGAACTTTGAAATTGAATGCAGAAACAGCATTTGGTAAGTTGGTATCCAAAGAGGCAGTAAACACTAGCAATGAATTGGTCCTCAGCCATACCTGATCCATTTTCCACTCCTTCTCTTCCCACGCACAACAATGATAGGGTCCCCCTTGTCGTCACTTTCCAATCCACCAGCTGCTACATCCAAAGGATCATAAGCCACCCTTTCTGCCACCTCCAGCAGGAAGAGACAACCAGACACATTCCCCTCCGTTCCCTTGTAAGCATTCCATACGGACTGTTCCCCCGGGAAACCCTGATCCATGCTCCTTGACTCCAAGCACCTCCCTACATCCCCATGGTATGTTCCCATGCAATTACAAGGTGCGACATTTACCCATTCACCTGCTATCTCCTCTTTATCCAAGACTACAGACAGAACTTCCAGGTAAAGCAGAAATTTAGCTAAACAATTCAATCTGCTCTACTGGATTCACTGCTCGCAATGGGGGCTCCTCTGCACTGAGGAGGCAAACTGCAGATTAGGTGACCACTTTGCCGAACACCTACACTCTGTCCCTAAAAATGACCTAAAGCTCCCAGTTGCCTGCCGCTTCAACACATTATTGTGTCCCCTGGCCAACATTTCTGTCTCAGATCTGCTGCAGTGTGGCAAAGCACAATGCAAGCTGGAGGAACAACACCTCATCTTCCACCCAGGTATCGAACAGTCTTTAAGATTCAACATTGCTGCTAACAATTTCAGCGCTTGAACACCCCTCTCCATGTATGTTACCCTACTCCCCACACACCTAGGTTCACTCTTGTATGAGTTGCTCCCGGCATAACCAATTTATTTTCAACTGTATGCAATTCCCTTTATCACCTATTCAGCATTTAATATCATCAGCAGTTCCTTTGTCTGCTTCTCTTTTCCTGTCTCTTTTTCTGGGTGCCATCTTCATTTATTCATTGCACACCCTTCCCAAACTCCACTACCACACCCCCATCATTGACATAAATGTGAACATTTCTCAGCTGCCTTCAGTTCTGAGAAAGTGTCACTGAACTCGAAACATTAACTGTTTATCTCTCCACAGATGCTGCGAAACCCATTGTGTTTCTCCGGTGCTTTCTGTTTTTGTTCTAAATTGTTCATATTTGTCCTGCACACAGAGGAAAGATTGGCTTGGACTCACTTAAATTACCATGAAGCTGGCTGACTGACAGACTCCCAGAACACTAGAAAGTGGCTGTTTTTTGACAGAAAGTGATTACATGTTGTCAGTCACTCAAAGAGACAAAGGGACAGCACATTCTACAAGTGCAGTAAATAATTTGAGATAAATTGACAATCACTATTTACAAAAGAAATAAGTATTTAGCTTACAGGTAAACAAATAAAATTTAGATCCGAAATCTTCCTACTCTGGCCACTTCAAGTTCATTTAATAAACAATTGGTTTTTATAGGTTAATGGGGTAAAATGCATCAATAGGATCATCTTTCCTCTTTTCCTGAATGAATAGAGACCATCAAACACGGAACAATCTTAATTAGGTTGTGTACGAAGAGCAGAAATGGATCCAGCAGTCACTAATGGGGTGCACTGCTTCAATCCCTTCTTCAATCTGAACCATTTAATCACTATTTCCTATTGATCAGCCAGCCTTCTTTGTATGTTGCAACGTTTTCTCGTATATGGTATTCATGAAATTTTCTAATAAGCATCTTGTGTGATACCTTAGCACAGGTATCTAAAATTCCAAATACACATCATCTGCATTATCTTTATTTACAGTCAGTTTCATCAGAAATATTAACATTGTTAAAGATATCTTAACTTGAAAAAAATCTTTAAATACTGTCAATTTTGTTTTCAATGTTTATTAATTTTGTCTTAAGTATGGATGCTAAGAGATTGTTCAAAATTGTCATTTGACTAACATCCTTGGTTACTTAGGTTCATATATTTTTTAAAAAACAAGTATGCTTCTTGAATTACTCACTGTTCCTATAGTACAAATTCCATAATTAAAGAAGCCAGAATTATTTCCTTCGACTTTTCTCAACAGATGTGACTGCATTCCATGAGAGCCCAATGGCCTGTGTGCCTTGAGTTTCATTTTTTCTTTATGTTTATAGTATTAATTCTAATGAGGTTTCCCATGCACTCTGAGGTAACTTCATTCTCACTTCCATCTTAATTTACAAAAGTGGAAGCAAGATATTTAGTTAATCTCACCAACAATCATTCATCCTTCACAATTGGACATTGTCCTTGCTTCCTGAACAGCCTTGCCTCTTTTATAGTATTTTTTTATTTTCATCATGCTTATAGGCTGTTAGCTCAGTTGGCTGAAAACCTGTTTTACAATGCTGACTGATTGCAACAGTGTTGGTTCAATTTCTGCACTGGCTGAGGTTATCATAAAGGATTCTTCTTCTCAACCTCTTTCCCCTTGCCTCAGGCATGGAGACCCACAGGTTAAAATGCCACTGATCGTCTCTGACCAGAGAGCAGCACTATGGTGACTACTTATTTTGCATGCTTGTGAAAGCTTCAACTGATTCATGTTATATTATCTGATAGTCTTTTCTTTTATATTTCTTCCAGCTCTTCCAATCTTTTCCCTTTCACCTTTTCACTTCCCAAGTTCCTCATGATTATCTTTAGAATTGTTGCTTTACCTTCACAACCCCTTTTAAATTTTAATTTAACTTTAATCTGTTCATCCACGGAATGTTCTAGTTTAATCCACCCATATATTTTTTCACAGGATTATTTTTAATTTCTATTCTTGTTCATATTTGAATATTTTCTAATGCTGATCTGAAGACTAGTTTTTGGAACTTTTTTGCCCAGTTCGCTTGGCCCAGGTTCCTTTTCATCTGGCTGTACTTTGAAGCTAATCATGTTGTGGTCACCGTTTAGCAACTATTTTCCAACTCTGATATTAGGTATTTACCCCACGTACTTTCTCTGGACTAAGTCAAATGTTTCTTTTGACAAGAAATATACTGATCTGGAAAGTTGGATCCTTTTCAAATTGTGTTTCTACTTCAACCACATGTATTAATTTTACTCCAGTTTACCATGGTATAATTAAAACCAGTCAGGTTTATTTTCTTAGATTATTTTGGAACACCTCCCTGAGATGTCTGCAAATCTTCTTTGCTCTCTTATTTTCACTGTTGTTTGGCTTCATATTACAAACAAGAATTATACCATATCTGTTCCTAATTCTTGTATAAACTTAAAAAATTGGTCTTAAAACAATCCTTTGGATATCCTTATGCTCTAGCACGATGGTAGAACTCTTAATTGATAATATCACTCTGTCTGTCTTGCTATACATGTTATAATAAAGAATATTGTTCCCAGTCCTGTTCAACTGTTAGCTATACATCCATCATACCATTCAATCATATGCACTGCAGTTATTAACATTGTTTAAGATGCTTTGTGCATTCACAAACATGCCACTCAACTGGACTCCATTTTTAGAATATTGACTCATTCTTTTTCTGGTTCATTAAAAAATTCATTTGGTGGGATATCTTGCATGGGTGCAGCAGTCCTTTAATTTCTTTCTAACTCATTGCCTTTTTTCTGTCTTTCATCTCTGACTAGTATTTTCCACATGAGCCTTCTGTTTCCATTTTGAAAGTTTTATTAACTGTTTTCCTGAAACTCAAACTTTCCCTCTTTTTCTAGCTATCTTTAATCAAATGGAATTATTAACATTGAATTGATGTGAATCTTATTAGACCCACATTTATACTTTCCTAATTTTCCATGACAGAAAGTATTTTCGTAATTGACAATGTAATTTTTAACCAGAATACCAAGGTAACATATTAATACCTGTCTTTGACCTCCTACAGAAATGAATGTGTGAATATATTATAACGTAGTTTATCCAAGGTAAATGTTCAGCACAGGTCTGAACCAATTTCATAAAAAAAGAAGTTTGAGTCCCTCTTAACTGGTACCACAAGGATGAAATTACAAACTCCTTGTCTTCCTCTCATCTGAACCAGGGAGAGAAGCAGGAGTTTACTTTCCTTCTGTCCATAAGGAAACTATGGGTGACAATGCGCAAAGTCTGGATCATTGAAGGTTAATGCCAATCACTTCAAGGATTGTGCTTTCGTTAAGTATCTTAGATGCACGTCAATGGGGAAATGTTTCTGTCAGTGACAGGAATGTATAAGCATGAATTTTCAGTTCAGGAAGCTCCTTTCAAGTGAGGGAGTGGATGCAGCTTGGGTCAATTCCAGCTAAAATGGGGAGAAGGGTTGTAGAAATGTTTTACTTAGAGTGATGGTGATGGAGTGGGTTGAGGATGGTATAGCGGTGATGGACACCTTTGTTGTCCGTTGACATAGGTATGTGATGGCATAGAAAATTTCCAGTTTGTTTTCTTTGACTTGGCTTTATTTGGGAAAAGGGAATTATTTTATCCCTGCTCACTTCACAGTCGAGGTACTTGGGTGTTATCAATCTAAGGCCAGTTGTGGGATGCAGGGAGGCAGGCAGGTGCTGGACGGATTTATGAGCATGAGGGAATTCTTCCAGATTGCTTCTGTATGTGGATCCATGATGCAGTACTAATGCAGCACTAAACCTTTTCCTTTGAGAATCCTATCAATTGCTGGGGAGACAGTTAGGCTGAAGGATAAAGCAATATTATACTCAGTGTGGTGTTACATTTACAGCATAATCTACAGGAACGGTACTTTTGCAAACTTGAGAACGTGTTCCGTGTCATTGATATCAGTACCCTGAAAGCAGTTAAGCCATAATTATTTTACTGCGGTGTTGAGATGCTATTCAAATACAGGTTCTTTTATTTGACATCGTTGTGACAATAGGCATGTCGTGTACTGTTTGCTTTCCTAAAGTGGGTGGCTGTGTTCATCATGGGGTAGACTTATGGCTGCCTTTTGTAGAAGGATGTCGATCCCCACTCCCACACTTCCACACTCCCCCCTGCCATCCATTTCCCACACTTAATCCAATCAACCTGCACATTTTTGGACAGTGTGAGGAAGCTGGAGCACCTGGCAGAAACCCATGCAAACACAGGGAGAATGTGCAAACTCCACATAGACAGTGACACGGGCTGAATTGAACCCGGATCCCTGGTGCTGTGAGCCACCATGGCTTCCCTTGCTTGCATTTAATTCCATCTACTACAGTTTTACCTATTCACCTAGTTTATCACTATCTCTTTTAAACCCTGAAGATCAGTTCCTTTGATGAAGTATATTCTTGACCAATGATTTCGGGCAATTTAGAGCAGACATTTAAGATTGAATTTAATTGCATAAACATTTCAATTTTTGTACCTGCAAGTACAAATCTAGAAGGTAAAATCTAGAACACATCTTTCTCACGAGTAAATTTGTTTATTTGAAAATTGTGTGCATTCATAGATAACTTATAATTTTATCCCTTCTGATGCAAAGTGCTGTTTGACAAATGTATTATATGCCTCAAGTGGTCAATAGTCCTGTACGGTAAGAAAATTTAACCTTGGATGTCAGTAGACTGACCACTACTGAGTTAATGAGAGACAACAAGGTGCAGGGCTGGATGAACACAGCAGGCCAAGCAGCATCATAGGAGCAGAGAGGCTGATGTTTCGGGCCTCGACCCTTCATCAGAAAAGGGGGAGGGGAAGGGGGTTTTGAAATAAATAGGGAGAGAGTGGGAGGCGGATAGAAGAGGGATAGAGGAGAGGATAGGTGGAGAGGAAACAAACAGGTCGAAGAGGCGGGGATGGAGCCAGGAAAGGTGAGTGTAGGTAGGGAGTTAGGAAGGGGATAGGTCAGTCCAGGGAGGACGGACAGGTCAAGGGGGCGGGATGAGGTTGGTCGGTAGGAGATGGAGGTGTGGCTTGAGGTGGGAGGAGGGGATAGGTGGGAGGAAGAACAGGTTAGG
>NC_063350.1:20123247-20189301 GCF_021869965.1 Rhincodon typus | reverse complement strand
AAACCCCCTTCCCCTCCCCCTTTTCTGATGAAGGGTCGAGGCCCGAAACGTCAGCCTCTCTGCTCCTATGATGCTGCTTGGCCTGCTGTGTTCATCTAGCCCTGCACCTTGTTGTCTCGGATTCTCCAGCATCTGCAGTTCCTACTATCTCTACTACTGAGTTAATCTTGGCTTTCCTTCATACCAACACAACAGAGGTCTTTGATCAGAAGTAACATCCCTCATTTGATTTTAATGTCTTCATGACCAGTCCAAGAGCATTGTAACCTAGTCTGCAAGGCAAAGGCTATTCCACTGCTGTCACTTCCCCTCCATATGCCCTGGTACAGTACGGAAATCAAACCGGAAAACTTCAGAACTACTTGGCTTCCAATTCCAATAGCATTGCTGTAATTTCTGGCCAATCAGCTGTGTAGACAGAATACCAAGTGTGTGCTTATTCAATTCCATTTATAACTCCTTTTCAAATGACTTCTTCATATTTCTATTTATGGCTTACATTTAAGTTATTTCATTTAATCAAATTATTAATTGATTATTTTTTAAAAGAAGCTACTGAAATCTATCAACAATTTAAACAGGAAAATAATGTAATTCTTCCAATTAAATATTCACCTAGTAATATTAAATACTTCGCAACAAGATGTTACTAGCATAAAACCCTGTCAGAAAGAGTTGGATATTAGTAAGCCATGCGTCACATTTTAATAATGCTGCACACCTAGCAAACCTATGTTGATGTAATTGCAGTGGAAAGTTCATTGAATAGTCACCTTGACCAGTAAATCTAATTGCTGATAGGAGGCAGATGTCTGCGGCATGCATGTGGTAAGTGGCAAACATTTATTCCCCAACTAATTGCAATGGGAGCTTAAATGATACCTCTTAGTCTTTTCCTGAGGTCCCAAACATCACAGAAGCCAGTCTTCAACCAAATTGATTCATGCTACATAATGGAAACAAAGAACTGAAGACACTGGATACTTCAAAGACTATGGACCCTGACAATATTCTAGCAATAGTACTGAAGACCTGTTCTCCAGAATTAGCCATGACCCTATCTAAGCTGTTCCACTAAAGCTACAACAACAGCATCTGCCAAACAGGTGCCCACATATGTCCTGTGCTCAAAAAATCAGGATGAGTTCAATCTGACATATTGCAATATTAATAGGCTATTCTCCATCAAAGCGATAAAAATGTCATTGACAGTGTTATCATGTGGCATTTGTCAAGAAATAACCTGTCACTGACACTCAGTTTGGCTTCCACCAGGGCTATTCACCTGCTGACCTCTTTACAACATTAGTCTAAACATAGGCAAAACAGCTGAACTCCAGAAATGAAGTGAGAGTGATTGCCCTTGACATCAAGGCAGCATTCAACCAAGTATGACATCAAGGAACCCTAGCAAAGTGTGAGTCAATGGAAATCAAGAAGAACGCTCTCATCTGTCCTTACTTTTGTCCTGGGCATATGGTTGTGAGTGTTGGAGGTCAAACATCTCACATTCAGGGCCATTGCTGCAGAGTTCCTCAGGGTGTTGTCCTCAACCCAACCACCTTCAACTGCTTTGCATTGTTATGGACTGCCCTCCATCATAAGGTCAGAAAATGAAGTCAGAAATAGGGATGTTCGTTGATGACTGTACGATGTTCAGCACCATTTGCAACACTTCAGATACTGCAGCAGTCCGTGACCATGCATCAAGGTCTGGACAACATCCAATCTTGGAGTGATAATTGGCAATAACATCCATGCTAGGCAATGACCATCACCAGCAAGAAAGAATCTAACTATTGCCTCTTGATATTCAATGGCATTTCCATTAAGCAAGTCCAACAACGCTCAAGAAGCTTGAAACACTCTAGGTCAAAGCAGCCTGCTTAATTTTCACCCTTCCCACCACCTTCAATATTCACTACCTTCAACGCTGAAACGCAAAGACAGCAGAGTGCACCATCTGCAAAATGCACTGCAATAACTCACCAAGGCTCCTGCAACAGCACCTCCTACCAACTTGGGTAAAAAGAGCAGCAGATACATGGGAATGCCACCATCTACAAGTACCCCTCCAAGCCACACACATCCTGATTCAGAACTTTATCATCATTCCATCACTGCTGCTGGGTAAAAATTCTGGAACTGTCTTCCTAACACCACTGGGGTTTCCCTATACCCCAGCCACTGCAGTAGTTCAAGAAGATAACTCACCACCACCACCTGCTCCAGGTGAAATTGGGGATGGGCAACAAATGCTGGCCTATCTAGCAATGTCGACATCCCATGAACAAATTAAAAAAAACTACATCTCTGTCAACAAGGTAATGAGGAGGTCAACGAGGGAAAATCTTCTGAAAAAATCAAAATACGCCTGATTTGTTCAGAAATCTTAAAACATGATATAATGAGCTTACAGTTCAACATTGAAACTGATGGTGAACAATTGATCATTTGTCTGAATTCTAAAGAAATAGCCAAGATGTTGCCAAAGTACAACAGTTCAGATTGTGGCCAATGAGATGTGACTCAACTACTGATAATGTACGAGGGAAGTGTTAAGCAATAGCAGTTACACAGTTAGGATACAAATAAATGCCACAAAAAAAGAAGCAGATCTAGACTTCATTGAAGAGTTTGAAGTCTACACATCCAAAAATCACAAAATGTGTGGACCTCCATACCGTCCTCCACACAGTGCTAATTTTTTGAAGTTTTGTGTTATCTGCGAGCTTTGAAACTGTCCCCTGCACACCAAAGTACAGATAATTAATATATATCAGGAAAAGCCAGTGTCCCAATATCAACCCCTGGGAACTCAACTGTAAACCTTCTTCCAGCCCAAAAAATATCCATTGATCATTATTCTCTGATGGGTGCATGAGACTGGAACTGGATCAAGGAGGTTAGTCAAAGCAGCATGAATTGTAATCTTGTTAAGTTTAAAGAGGAAGTGTGAGGGGAAGATGTTCATAAGGAAAGTGAAGATGTGAGGGGGAGATGAGATATTGGGAGAATGTGTAATGATGTCAATATCACATGCATACATGCAGAGAATAGGAAGGGAGCAGAAGTTCAAACAGGATCTTAAGAGCATATGCGTATATGAAGCTTTAAATGAAGACTCCTTACAGAAAGTACCATGGACTCAAGAAACAATATTTGGCGAAACTAAGTAGAGTTAGTCCCCATAAATATAACTAAACAATTAGTATAAACCGAGCTCCATCAGGGCAATTATTAGTTGTTATGTAAATTTACCATTATATTACTATATATTTTAAAAAAAAATTATACCTGGCAATAATGGGCATTCCAACAGACATATAATCTTAAACTCTTAACTGAAATGACCATGTCAGGAATCTTGTAGAAAAATCATTCTAAGAAGCCATGGCCCAACATGGGGATTCCATACTTTGACCTCAGGTGAAACTGCAGATTTGGACCAAATACGTGGGGCTTAACTGGAGGAAGCATTTGGAGCTGGGGCCTATCAGAGGAGGTCATTGTCCGGACCCATGAAGATGAAGAAGATTTTTTTGAATTGAGTTTTTAATGTGGCCTTTTGTCACAAGGGCTGTTTGGCTACACCTTGGTTGCTTTACAAATCTGGATTTTATTCTTCACCAGTACTTTTCTGGACTTTTCATTAAATTGCTAGAAAAAGATGACAGTCTCTACAAACATTGACACTGATAACTAACTTTCCAGGTGATTTGGGAACATTAAACGTACTCTGCAAGATCCTTTGTTTGTATCTTACTTCCATGCTGATTTGACTAACCTCCTTGATCCGGTTCCAGTCTCATGCACCTGTCAGAGAATAATGATCAATGAATATTTTTTGGGTTGGAAGAAGGCTTCTGGTGGCGTTCCCAGGGGTTGGTATTGGGACACTTGCTTTTCCTGATATACATTAATTATCTGGATTTTGATGTTCAGGGGACAATTTCAAAGCATCAGATGACGCAAAACTTGAAAAAATTGGCACTGTGAGGAGGACAGTGTGGAACTCCACACATTTTGTGATTTTTGGATGTGTAGACTTCATCTCTTCAATGATATCTAAATCTGCCTTTCTTTGTGGCACTTCCTTGTATCTTTAACTGTTTGTCGGCTGTTGCTTGGCACTTCCCCTGCACATAATCAGTAGTTGAGTCATACCTCATTAGCCACAATCTGAACTGTTGTATTGTGGGCTACATCTTGGCTATTTCTTTTCAGAAGAATGCTCAATGGCTTACCATCAGTTTCTATGTTGAACTGTAAGCCATTACATCATGTTCTAAAGTTTCTGAAGAGATCAGGAGTAGTTTAATTTTTTTGTACATGTTCTTCATTCTATTTCCTGTAAACAAAAGATTGCTTCTCAATACCAGGTGTTGTCGTCTGAATGAAAAGACTTGTGATGAAACTGATTTGGCTTTCTAGAAAAAACAGAACTGTGTTTATAAAATGGAATGTTAGCAGATGCAAATATCGGAAAGTCTGAATTAGCAAATCATATCATCAGTGCAGATTTCTGAATTAGTTCAAATTGAACTGTGCTGTGTGAGAATTAGCACAGCAATTATTCTTCCCAACATATATAAACATTACATCTACAAATGCAAGTGTAGACAGGAAAACTAACAATTTTGGGTTAGCTTAAGTTTGTAATATTATGTGTGAAAGCTGTTAGCCAGAAAGCAGCTGTAAATATCAGCAAATGCAATTGCATTTCCAATATTAATTTCCTGTGCATTCTGTATGTTTATTATTCTTGATGTCAGATTATAAAAATGTAATTATTCATTTTTAATCATTACTAAGTAAACAAAATTAGCTAATCTTTTATTAATAAAGAATCTCAGGCAAGAATGATATTTCAGAAAATAGAGTCAAAATTATCTTCCAATCATTGATCGTGATAAATAAGCATAAAGCATTGTAGAGAAATTAGTTTTTGAGGGTACGATTATAATAATGTCGAGCAATTAAATATGTGATGACATGGCCAGTTAAATTATCCTCTTCTCACTGTTTCAAACGTAGCTTCCAGAAGATTGAAGACAAACCATTCAGAGAACACTTGGACTTCTTAATGCAAACGTTAAGTGGGATATTGAGCCAAATTTTCCTGAAATAAATGCATGTTAACAACAAATGCGTTACTAATGCTTAAATGGCCAAAAAGTTGAACATTTGAAGAGATTGTCTGTGCATTTCAAATCTGCAGACACTGACATTTGATTTGCCACGCAGAAACATCATCTTGCTCTTATCAGAGGAGCAATTTACTGCAGATACTGGAATCTGTGCTGAAAACAACAGGTGCTGGAGATCACAGCGGGTCAGACAGCATCAGACCTCTGATGAAAAGTCATCTAGACTCAAAACATTAGCTTGCTCTCTCTCTCCATGGATGCTGTCTGACCTGCTGTGATCTCCAGCATTTGTTGTTTTCAGTTGCTGTTATCAGATTTGGTTTTTAGGAACTTGCGTAATTGTCACATTAATTGTCTGCTGAACATATATACAGACAAACATATGAGCTAGGAACAGTTCCTCAAGCCTGGGCCGCATTCAGTAAGATAATACATTTCTCTGTATCCCACAGTAACTGTTCATCCCTTTGCATATCAAAATCTATCTACCTCTGCCTTAAAAATGTTCAAAGATCTTGTTTCTACTGCTTTTGAGGAAAAGAGTTCCAAAGGCTCAAGACCTTCTCTGAGAAAAAGAACTGTCATCTGACATAACTGGGTGATTCCCTATTTTAAACAATGACCATTTTTTAAACATTTTTTAAAATTCATTTGTGGGATGTAGGCATCGCTGGCAGGCCAGCATTTATTG
Organism: Rhincodon typus; assembly: GCF_021869965.1. Lineage (NCBI taxonomy): Eukaryota > Metazoa > Chordata > Chondrichthyes > Orectolobiformes > Rhincodontidae > Rhincodon > Rhincodon typus. Next base: position 20,183,460 of record NC_063350.1, on the reverse strand, counting down.
CCCGTCCCCAGTTGCCCTTGAGAATGATTGCTGTGAAAATTCTCACACAGCACAACAGTTGTTCAATTTGAACTCATTCAGGGAATTCCAGCATTTTGACCCAACAACAGCGAAGGAATGGTGATATATTTCCAAGTCAGAATGGTGAGTAGTTTGGAGAGGAACTTGAAGGTGGTGGTGTTCCCATATGTCTGCTGCCCTTCTCCTTTCAGATGGAAGTGGTTGTGGGTTTGAAAAGTGCTGTCTGAGGATCTTTGGTAAATTTCTGCAGTATATCTTGTAGATAGTACACACTGCTACTACTGAGCATCAGTGGTAGAGGGAGTGGATGCTTGTGGATGTGGTGCCAGTCAAGCAGGTTGCTATGTCCTGGATGGTGTCAAGCTTCTTAAGTGTTGTTGGGGTTGCACTCATCCAGGCAAGTGGGGCGTATTCCATCACACTCCTAACTAGTGCCTTGTAGATGGTGGACAGGCTTTGAGGAGCCAGGAGGTGAGTTACTTGACGCAGTATTCCAAGCTTCTGGCCTGCTCTTGTAGCCACTCTGTTAATGTGGTGAATCCAGCTGAGTTTCTGGTCAATGGTAACACCCAAGATGTTAATAGTGGGGGAATTCAGTGATGGTAACACCATTGAATGCCAAGGGGTGGTGGTTAGATTGTCTCTTGTTCGTGATGGTCATAGCCTGACATTTGTGTGGCATGATCATTACTTGTCACTTGTCAGCCCAAGCCTGGATATTGTCCAGATCTTGTTGCCTGTGAACGTGGACTGCTTCAGTATCTGAGGAGTCACAAATGGTGCAGAACACTGTGCAATCATTGGCGAACATCCCCACTTCTGACCTTATGATGGAGGGAAGATCATTGATGAAGCAGCTGAAGATGGTTGGGCCTAGGACACTACCCTGAGGAACTCCTGCAGAGATACCCTGGAGCTGAGATGATTGACCTCCAACAATCATGACCGTCTTCCTACGTGTCAGGTATGACTTCAACCACTGGAGAGTTTTCCCCTAATTCCTATTGATTGCAGTTTTGCTAGGGCTCCTTGATGCCACACTTGGTCAAATGCAGCCTTGATGTCAAGGCCTATCACTCTCACCTCACCTCTGGAATTCAGCTCTTTGCCATGTTTGAACCAAGCCCTATCTTTTGCACTGATGTGCTGGGCTCTTCCATCACTGAGGATGGGGATATTTGTGGAGCCTCCTCCTCCAGTGAGTTGTTTAATTGTCCACCACCATTCACTACTGAACGTGGCAGGACTGCAGGGCTTAGATCTGATCTGTTGGTTGTGGGATCACTTAGCTCTGTCTATCACTTGCTGCTTATGCTGTTTGGCATGCAAGTAATGCTGTTTGGTTGACAGTTCATCTTCAGGTATAGCTGGTGCTGCTCCTGGCATACCCTACTGCACTCATCCTTGAACAAAGGTCGATCCCTGGCTTGATGGTAGTGGTTGTGTGGGGGATATTCCAGGCCATGAGGTTACAGATTGTGCTGTAATACAATTCTGCTGCTGTTGATGGCCCACAGTGTCTCATGGATGCCCAGGCTTGAATTGCTGGATCTGTGTGAAGACTTTCCCATTTAGCACAGTGATAGTGCCACACAACACGATGAAGGTTATTCTCAATGTGAAGGCGAGACTTTGTCTCCACAAGGACTGTGCAATGGTCACTCTTGCCGATACTGTAATGGACAGATGCAACTGCAGTTTGGTAAGGATGAGGTCAAGTATGTTTCTTCCTCACCACCTGCCGCAAACCCAGTCTAGTACCTGACTAACTCGATCAGTAGCACTGCTGCTGAGTCACTCTTGATGGTGGGCATTTAAATCCCCCACCAGAGTACATTTTGTGCCCTTGCCATCCTCAGTGCTTCCTCAAGTGTTGTTCAACATGGAGGAGTACTGAATCATCAGCTGAGGGAGGACTGTATGTGGTAATCATCAGGAGGTTTCCTTGCCCATGTTTAACCTGAAGCCATGAGACTTCATGGGGTCCAGCAACACCCTCCCTGACTGTTGTCCACTGTGTCGCCACCTCTGCTGGGTCTGTCCTGCCGGTCAGACAGGACATATCCCGGACTGGTGATAGTGGTGTCTGGGACATTATCTGTAAGGTATGATTCCGAGAGTATGACTATGGCAATTTTGGCACTATCCCCCAGATGTTAATGAGGAGGACTTTGTAGGGTTGACAGGGCTGTTTCTGCCGTTGTCTTTTCCAGTGCCTAGATCAATGCCAGGTGATCCGTCCGGTTTCATTTATTTGAGACTTTGTAGTGATTGGTACAACTGAATGGCTTGCTAGGCCATTTCAGAGGGCAATTGAGAATCAACCACATTGCTGTGGGTCTTGAGTCCCATGTAGGCCAGACCAGGTGAGGATGGCAGATTTCCTTCCCTGAAGGACGTTAGTTTTTCCGACAATTGACAATGATTTCATGGTGGTGAGTAGATTCTTAATTCCAGATTTAAACCCAGAACATTAGCTGAGTTTCCTGGATTACTGGTCTTGTGATAATACCATTCAGCCATCTCCTACCCCTCTTCTAATCAACCTTCTCAGAGATGTTATTATACATCTCTGGAGCAGCTAGGACTAAATGTAGGCCTCCTGGCTCAGAGGTAGGGACACAACCACTGAACTACAAGAGTTCATTAAAGGCGCCTAGTTTTGGATTCACCCTAAAATGGAACATTTTTTGTACATCTACCCTGTCAAGACCCTTCAGGATTTTCATTGATTCAATTAAGTCTCATCATATAATGACAAAGTTCATAATTAAGAGTTTTTTTTAAATGATATATTAATTGATAGGGCAATGCCAAACAGATTGATTGGCCCAGAAAAAAATTAAGGTTTCAAGTCTCCTTCTTGGATATGCTTAATTGTTAAACATTTTAAAATACTTTGAATTTTTGGTCTTTTTAAAAGAAACCTTGTTTTTGCTGCTATTAACCAAATATAAAGTAAGATTGCATTTCCGAACCTGACCCGACGCAAATTCATCCTCCTTCTCCATGTGAAATTTAATATCTGCTTTCTATTCTCATTAAGACCCTGTTTGAGACTATTAAGTAAGATATTCATTTAACTTTTATCCCATATTAAAAGTACTGAAATCAATTTTAATAAATTGTACTTACTCTGGAGTGTAAACATAAATAGGGTAATAAACAAGGTTTTTTTTATAATGATGTCTTTAGTTTATTTGATTCAGTGTTCAAGGAGAGATGTTCTAGAGGAGAATATGGTATAAATCTGAACAGTGTCCACTGAGAAAAATCACCCTTTTTATTAGACAATATCAAAAGATGATCTCCAAGCTATATTAAAACAGTGTTCTTCTCATAATCTGTATCAATAAATGGACCCTTCTGTCTTACTAGATTCTTAATAGTTTAAATTAGTTGTTCATTTAAAACTATTCAGATTTCAAATGACTATCTATCACTGTGAATTAACCTGAATTGGGAATATTTCCATTGAGAGGAACCAATACAGAAGAACTGAATTTATATAGTGCAGGTAACCTGTACACCTAGGTGACAATGAAATGTCAGCACAAACTTGCTCGATTGAGGCTTTTATTATGGAAATATTCATTCAGCACATTTTTATTTCTTATGTATTTAACTAATTTGTTATTCATTATTGATTACTTGTTTGGTTTTATTGACTTCAGAGTATTCTGTTCATGTACTGTGCCAATTTTAGGAGAATTCCAATCTCTCATAATCAGCATATTTTGGTCAAAAAGAGTGATGCGAAATCTGGTAGTGCAATAAAATTGAAAATCTCTGCTGGACTATGGTAAATTAGATTTTTCACATTTTCTACTTCTGCTGAAAACAGGAGATTGAATATTCACCATCAAGAGCGCTATGATAATATATCAACATCATTTAACTCAAGACCTTAGAACAGCTTTGATGTTTTGGATAGTCCGGACTCATTATGAGTACAAGTACATTGAGTTCTGGCTTAATGTTGTCTCACTTAACATTGCTTCAGTCTAACTCCATTCATAAACTAGTGTCAGTAAATCCATTTAATGTTGCCAGTTTCCCTTCAATGTCATTTAGTGCTGGCTTCTTCCACTGTGACCTGCCTACTGACATGGTTTTACTTGCAGCGCTGCCTCTGATACCCCAGTACCTTTTCACCATGCTGTTGGCCTTGCCATTTGCCCATTCCACTCTGTAATGCCTTCTGCCCTTTCTTCCCTTCTCCTTCTTGGGTTTTGCCTCTTTTCCACCTTACCACCCACCATTGCTCCCCAGTGTCAGCTTCCTCCTGACATTGCTGACCCTAACCCCTGGCCTCACTTCCCACCCTTTATTCTCATCTTTGACCTGACATCTATTCTTCAGCCATCCCCTCTGTGTTCCCATTCTGAAATCACACTGAAGTCCTTGTCTCCATCTGGTGGTAGCCATTGGTGTCTGTTGTTCTCCTGGGACTTCAGTTGCTACCTAATGTCTGCCACCAGATGGAGCCTGGTCAATTTAAAAATACTGTGAAGGTGAGTGTAACTTAAAAATATTCTATTTCTTTTTATATTCAGCGAGATATTTAACTTTGTGAGTTATTTCAGCAATAAATATATGGTGCTGTTCATGTATGATACAGTATTTCAACTTGTACATTGCTTTCCTGGAACAGAAATGTCCGAAGGAACCTAACTTTGGCTTTAACATTAGTTCCTATGGGATCTTATGATTCACATAAAGTCATTTTACTTAAAGTCACAATTTTCAGGAGTGCAACCTATCTCTCTATCTACAGTGGTCTAGTGATAGTTATTCATCTATAGTTTGAATTAATTTGAGTGTATTATGAAGCCTGAAATAGGGAAATCTAAGTCATTTTTATTCAGGTTCCAACAGTTTATTGATGGGTAATTGAGTTTTCATTACAATCTTATCCATGCTTGTTCTATGTAGGTCTAAAAATTTAGATTCAATTTAAAAATTCTCTCAAACAAATTACTTGGATTCAATTTAAGCAAATTCTTTAATCAACCAATTATAATGTCCAAAGCCTCTAAGTAAGGCATAATGTCCTTATAAAGAAGTTTTGATTTTTATGCATTATTAGTATAAATTTCATATTGAACTTTCCATTGAACTGTAGCTGTACTTGTCTACATTTGATAAACCAGATAGTAAGATTAATCCTTTCTTTTTCACTTCCACCCCACAAAATTTTAGAAATCTTAAGGTTAGAGTTGAAGCTAAGGCTAATTAATGCAAGAAGAATTCAGAGCAACATAAGTTTCTAACATGCTAAAGACTGGAAGTATAAAGTCCTGGACTAACAATTCCGAAAATATGAGCTTAGGTTTCACCTAGGCAGTTTGAGACTTTGGATTCAACTTTTAACAAGTAACAAAATGAAAATAAATAGAAGTTGGCAAAAAGTGACCATAAAGCTGTGTGATTGTTATAAAACCCAACTGGTATAAAAGAAAAATATCTTTCCACACTGATGTGCTTGAGCCTATTTATAACTGCAGTACCAAACCAATGTGGTTGACTCCTAGGTTATCTCTGAAATAGCCTAGCAAGCCACTCATCTGATTTTGATCACATTCACAGAGCAAGTAGTGAGAAGGGTCTAGGCCGAAACGTCAGCCTTCCTGCTCCTATGATGCTGCTTGGCCTGCTGTGTTCATCCAGCTCTACACCTTGTTATCTCAGGGATACACAATAGATGTGAGTCTTGTCAATGACATGCAAATTCTGAGAATGAAGTTAGGGGAGATTGTCTTAAGAATGAAGGAGGGAGGAAAGTTTTATTGCTACTTCTGACATAACATCACCAAACAAAGGAGGCACACAATACAGTCTATACCTCCATCACATGTAATGCTACATTATTAAAATTACACAGTCTTCCTTGAAACCTTTTCCTGTCTAATGGATGGTTAGTAAATGTGAAGCTGAAATAAGAAATCTTCTTATTAAGAAGTTCCATCCTACATCTATCAGGCCAATTAGTATCTAACAACCTGCTCTGGAAACTTAACTTAGAATAGATAGCTCTGACAAATTCCAGTTAAAGTATCAGAGTCAATTCTAAACATCATTTTCAAACAACAATACTATAAAAATAAAAGTAACGCCACCCTATTCTGAATGTTAAAAGATCCCTTAAAACAATAAAGCAAAAATCTGTATCTTCAAAAGCCAATCAGTTCTTCCTTGATTCATACCCAATGTGTATATTGAGGTTTGTCAAAATTTCATCCATTAGTTGATATGTATTGTTTGTAGACAAATGGATTCACAAACTGGAGAAATCATTGACTTTGCCCACCTCTGGTGGCAGAATTTAAAATGGTCTGATCATTTATTTCACTAGCATGTATGTAATCCTTTCTTCAAGCAGCTATTAAACAAAAGAGTTTTGCCAAACACATTTTCCATGAAGCCAGTGCCCTTTTAAAACAATTTTCTTTAACCTTTTTCCATGTCAGTGACCACCCAGCAGGGGCTTCCTCTCCTAATTTCTGAAAGATATTTTTTCACATCTATCCAAATGAAAACAGTGCTATCATTGCAGCAAAACCTTTTTAAATTAGTGAACAAACACAACGAGTACATGCTCAACAACAAATACAGGGCAATTTAGAAATTTGAATGAAACAGAATCTTTGGATCTTGAGAGCCCAAGCAATTTGCTTGTAAATGCAAATTTAATTCTTCAAAATCATAATAAACAAAGGCAGAGGCTGTGTGACTTGCCAAAGGTAGCCAATCCTTCTTGATCTGTCTGCAGCTTTTAACACAGTCGCTATAGCACCCTTCTTCAACACCTCTCCACTGCTGCCCAGTTGGATGTCATCATATTGACTTTGTTCCATTCTTACTTACCAAATGGTAGCCAGAGAATCACCTGTAATGACCTCTCTTACTGCTTATTCACAGCTACCTCTAAGGAACTCCAATGTTTGGCCCCCTCCTATTTCCAATTGTACATGCAACCTCTAAACAAAAAAAAGTTACTTTTGACATTACACTGCCCAGGGCTTTGTGGAACATTCTGTATTTGGGGCTGTTGTCCTGTGTCCCCGATTGATTGGTACCAGGATGGCTGTGTCATGTCTTTTCAATATTTTGATTTCCCTACGCGTGCTTTAAACACCTGAGCATGTAAATTCCTCTCTATAGCTCTCTTGGACAGGCTTGCTAGCTACCACCCCCATTCCCTGCTACATTGATAGGTTGGCAGAACCTTCAGCACTCTCCCCTAATAGGCTGATCAACAACCTTCCTCCCTTACATAAGGTTCACCAGCAAATAATGTTCCTTTCTACCCCCCTCCCACCTTCACAAATATACTATCATCTCTCTTCACCCCTTGCTTCCAACTGATTAAAGCCCATCACCTGTTAGTGACAGAGTTGGTTGCTCTGACATTGATGTCAGTCATCTCTACCTCACAACTATCTTTCATAGTCTCACCACTGTCTCTATTTTGCTTATCTGATATTTAGTACTGGATAAGCAGAAATTATCCCCAATTGAATATTGGGAAGACCAAATCCATTATCATCAACATCTGCCAGGAGCTCCTTTCCTGAGCCGTCCATTTTCTCATTACTTCATTCTGAAGGCAGATGGTGAAATAAGAAACCAGACATCAATCTTTTACTGAAAACTGATTGACATATGTAACATATGTATGTCTGACTCTTCCCTAAACAACAGCTGGTGTCGCAAAGTTTCTCTTGGTACCATTTGAATAAACAATATGCTAAAAGTCATGCAATCGACCATTAAAAGGGTATTGTAACAAAAACCAAGTTTAAAAGTAGAATTCAGAGATAGTAAGAACTGCCGATGCTGGAGTCAGAGATAACACAGTGTGGAGCTGGAGGAACACAGCAGGCCAGGCAGCATCAGAGGAGCAGGAAAGTTGATGCTTTGGATCGGGAGAATTGCCAAATTAAAATTGAATAATGGGAGTTGACATTGCAGTGCATCCTCTGTGGTGTCCACCAGTGGAGGAAGACCACAAGCATATTGACAGACAACATGTGCTCTCTCTTCAACACACTCAGGCGCAGAAGAGTCTGGTCAAGAACTCTCCTCCCTTCCAACAGGTTCACCAGCAAATAACACCATCCCCCCACCCAAGGCCCCACCTTCACAACTCATGGAAGAGAGGTGAGGAGTTGGCTTGAACACCCACTGCTTCCATGGCACACTGTCTGGACCTGTGATGGTTACCTTGGCCAGGCTTAAGAGCAGGAAAATGAAGTCTTACAATCTGCCCACTCCACTCCATACCGGGTATCTAAAGCACAGGACTGTGTGATCAAAGTACAAACAAAATCTGAGAAACAGTCCCTTTGAAATAATGAAGTTTTTCTTTTTTGTTAGAATAAATGTCATCCTGTTCAGAGATGTTAATACACATCTCTGGAGCAGGTGGGACTTTAACCTAGGCCTCCTAGGCCAGAGGCAGGGGCACTACCACTCTACCACAGGAGTGCTCAATGAAGCTTCTCTTTATACTCTAAGCAAATGACTAACAAATAAACTAACTAACTGATTGATAGATAGCCCCTCAAAGAGGTACAGGAACTAAATATAAATCACTAAAGGAAACAACAAATTTAAATTCAGTTGGTGGGAGACGTTGCAATCTAACCCTAGCTGTGCCTTCTGGGCATGAAAGAATTCTTCTTTATATTCTATTCAAAACCCATAAGGAGCTAATACACATATTAGACAGTCCTTTAATATGCAGATCAAATATTCAACAGAAACTTGTGAAATTAAACTAAAATTTGTTGGTGATGATGCATCCCTTTTAGACTGACTTAAAGTACATTTGGAATAAACCAAAGAAATCAAATCAACAATATTAATAGACTGACATCCCCTTAAATGGGCACTGCAACAAAAATCAAAACTTTGAAAGAATCTTATAAAATTAAACCCAAATGTTGTTTAAACATCAGTAATGCATTCCAGCCCCAGCAGTGCCCATTGATCAAAGAAGACCTTAAGTGTATCAGTAGAATGTATGTGCTGTCTTTCTGAGAGCACTCAAGTATTCACATAACCATGGAAGGGAGTTAGGCAGTTGGATCTAACAATGTCTTCAGTGGTCTGCTGTCTGGACCTGTTAATGCCCACTTTGGGCAGGCCTAGGAGCAAACCCATGAAGAATTCTTCAATCAGCCCACCTACCTCTATACCTGATGTCCAACAATCAGTAATGTGGGCTGCATACCGATGTAACTAGATCATACCTAGATCATAGTAAAGGGCTGTTGTGGCACACACCTCTGGACTATTAGCCTTGATTCAAGTCCCACCTGCTTCACTGTGCAATAACATCTCCAAACAGGTTATTTAGAATGTATCTACCTAGAACTTGGACTAGAATGTAGTAGACATAACAGATCTGGGAGCTTGTGAACCGTCTTAATGTCCTATTGCAACAGACTACTGTATACAACATGCTGTACATCAAATTGCTGATGATAACAGGGAGAACTTCAACACAGAGAACTAACTACTGGGACAGACAGCACGTCTGGATTCAAGGTGGAATATCACATTTCGTCTGAATGGTTGGCAAGAGTGAGGAAATTGGAGGGTGTACAGTAACAGCCCATTGAGGAAACCCCTCTATGCAAAGTTGAAAGGCACAGAGGGAATTTTTGAGAGACAGCTCAAATTGTAGGGCATAGTTTCCCAAGTGAGATTTCCAGGTCCAGGGCTGATATGAAATTCAGTTTGAATGTTGTTCAGTTCAACGGTAGTCCACTACATGTTTGAGCTGCCATGTCACCATGATGAGTCCATTATTACATGTCTTTTATTTTTCTAATATTTAGTTTGGAAAAGGAAGAGAACAACAGACTGATGAGAACAGACTGTTCAGAACTGGTGCAGAAAGCTAGTGCAGTTAAGTACTGCTTTAAGTATACTATAGATGAACCTGCACTGAGATGTTATACTCAGAGACTGACAGCTGGTTAGTTGTTGAATTAGTCATTCAAGGGATGACTGGTGCTGGGCAGCCAACCACAGAGAATATTTAAAAAGATAAAGAACCAAAGGGTGATCTGGTTTTTAACTAGGTTTTTGAGCAGGAAGTGGTGTTGCTTTGGAAGCTAGGGACTAGATTTTTTTACGGTTTTTCTCTTTTCAATTATTCCTCCAGTTTATTGATTTGTTGAAAGTGCTGAGAAAAGAACCCCATTAAATCATAAATAAGGACAAGTCTCCGGAGGTCTGCAGAAGCTGTTTGCATTGAACAGTAACTTCAGAATTCAAGCAAGATACAATCATGTGTGCCGATAATACAACCCATAGGATTTCATGAAGACTTGATATTCATTGTTGACACTGTTACTGAACTGGCAACTTACGATTTTTAAAAATTTATCCCTTAACTATGTTTGTCAGTGTATGAGTGGATGGGTGATCAAAGAAGATTGGGCTTAGGTTGTAAATATTAATCAGACTGCCTTATAGCATCTGTGCTCTGTTAAATTTACGTTATTAATAATAAATTGTGTATTTTTGTTTAGACTATAAACCTAATGTCCAAGATCCACTTTTGTAATGTCTGCTTAGGAACAAATGAGCAATTATGAGGGTGATCAAATGTTTTAATTTCACTGTGTTACAAATTAACTTTTAGTGAGTCTGGTTTGGTCAGCTTGCTATCCCTGTGTTGTAACAAATGTAAGTACCTTTGTGGGCCGAGCGAGCACCAGAGTTTAAATACTCTGGATGGCATTGGCAATCAGCTGGACACTAAGACAGTCACACAAGCAAGAACTTTTGCCATCACCCTGCCTATTCCTCTGCCATCTGTCTCTCTTTATATCTGCTCAGAGTATTTTTTCAATTAATGCTCTTCACCTGTGTATGATTAATTTTAATAATGCAACTAAAGTACCAGTAACATACTTGGCAACTATCTAAAGCTAAGTAGACTTGTTAAAATTCACTGACTAAATTTCCTGACCTCTCTATGTCTTTCCCCCTTTGTGTGACTCCATACAACCTATTTCCTTGACCAACAATTTAGTTACTTGCCTTATTATTTCTTTGCATGGCTCAGTGTTAACATTTGGTTTATAATATTTCCATGAACTGCCTTCAGATGTTTTACTGTGTTAATACGTTTTATGAGGACAAGTTGTTGATTTCATTTTCAAATTGAAAACATTCCAACTTACTTCCTAACTGATTTTGTAATTGTATAACACTGATATCGTTAGATTGGTAGATGTCTTTTCTAAGCACCAAAGTTATCATGACATTGCAGAACTGTGGTTGTGTGTACATCTTTTAGTTGTACATTATGTCATTGGTTGTGTTGGCCAACTCAGATCTATAGCTGATAACTGAACTCCAATAATATTGGAACCTAGTCTTCTTAATATAATACTAGTAGATTTTTAAAAAAATTGTAGTTGACAGTTTCAAAATATTCTGTATATAAAAAAGACCAAATTAGACAATTTAAATTATTTGACAACAAGTATGAATATTATTCTGAAATAGAGGGCAGGTTAAATCCCTGGTTATTGACTGCTTAATAACTATCTATAACTCTTCCATTTAGAATCATAGAATCCCTACAGTGTGGAAACAGGCCCTTTGGCCCAATAAGTCCACACGGACCCTTGGAGCATCCCACCCAGTTCCATCTCCCTATAGCCCACCTAAGCTACACATCCCTGAACACTATAGGCAATTTAGCATCGCCAATCAACCTGGCCGGCACACCTTTGGACTGGCTTCTAGCTATAGTGAGGGCCTGGATCTAATAGGGCAATCTAATGATTTATTATGTAACAATTACTAAGTCATACTCAATGATAGTGCACTATTTTATAGTCTACATTACAAGACTGTTTTATGTGGGAGCATTACTGGGCTAAGTTGCAATGTAAAACAGACCGAACAAATGCTATAATATTGTTACTAAATAATGTATCTCCAGGGAAAAATCTGCAAGAGATTTTGTTGCCACGAGTTTTATCTTTCAGTGCAATAAAAGATTCACAGTTAAATGTCTCACTCAAAGTTTTTATCCATTCCACACAATGAACTGTTACTCAGTCCAAAATGTGGTCACATTCAAGCTTCTATCACTGCTTTTAGCATAGGATGTGGGTGTCACTGGTAAGTTCTACATTTATTGCCCGTCTTTAATTGCCCTAGAACTGAGTGGCTTGCTAGACTATTTCAGAGTCAAACACACTGATATAGGTCTGGAGTTACATGTAAGCCAGCAGACTTCATTCCCTAAAGGGGAACCAGATGCATTTTTACAAGGTATCATTATCATCAGATTTTGAATTTCAGATTTTCTTGAATTCAAGTTTCGCTAACCTGTCACTGGTGAGGTTTGAACCCATTTGCCCAAAATATGAGCTTGGGGTTCGGGATTACCAGTCAGTAGCTACTAACATTACCACTGTGCTGTGGCATCCCAATAATGCCATGGTGCCAATTTAAACTTATGGAGGGAGTCTTAGCTTCAAAGTCAAATTGCACAGAAACAACTGACATCCAGTCAACATAATGCTTAACCCACACTTGTACTATGGATGTGATAAATCCTTGATTCTTCTGAAGGTGCAGTCTCATCTTAGCAACATTGTGCATAACATGACTCAATACTCTTGTCCATATTAAACAACATTGCCTGGAATTTTAGAAATAAATGCCACACATTGAATTTACAAGCCGTACACAGATTGGCCTAACAGATTTATGCCAATATTTATGCTCCACACAAATTTACTCCACCTCACCTATCTCTATAATCCTTAAATTTCCTTCTAACTCATGTGCTTCTTTTCCTTCCCTTAAGTTCATCTATGTTATTCAGCTTAACCATCTTATATGCTAGCTCAATCTGTATACTCACTACTCTGGGTTAGAAACAACGTATTAAAACATCTCATTGAATTTGTTTGTGACCATTGTTATGAAGATTTATGATGACAATATTGTTTGGAAACTTAGATTCTAAAGCAGACAGAACAATGTATAACATGAACTTTGATTTTTATTTCTGCATTGTGTCCATTATGAAGGAAAGGTCTTCTTTGGAGTTCAATACATAATGCCATGATACATTCTGCAAATTAGTTTATATGGATTTATATCAGCCTTTCAAGAAACCATTAAGGTAAATAGGTCAGAGGCGAATAAAAACAAGGACAGAAGTGAGAAAAAAGGTAGGCAGTTATATGATAACAGGGAGACAGAATAATTTCTCCATTAAAATGAGAGAATCACTCAGAAGATCAGTGAGTGCGCTGGCGTCTGTTATAAGCATGTCATTCAGGGAAAAGAAAGCCTGTAAGAGCAACAAGTGTACATTAGCAGTCACCATAATGGTAAGGTCAGGTCCAAAGAAATCCTGAATTCTCTAATGTCAGTTAGAGAAAGCTTCAGAATTGGAAGGCTACAAAACAGCAGTTTAAGGGATCCATGAAAAGAAATAAGTGAGTTGTGTTAGTAGTTTGTTTAAGGGTCCCACAAGGAAACATTAACTAAAGACTGGATGAACATCAAAGAAATGAACAAGTTGGCCAGAAAGAAACCAACTACAGTTGTACAAACTATAGAAGAAATTTAAAAGTGAAAACAGAGTGATCCTTCACTGAGGCTTGAACATTTGTTAAGTTGTTGTTGAAAGTGGAAGAGTTGGATATTTATGATATTTGAAGTAAATCTATTTTTGCTGTTTCCTCTAAAGTGTAAAATAGTTTGTTTTTTTCACCTTTTGTGTGTAATAAGCCTTGATGTTCTTTTGTTAAAAGCATGCTGGCAGCCTCTTGTCAATATGCTCAGTGACTAACCCATGGTAACCAAAAACAAAACTTATGCTTTATCAGGCTAGGTTTCATTCTGAGATCTGACTTGTTCAATATTACCTCTAATTGGGATTATTGCCCCAACATTATTACCTCCGGAAATATTTGAAACATATTTATGTCTTTTCTATTCAGCTCTTTGTTTCATAATCTTCACGACTTCCATCAAGGCATCTATCTGACTTCACTTTTATAGTGTAAAGAACCCAAGTCTGTTTAGCCTTCTTGATAGTTTTGGCTTTTGAGGTATACTATTCTGACAAAAAACAGCAAGTTCTTTGTGAATGGTACTTGCTAATGACAGGGTTTTTTTTAAAAGTTCATACAGATAGAAGAATTGTACACTTTTCTGATCTCCTCTGTAACTATAAAGTAAAGCCAAAGGAATTGTTGCAAATGGTTTCTCATACCGTTTCTCTGAAGTGTTTACTATCTATCAATCATTCGTCCAGGTTACAACAGTTCAGACAATCTCTACATGAATTCTACCTTCAATCCTTTAACATTTTGTATGTAACACAATGGGGGATCTTTTTTTTAGAAGAACACTTCTTCAGTAATACTGTACCATGTACTGAACAGCCTTATTTTTGAGAGTTTCAGTGGGGATGTGCACTCAATTACCAATGGTCTCTGATCATTTTCCTCAGGTGAAATGAATCATTAATGAAAATTGTATTAAAGTTGGCATTTTAAATGTGTTGTCTTTCAGACAGTTCTGCAAATCATCTATTACTAGATTATCAGATGAAAGAACCATAAGGGAGATTAATTTGCATGTATTTTGCCCAGTGCTGTGACTCTGAGATGAGTGTTGATTAAAGTTTTCATAAACGTACAAATGATAGCTGGTGTGACTAACAATGACCATCTGCCGTTGTGCCAGAATATATCCAATCCTAAGAAACCTATTTTTCAGCTTTAGCCTTTCTAGCCTGTTCTCCATTACGTACTAAAATATTAGTTTCACGGTGATGCTGCTATTTGGATTCAGCAGATGTGCTACTATTGGATTTTTTTGTAAGAAACTTTCTTGCAGAAGGACAGCACACTGAATGAACCTCTTCCTCTTCAAAATGGTTAGAATATGCTTGGAGCATGGTGAACAATTTTGATCTCCATAATATGATAAAGGACGTAGAAACACTGGAGCAGGTGCAAAATAGATTTGTAAAAATGAAAGTGGAACTGTGAGAATATACCTAACAGTCAAAATTAAATAGACTGGATCTCTTCTCCTGAAAAGAGAGGCCTGAGAGTTAACTTGATAGAGGTCTCAAAGATTGTGAAAGTGGTTAAGAGAGGAGACTTAGAGAAGGTGTTTCCATTGGTGGACAAAATAGAATTAAGAGGTTAAAATGTAAGATTCTGACTTAGGGTAAGATTTAGGAGAAACCTCTTTACCCAAAAAGTGGTGAGTGTGTAAAGGTCTCTACCACAAACTATTTTAGTACAGGTTAGCTTTTGAAAAGATATATCAATTTGTACGCATTTGTAATATAAGCTTTACGCGAACAAGTCTACAAGGTTATTGGCTAATTTGACTGAGAAGTACAGCGTCTGAGTTGTGTTGTAATTTTAGTAAAGTCTCTGGTTATCCACTGTATCTATGCCTCTCATCATCTTGTACACCTCTATCAAGTCACCTCTCATCCTTCTTCGCTCCAATGAAAAAAGCCCTAGCTCCCTCAACCTTTCCTCAGAAGACCTGCTCTCCAGTCCAGGCAGCATCCTGGTAAATCTCCTCTGCACCCTCTCTAAAGCTTCCACATCCTTCCTATAATGAGGCGACCAATCCTTCTTATAATGAGGCGACACATGTACCCAATGTGTGATCAGATATGTAGCTCTGGGATCAGGTTCATCGGCCATGCAAGAACCCATAGTGACACTGAATTTCCTCAGTAGACTATCATACTCATTAACAAGTGATTGCTGACGATGGACAAATGCAAAAAAATGCAAATATTTTTGAGTCTCCACTATGAAAGAAATGGGCTGAAAGTTCTCCAGGAGCTGCTGCCACATTCATGCCAATAGATGGCTGATGGTGTAATTCCAAGAGAATAGGACTTGGCAGCCAGGGTGGCAGATCAAACCAAGAAGCTATCCTTTATAATATGCAATTTTGTCCTGCACTAGTCTTGTATTATAGTAACCGATATATTTAGGGCTCCATTTATCCCCTTAAAGTTCATCTAGGCAGGAGATGATGCAGTGGTAATGTCACTAGATTTTTGTAACCCACTACTCCTGGCTAATATTCTGGGGGCTTGAATTCAAATGTTCTGGGGACACGAGTAACCCAAACCCAGCATGGCAGATGGTGAAACTTGAATTTAATAAAACATGGAATTAAAAGCTAGTGTAATACTGACTGCAAAATCATTGTTTAAAAACCCATCTCGTGCTCTAATGTCCTTTAAGAAAGGAATTGATATCTGAAATAGCCTAGCAGGTGATCCATTTCAGGGAAATTAGAGAAGGGGATTAAATGTTGGCCTAGTCACTGATCCCCACACCCAATGAATGAATAAACAAAAAATATGGGTGGAATTGTGCATCTTTTGGCTGTGTTAATTTTGGGGAATTTTGAGTGTTTCATTCCATGGCCTGTGGTGACCTTTCTCACACAACCTTACATAGGTCACCTTGTTGAGTAGGGAGCCTGGCTGCACGGTACCTTTGTCAAACAGTGCGGAATCAGAAGTGCTTACTGCTGCTCGGACCTATAGCATTGACATTATTTAAATCCCAGCTGTGCAACATCTCAAATGACCGGAAAGATCATTCCAAGTATGTTGCTCCAAGTATTATGACAGGAGATGGTTGAGAAAGGGACGTTGCATCCTGTTTTGCCAACAGAGACATGGAGAACCTTGTGAACAGGTTGGTAGAGAGGAGAGCTTTCCAGCAGAGACCATAGTTTCAAACTCTGCACATGTGGTTAGAGATAGCCACCCGGGTCAGTGCCGTTTCCACATTCAGAAGGAGTGTGCAGCATGCTGGAAGAAGATTACTTATCTTCTGCTCTCCACAAGGGTGAGAGCTACCATCTTCCCTCTGACACCTCACACTCACGCTAACTTGCCACTGCACACACCACCTACCACTCTTACTGTTGTACGCAGCTTGTTAATTCAATGACCCTGACCTGCCATAACCTCCTAAACTACTAACTATTTCTGCCCCTCACTAGGGACATCTTGCCACCTTTGCTGTTCTTGCATCACTATTGATGACTCTTCCAGCCATGTTCATCTCATTCCTATCTTTGGTCTCAGTGCAGGAGACTGTCTTACCGTAGGTGAGAAAGGACGAAGACCTGGGGTTGCCAACATTTGTCTCCAGACAGACAAGGAACTGTACATGAGCTCCCAGAAGATTCCTCTCAGGACACTCCAGAAGGGCCTATAAATCCATCTGCATTGTGCCTGAGATCTCTAATCCAGTTGCAACTGAGAAGGGTGAGCTTAAATTAAAGCAGGATGCTCATAGTGTGCCTAGACTTTCAGCCACAAACACCCCCAGAGTCATCTGCCCAAATCTTCCAGCTCCATTACAGACCAAATTCCCTCCACCCCAGGTCTGCACCTAGATATCAGACTCTGTACTGCACTATTATAGTGAGTGTGATACTCCTCCTGCTTACTGTCCCCATCTTCCTTCTTCGAAGACTGCTGCCATACATCAGCTCTTCAGCATCCAAAATATCCTCTCTTTATATTCTCCAGTTGTCCAGAGTAAACGTGCTAGGATTATGCGCCACACTGTCTGTGGAGTGTACAGCAAGGTCTCTCCACATCGATTCAAGCATCAGAATCTTGACTTAAGGAGGCCTATTGTCTGCTCCATGATAGCTCTGATGGGAAAGTGGGCTGCTTTTTGTCTGCATTGACCCTCCTTAAAAGAGTCATCAGCCATAATTGGAGATGAAAGCCCTTGTCTCCTAGCAACTATCCTTCTATGGCATTCATCCTATTGGATAAGGCAGGAACTCATGAGTCACTGAGAATCTAGGCATCATGGCAGCTTCCAAAATTCTTGGTGCACATATCTTAAGTTGTGATGATGCTGATCGCAGATGAGTTGGACATTGATCAAGTATGGTGCTCTCAATGTGATGTGTGCTGTACAGTGCTAAAACACTGTAACACAGCCTCATCATGGGAAAAATAGATGGAATGATATGACCTTTCACAAATTGAATTTAAAATGTCCTTGATACAGTTTTGGGTTGAGGATTGGGAGATTCCACACAGGTCCCTGGTGAATACTTGGAACAAGCCAGTTGCATAAAAATTAAGTGCTTCTGTCACATTAACTGTCAGCAGAGTGAGATGGGTGTCCATTCCTTCAGGATGAATAACAAGTCCTGATGCAGCAGATGATACAGTTCCATTATGGTCTTCCAGATAACCTTAATCTGTGCCTGCACTCAGCTTTGATCATCTAGCAGAATTGTGATTGGTTTACTCTGGACCTTGTAAATCTCGTCTGTACCCCGGAGGACTTTTGCTGTGGTTTCTTCATGTGGAGGGTGTTCAGCATCAGTTGAAGGTTGCTGTTGTTCCTGGGCTTGCTGACATCTTTGAATTTCCTCAGTTCATTTGTGCTGTTTTTGTTTCAATGCAACAGTAATGACAGCACATACCATTGCTAGATTCATTCAGGATGGATGCAATGAGTCAATATTGTGAATGTCAGGAATGTAACGCCTTATCAGCACTGTGATTCCTGAGCAGTTTTATCGACCACAAATAGGGCTGTAAGAGAAGCTGCAATATAGTTGTTCCCAGAAGAAAGACCATGAAATGCCTCTACATGGACATTTTGAGATATTACATCTTATGCAGATGTATGCATCACAAAGTCTGTTGTGCAATTAAATTGGGGCATATAACAGTGGTAGTAGTACTACTTCTTGACCCACCAAACTCATTCGGTCACAAAATGCAACCTTGAATAGAAAGTCTCACCTACTTACCTTTCTCTCTGAGAGGAAAACAGCTCCACATCCTTGTGCAGCTATGAGACTTTTGAAATGTGTTTGAAAATTGAATAATGCTGGTGACACTTTTAAATTCGCCTGTGATCACTTTTGCTTCACAAAGCTTAGTTGGATTAATTTGTCATGATCAATGACATTCTTATGATTGCTTGTGACCAAGATTTGAAGTGTGAATTGTTGGTCAATGCATGAGCTGCACATGCAGAATAATCTGATGAATGTGTATCATCACTGAATTTTATTGATTTCTGATTAATGAAATCTCACATTGCCCACAAGTGCACCCTGCATCTGTGGACAAAACAGAACAAATTGCTTTGCCCACTTTGATTATTCTCGGAGCCATTTTACATCCTATTATGCTATTGAGATTTGGAACGATATCCAGGTTGTGCTCCTGACTCTGTGTTCTAAGCTAGTCATGGTTTCCCACCATCCTTTATGTAACTTCTGTGTAAGTGTCCTTGTCAAACCCATCAGTTTTGATTCTGTCCACATTCACATCCAAACCTTTTATTTAACTGCGAATATTCCCAATATTCCCACTCAGCGCCTGGAGTACTGCATAACTATGTCCACAATCACAATGTACTCTCCTTAACCCCAACCAACACCCATTGAAGTCAAGGTAATGGTGACTTGCAAGAAAAAAAATCCATCCTGTAGTACCCTGTGCCATCCCATGGTACATCAGCTCTCACCCTTATATTTGGAGTTGCCCCCTTCCTAGTTATTACTCCTTCTGAATTCCAGCACAATGGTTCTAATTCTCACACTTGGGTTTCCCACTTTCCCCAATGCAGCATAGAAATTCTTCTGATAACTATTCTTGATAGCTGCTGTCTAAAACCCCTGGACTTATTGTGCCTTACTCTCCAGACTGATTTGTGAGAATAACCCAGCTGAGGATAGAACAGACCCCTGACTGATGCATCTACAGCTCCCTGACTAACTTAACCTGTATTCCTCAGAATGGTCAGACTTGCCTGGAGAACTGACTACCTCAGACCCTGATAGCATAAGTGCCCAAATGACCATGGCCACCCTTCTTGTCAAAAATCAGATGATGCCATTGATGGTGCTCCTTCCATTACAATGGACTACTCCCCTTAGACCTACAGACGTAGCTGTTTAATGAAGCACATCAGGTGTGTTTGCCATGGAAGCTGTCAATGTAGCATTGCTGGACAGAAACATACCCAACCACTTGTCTGGTAAGTGCTGGCAAACATGACGTGTTGCTTGGCTCACTGTTTGTGCTATAATGCAAGACAAGGCAGAGATGCTATGAGCACCCAAATATGCCTAAAGAAAGTGGATGCTAAGAAGGTAAGCCCAGAACTGCAAAATGCACACTGTGCAGAATAACAAGATGAGAACATGTCCTTGTACACAAAGCAACCTGGCAGAAGCATTTGTATGTAAAGTGTTGGCAAGGTCGAATGTGCAGGAATTAAGTATCTTCTGAGATAGTCCAAAACCAACAATAAAGATGTGGTGAGACTGGTATTTTCTGTGGATGCAGAATATGCCATGAGCTGTTGTGGAATGTTGGCTAACATGAGACCTGAAGAATACACCAGTGATCCATGCCTACTAGTAACCGCTCCAGGATTCATGTTGGGAATTGGCGCAGTCTATTTCCTCACCAGTACCTTGGAGAATCATGAACTGCATAGAAATGAGATATGATTAACTAATAATGAGGTGCTTGTATTTGCAGATTGGGTCATAATTGTATTAGTGAGATTCTCATCCAGCTGTTGAAAGTTTAAGGGGGAAGTCAGACATGTTTTTCTCGATGTCAAGAATCTCACTCTTTCATTCTCTCAAATTTCTCACCATCGCCAATGTCATTCAACGGTTTGGAAGATTGAACAAAAACAAAGTTGCTGGAGAAGCTCAGCAGGTCTGGCAGCATCTGTGAAGGAGAAAACAGAGTTAACATTTCGGGTCCAATGACCCTTCCTCAGAACTAATGGTGGCTGGGAAAACGTCAGTTTATATGCAGAAAATAGGGAGGTGGGTGGGGTAGGGAGTAAACGATAGGATAGGGCCCAAAGAGAGAGAAAGACAGTTGGACAGACAAAGGAGTTGCTAACGATCAGGCTGGGAGGGTGAATAGTTGTTAATGGGGACTGTTAGTGACTAACAACAGGGGGTGTGTAGGGGCAGGCTATGTGGTAACAAGCCTGGTGTGTGAGGTGGGGGGCTGGGACATGGGAGAGTTTAGGCCCTAAAATTATTGAACTCTATATTGAGTCCAGAGGGCTGTAGGGTCCCTAAGCAGAAAATGAGGTGTTGTTCCTCCAGCTTGTGTTTTGCTTTGCTGGAACACTGCAGCAAGCCAGAGACAGAGATGTTGGCCAGGGAGCAGGTTGGTGCATTGAAGTGGCAGGCAACAGGCAGTTCAGGGTCTTTTTTGCGAGCAGAACGTAGATGTTCTGTGAAGCGGTCGCCAAGTCTATGCTTCGTTTCCCCAATATAGAGGAGACTACATTGTGAGCAGCGAATGCAGTAGACTCGATTCTGGGAAGTGCAGGTGAAGCGTTGCTTCCCCTGGAAGGTATGTTTGGGCCCTTGGATAGTGGGGAGGGAGGAGGTAAATGGGCAGGTGTTGCACCTTCGGCGGTTAAGGTTACATGTTGTGCTTGGAAGATTGAACTGCATGTGCACAGCAAGTGATGCCCTGTTTCAGCTGGCAATCCAACTGAAAAGGGAGCCAGAGGGTAAGTTTCTGACGATTTGTGTGGGGCAGTGTTAATCAGCAAACAACCTTGGTTATAGGCTTGATAGGTATGTTTGCTTTTTTGAAAATGTACCTGTCTGTTCAGGAAATGTATTTTGTCTGTCTATCCTGCTGAGCCATGGCTGGCATTTGAGGCATAGTGCTGGCTCATAGAAGGCTCCTTTCATGATGAATGTAGGCAAATACTGTTGAAAAGTGACCAAGTTCATACAGTATGCCCTGATATTATCGTAATTTCTCTGTTTTGAAGGAGAACACCTTAAACAGCTCCTAACATTACCAGTAGAAAGTGTTTATGTCAGTGCCAAGGGCAGCTGTACTGCTTTCACAAATGGATATTGTTTCCAAGGTGAATGTTATTGTCTGTCAAAGGTTTGGATAGTATAACTTAAATAGATTATGTTGTTTGGGATTTAATATCACAATTTAATCCAGTCTGCCTTCGAAATCATAAGAGGTTTTATTCATATTCCAGAGTAAAGGCATGTTTTTTGTTTATACTTTGGTATAGAGAAAAATATGTGAATAAGATCAGTCAGAGGGAACTCTTAATTATAAGATAAGAGATGACATGATTGTGTAACACTCGCTTATGCCTGTTTTTTTGACAAGGATTGTGCACCATAATTGATGGCTCTATTTTATTCTATTCATTTGTTAAAGGAGATTGAATTGTGCAAGATAATTCAAGGCTGTTTCCTAAAGGAACTGTATCGTGTGTATTTTCCAGTGAAGTAAGTGAACTTTTAAAATTTGTACTTGCTCAGTTGCTTCAAGATATTTTATGTTTCTTTGACATGGCGCCTAAAGGACTTTTGTTGTCAGACAGCACACACTGTAAGATTAGTTTTACAAAGAGAGACACTTTCATTCACATTACAAACATTTGAAACGTTTTTAAATACAATCAATTAGCTTGATGTGCAGTGTCTATTATATGGGATAATGCGTATACATGGTACGCCTAAGTGCAACCATAAAGCATGTAACATGCAATGAAGCTAATGGAGGGAGAAATATTGGTTAGGACGATAAGGGAAATTCTTGTTTCTTCTTTGAATTTTACCATATAATCTTCAAAAAATCAACATTATAAAACCTTGATTTAAAATCTCATTCAAAGTACACTAGCTCCAGCAATGCTGCTGCCCCTCAGAACTGCACTTGATCATTAGCGAAGATTGTGCACTGATCGCCAGCAGGCAAGATTGAATCCACAATCTACCCAGAATTGAGAGTGCAACCATCTATGAATTTTAGGACTTGAACACGGAAAATCTCAGCTAATGACTGTGTTATATTGAATAATTGATGATGCATGCTGCCTTGTTTCTCCTTTATATGACTCAGAAGACCATGGGTTTGGTTTACTGAATGCATCCCAAATGTAACTAAATATGTGCTTTGAGCACTGAATCCACATCATGTAACAGATGGAAATCATCTATTGATGCATACTTGAAAGAGACAAAGAAGGTTTGGCCAACTAAATCAGAATAAGCAATGGTATCAAATCCATTGCAGGGTCTATGACATTTAAAATCACAATGGGCTGTTATTAATTCAAAATATGTTCTGCTGTAATTTGAAGACCCAGTGCAAAACTATACCCTGATTAGTTGTTATGATAATATACACCTAACACTGTTACTACAAGTAGCCTTCCTTTCAATTAGACCACAAGTAATTTGGAGCTTTCTGCCTTTGCCATTTTACATTACTGATTGAATCCCTATGCCTAATGTCTTGATAGCAATGAATCGCAGATATGATCTATGTAATTGCAGTGTGCGTCTGTAGAAAGTCTAAACTGCGCAATGTTTAATCTGAAAAAATATTTTCTTCCAATCAATATATGAAATTCTGACCTGCCAAATGGATAATAACAATCATCATCAGATGCTTTTCAGTTGGGTGCATTGTTTTGCCAAACATATTTATGCTCGTGTTTCATCTTTTTAGATGAAAATTTGATACTTGTTACTTTAAATGGTTTGGCATCAAAATGTACATCATTTTTAACTGTACATAAATATAAATTGCAACTATCCAATATAATACTTTACTTTTTATTAGCTACTGTTGTGCAGATAAGACATGTACATTTTAAGCTCTATAAATTATCCTTCAAATGCAGGAATGTTATGTACAATCATTTTTCGTAAGACATTTTTCATGAATTCAAGTTTATATTCCATATCAGAATTGGGAAAATCAGCTAACCCCATAAAATATATCGCTGTAGAGGATAGCACGTATCAACTTGTTACTCAAAGACAAGGTCTTGGTATATTAATATATTGAAATCTGTTCTTTCACCTCTCTAGGCTTTAAAATATTATAAGATTGCATATTTACAAATTGCTTTATATATGAAGGCTGTACTTGTATTACTGTCAACTTTAATCAAACATGATCTTTTTCCAGGGTAGGGGAGTCCAAAACCAGAGGGCATAGGTTTAACGTGAGAGGGAAAAGATATGAAAAGGGACGTAAAAGGCAACTTTTTCACGCAGAGGGTGGTGCATGTATGGAATGAGCTGCCAAATGAAGCGGTGGAGGTTGATACAATTACAACATTTAAAAGGTATCTCGATGGGTACATGAAGAGGAAGCATTTAGAGGGATATGGGCCAAATGCTGGCGAATGGGACTAGATTAATTTAGGATGTCTGGTCAGCATGGACGAATTGGAGTGAAGGGTCTGTTTCCATGCTGTACAACTTAATGACTGTAGTTTGCCATTTTGGATTAAATGTATGGGTACATTTCAGATATGTCATTCTTTTTGGCTGGTGGGCATTGCCACCAAATTTACTCATTTATTCATAATAAAAAAAGAATATATACAATAACATTTGAAAGCAGTGCACTAGGGAAATGGTCACTAAATATATTTAAGAATTATTGGCCCAAATTTTACTAATGCAGGCCATTTCATAATTTGACCCTTTTAAACGTTTTGTCTTGTTCTCCAACTCAAAGATAGTTTGACCTGTAAGTTGGTGCAAGTATGACCTGATATCTGTGTGGCAATTACAATGCGGTCTATGTTGTGGAGAGCAGTGAGCTAGAGTTAGATCCATTACTGAGGTACAGAGAGAAAGAAAGATTGGGTTAGATGAGAAAGAAAGATTGAAAGTGAGAAAAAATAATAAAAGTAAAAAAATTGAAATTTTAATAATTTTGATTTGACTGCATGTAGAAATTCAACTCAACTATTTAAATTGCTCCCAGAATCATGGTTATGTTACAGTGCAGAGGAAGCCATTCGGCCCATCATATCTGCACTGATTCCATTATCTAGTGCCAATCTCCTGCCTTTTAAGACCATAAGATCATAAAACGTAAGAACAGAATTAGGTCATTCAGCCCATTAAGCCATTTGATTAAGGCTGATATGTTTCTTTTTCTCCCATTCTCTGCCTTTACCCTATAACGCTTGATCCCCTTACCAATCAGGAACCTATCTAGCTCTGTCTTAAATACACTCAATGACTTGCCCTCCACAGCTGTCTGAGGCAATGAGTTCCACAGAGTCACCGCCCTCTCGCTGAAGAAATTCCACCTCAACACTCCCTGTCCCTCCACCTACCTCTGTTTCATCTGTAAGATTAGCAACAATGCCCTCAGTTCTTCATCTAGATTGTTAATGTATGACGTGAATAGTTGTGATCCCAACATGGACTCATATCCATGCACACCATTTCTATTCAAATAATCATCCATGCTCTCTTGAATGCCTCATTTCACAAAAGCTTCCTTTCTGGGCTAAAGGGATTGATTGGTATTGCAGGTACTTGTGTTTCATATATATGAGCCCAATTTTTTGTGGCAAGTTTAATTCCAGTTTAAGGTGAAAGCTTAGACAGTGTTTCAAGACAAATGAGCCGGAGTGATAATTCTCAATAACTATGATAATTCACAAGGTGCCTCTTTTTCATCCCAAGTGTGGGAAAACTTATATATTATTGACAATGTCATTTTTCATTATTATTTTATTAGCAAATTCTGGGTGATTGTTTCTGGGGTCAGGGAAGAGTTAGCAATAAACATTTGAAAAAAAGCTTGAATGAAATTCTTCCATAGCATGACTTTTAAAAGTTCTGGATCTTAAGTAATATTGTATAAGAAACTGACAGATAATACTGTAACAAGACTATCACTGAATTTGAAACTGACAAAAGGCTGTTTGATTATTGTGATGCAACATCATGATTTGTACAAGACAATGAAATTTGCATTTTAAAGTGCTGCACTGGTGATTTTCCCTCTGAACAGCTCTTAACTCCTCATTTACTCAAGCAAGTCTGTCTGGGACAGCTGACTTTTCTGGGGAGGCTTTTTGTGCACTCTCTCTTGTGCCCTCCATCTTTCGTCCTTCTTGTTCTTAATCTCTCACCCCTCAATCTCACATTTTTGATCTTTTACATTCATCCATGTTCTCTCTCATAGGCTCATTTCCATTCATCCTCCTTACTCATGCTCTTGCTGAGTCTGACTCATTTTTTCATACTCTATTTTGCACGCATATGCTGTCCAACGCACATGCTGTCTTGTAAGTGCTACTTTGTGTGCTGGTCTAGCGCACTCCCTTGCTCTCCTTCACACCCTTCCTCTCACAGCTCTAATTGCAACCCTCTCACGCATGCATTGACACTTTCATGTTTGCTCTCCATCTCTTCCTCTCACTCTCTCTCTTTCTATCAGGCTTGCCCTTTTGCACGATGTCTGCTCAGTCTGTAAAAAAAATGTGGAAGAGCCCCTGAAGTGCACACAACTAATATAAGCATCAGTTGTATCTCCTCAGCTTCAGCTGTTGTCAATCTTAAATTTGTTGTTGTGATGTTATCATTCCATAAAGGAAAATCTAGTGTGTTGTATGACAAATGGCTAATCTTCTTCCACCAATTTTCTACTAAGTTGTAAAAGTTAAAAGCTGCACCATTATGTTAAAGACTTAAGATCGAATCTAACAAAGCCTGCTATTACCAGCCATTTGGTGCTTATTTTGATGGCTGTATACCTGTAGTGGGTTCTGTTGCATAAAACTCAAGACTTATTTAAATTGGTTGTAACTGCTTTAGGTCCAAAATAAACATTGATATTATCTGCAATACATATTTAACCTTGGTTTAAAAAATATATAATTTCATATAAATATGGATACAGTCTCAACTATTTTGGAATAAAGATTTCAACAACAGATGCTTGAAAAAAACATAAAATTAAAAGATCTCTATAATTATAAATATATTATTCTCAGGGATCCAATTAAAATTCTAAGGAAGTCTATGGTACAATTCATTACGGTTCTAGTTTTTAACCATACCAAGCAGTATTTCTTTGCATTGCCATTGAGCCAAGCATGTAACACAGTTGTGCCTCTATTTAGATGATGACGAAATTGTGCAAGTTGATATGGGAACTGCTGCTGCTAAATGATTATTTTACTGTAGCATTAGCTAAAATTGAATTACAGAGGTGCAAACCCACGATGTGAAAGGCTGAGTTGTTGCAGATGTAGCATCTGCTCCAGCTCAAATGTTCTCCTGATTGCCAACAAGGTGATGTTTGAGACAAATAATTAGAGGCGGCTGTTCCAGAAACTGAATGCGTGCAAAGACTCCACAATCCAAACTGCTTTAAAAATAAAGTAAGAAATGGATAAATGGAAATTTATTCAAAATATTGCTCTCTTGATCCTCATTATCGTTTTATGTGTTTATTTTTATTCTTGATTGCATCTGGCAAAATAATAATTTGACTGTATTAGGAGTCGACCAATCACGATAAATGTCACAGCTGAAGCTGTATATTCTTCTCTAACCTGGAAGAACAAAACAGGAAAACATTGATGAAGCTGGGGCTGGAGATTTGCTATTAACAAAAGGGCCAACCTTTCACATATTTTCCAAATCTCATGGTAAATTCCTGTTTATTGCAATACCTACGTTTGTGATTCTGATGCATGTTTAGTGATTAGTTGAGCTAATTAATTACTCTGGATGTGTTAACTTCTATTTGAGAAGGATATAATATTTCTGGCATGATTCTCAATCTTAAATCTATTAGATGGATTTAAGACCATATTGATTTATCCTTTTCTGACGCATTTAAAAAAAAAACGCCTTTTGTGGCATTATTCTGAGAACATCATTCTCGTGTTTAACTGCTAATCGACCTGTGTTTGATCTTTGCTGCTCCTTAAACCATTGCTTACGTACTCTCAGAAGTGAACCACATGTACAAAAGCAATAGGTATCATTGGTCATAAAATATTGAGGTTAATTAGCAAACAACTGGAACTGATTTGACAACTGTTATTTCTTTTGCTTCAGACAGGAATGATTTTTCTATTGACTTTTTAACATCTGTCACAAAATGTGCGAACCCTTGAGGACCTTAAGGATCACACCAAAGAAATTATTTCTATATGATTGTCAGCAGGTGTTTTCATGCCCCCTGCTTCATCATTCACAAAGATATTATTTTAACAAGTGCATTGATAATCACTTAGAATGGGAATTTTAGGTTGTTGACTTGCTTGCTGAGCTGGCTTGTTTTTGTTCAGACGTCTCGTCACCATGCTAGGTGACATCATCAGTGGAGCTTCCGATAAAGTGGTGTTATTCTACTCTGCTTGAAATTTATATTGTCTGGTCCGTTACGGTGAGTAGTGTCATTTCTGGTTTTGATCTGTATGGGTTTGTATATGGGGTCCAATTCTATACATTTGTTGGTTGAAATATGGGTGGAGAACCATACCTCTAGGAATTCCCATGTGTGTCTATGTTTGGCTTGGGCTACTATGGTTACCTTGTCCCAATTAAATTGATGGCCTTCATTGTCGGAATGTGCCGATATTGAGGAGAGTTTGTCATGCTGTTTTGCTGCTAGCTGATGTTCATGAATTCTGATAGTAAGTTTCCTTCCTGTCTGTCCAATGTAATGTTTGTGGCAGTCATTGCATGGTATTTTGTAAACTACGTTCATTCTGCCTGTTGTGGGAATGGGGTCTTTCAAATTGTAAGTGTTTGTTGTAGAGTGGCTGTGGGCTTGTGGGGCACCGTGATTCTTAGTGGTCTTAGCAGTCTTGTTGTCAGTTCCGATATGTTCTTGATGTAGGGCAGTGTGGCCAGTGTGTTAGGGTGTGCTGTGTCCTCCTGACAACAACAGGAGGATATAGTACAACCCAACACACTGGCCACACTGCTCAACATCAAGAATATATCAGAACTGACAGCAAGATTCCTACGACCACAAGCCCACAGTCACTCTACAACAAACACTTACAATTTGAAAGACCCCATTCCCACAACATGCAGAATGAACGTGGTTTACAAAATACCATGCAACAACTGCCACAAACATTACATCAGACAGACAGGAAGGAAACTAACCATCAGAATTCATGAACATCAGCTAGCAGCAAAACGGCACGACAAACTCTCCTTAATATCGGCACATTCCGACAATGAAGGCCATCAATTTAATTGGGACAAGGTAACCATAGTAGCCCAAGCCAAACATAGACACACACAGGAATTCCTAGAGGCATGGTTCTCCACCCATACTTCAATCAACAAACATATAGAATTGGACCCCATATACAAACCCATACAGATGAAAACCGGAAATGACAGTATTCATCATAATGGACCGGACAGGAGTAGAATAACATCACTTCATTGGAGGCTCCACAGATGATGTCACCTAGCATGGTGACGAAATGTCTGAACAAAAACAAGCCAGCTTGGCAAGCAAGTCAACAACATCATCCACAACCCGAGCTACAGATCTTTGCCAAACTTTTAAATGGGAATTTTAGCTCAAGTCCACAAAGCCTAATTACATTGTCATCACTGTGACCATGGTTGTGATCCACAGCACTGAACAATTAAAGCCTTCATAGCCATCAACGTTCAGAATAAAGCAAAATGACACATTCTTGTTCCCAATTAATCGAAAGATCTGCTTCTATGATGAGGTGGAAACTTTGTGGCACAATTTGATTCTATGAAGTGAATTTGGCTGATGGTTTTAGAATATAATTTAGCTAGGTCAACATATAAAGCAATTGACTTACTTTGAAAGTTAGTTGAAGCAAATGTAACCTACATATATGCAGCACTTTCTAAACTCAAAGTAATGCATCAAAGTGCTTTATAATGAAAGAAAATTCCTGAGTAAGAGGGGAAAACTGAAAGGTGCAAGGGGGACATTCTGGTCAAATAAATTTTGAGAATTTTTTTGTAAACAGAAAAAAAATGGAGAAACCTAAAAAGGGAGGTTCAAAGAGTAGTGTCATCATGACTGAAAAAAAGAGTCAACTGATGGTAGAAGTAAGAACCTCTGAATAACTCGATGTAAGAGTAAGCACAGAAAGGTGTCAAAGTGAGGAGGAATGAAAAGTGATTCAGTGCCACAGCAAGTAAGGAATGACAAATAATTTCCTGTCAGAGGAAAGAAAATTGTACGTGGGAATGTATAACTGGAACTATTCATTCTTAAAACTTGCTTTCAAGTTCAGTTGAAAGCTCCACTGATTTATTTCCCACAAACAATGGATTATTTTGAATCATTTTACATTCTGTACAGTCATTCAATAATTTGTTGACAAAGTAAAATTAAGCAAATAGAGTGGGAAGGAGGATCATGTGGAGCATAAGCACAGGCGTGGATCAGTTAGGTCAACGACTGGTTTTTGTGTTATAAATCCTATACAGCACATTATTCTGTTCTATTAAGATGTGTCAACATGAAATGTATCTGGGGCTCATACATAGTGTATAGTGCCCACTGCAGTATTGGTCTTGAAAATGTTTGTCAACAGCATATAAACTCATTTCTCAGTCTGTTATCCCATGTTTTTCACAAATTGCTTTTGCTGGCTTCAATGCATTATCACCAAATAATTGAAATGCATTTCAAATCAGAGTAAGAACAAAATATGAAAAAAAATCAGAAGAAATGTGCAGTGAAAAGGGTAGGTGCCAATTCTTTTGTGTACGTAACTTTTACAAATAAGCTATCAGGCTTTCTGCTATAAAATGCTTAGGCATTTATACTTTTGGAATAAACACTACTTGGTATCATTAGTCATTTAGGCTACATCCCTAAATAGTTTAACCTTTGCTAATGTCACATATCTCCTTCAAAATTGACTGCATCTACTATCAAGTTGGTTCAATAAAAATCTGTTCTATTATAGATGTCAACTCTTCTCCAATGACACTTTTCCTGTGTCATCTGGGAGCTCGCACAGGGCAGTGAAGTTCAATTACTAAGGTAGAGTTAACCTTTAAGGCCTTTGTTGAGGTGCTACCCTTGTGAATATGGTCTAAATAAAACCAGCCTGGGTCAGCTAAAGGCTAATTGTTGAGGGATGTTTCTGTAGATTGACAGGTACTTAGAAATACCAAGTCTCTGCCCTTGAGAAGAAGCCTGGGAATGAATGGAATAAAAACCAAAAGGAAATAATTGTTAAAAAGACAGGTTTGAATTTATTAACAAAGTCAGGAAATTTGTAATCCAAAATCCTGGTGTGTGATGGAGTGATTGGTCCCAATGTAAAACAAAAATTCATTGGTCTTTGGAATTGTACACGGTTAGTCAAAAATCAGGTGCCACCTTCGAGTCAGAGAATACTTGAACAAAGTAGAATAAAGAAATAAAAGGAAGAGGGGCCATAGACAGAAGAGGGAAGGGGGAAGGATGGACCAGCAAGGCACAAAGGGAAGAACTGGGATAGAAAGAGGGGGAAAAAGATGTGTGAAGCGTTTACAAGGGATATTTGTGGGAGATGTTGGAAGGAGCTTCACAGCGTTGGTTGGACCTGTGTGATAATTTGGAAAAGAAGTTTGGAATGGTAGTTCTTGGCAAACAATTTGAAGAGACTTTCTATTTCATTACTTTTGAAATTTATTTTTGCATAGGATGTCACTGTCACTGGTATGGTCAGCATTTGTTTCCCCCCCCAATGTGCCCTGTTAGGGCATTGAAGAGGGCAATTAAGAGTTAACCATTTTGCTGTCTGGAGTCAACATAGGCCAGACTGAGCATGGACAGTGAATTTCTTTCCCTGAAGGACATTATTGAACCAGATGGGTTTTTTTTTTGACAATCGATGATGGCTTTCTGGTCAACGTTACTGATATTAGCTTTCAATTCCAGAATCTATTAATTGATTTTAAATTTCATCAGCTATTGTGATTGGATTTAGAGCCATGTCCCTATTCGCCAATGTTACTATCCCTCTGATATTACCACTCTGCCACCATCTCCAATTTAATAAATAAACTGTTCTCCTGACTCATGGTAAGAGGCCTAACATTTTATACGGTGCAGAGAAATTGCTTTCTCATTTTGTACAGATGCTGAGTGTCCTTAATACCTCAGAGTCCCTGAGTGTTTGTCGTGTATATAGATGCTGGCCTGGAAAGTTCAGAGGCAACAACAGTCCAATGAGAACCAAAAGTGAACTGCCCTGCTGCAGTGGGTACTGGGAGCCATGGTTGCATTTCCGGGCGCTATGTAGCTGCTGTTAGGGCAGTCATTTGAATACCTAATAAGGATGGCAGCCTGCCCATATAAGTGTTGAATAATTTGAAAGTCTTTGCAGTTTGAATATAAGAAGCAGCAGCTGAATGAAAGTTCAAAGGCTAGATTGGGGGGATTTTGAAAACACAATTGTAAGTAAATTAGTGTCAGTGTTTTTGCAGGGGCAGGCACAAAACAAGGTAGGCTTTGCTTAGGGTTAGGAAGGGCCGTGTGGTTGGAGATTTGGTAATCAGGAAGTGAACAGAGATGACCTTATCTGTAATTGATGCTGTACAGTGGTGGCATGTGAGATGGCAAGATCAAGGGAGTGGTCATGGATGTGGGTGAACACCTTGACATGAGAGAAAGATTAGAATGATAAGAGGTCAGTGAATTCAGTGGAGAGAGAACCTGATGAGTTGAGAAGGAGGTTGAGAATGCTGGAGATCAGAAGTTATTCGGTGCAGAGCCTGTGGGAGCAGTGAAGATAACACATTGAGAATATTTTTGTCATACTTGGGTTGATAGTAGAAAATGATGGTTTTAGCTAAAAGGTGCAAGAGGGGAGATGCACAGTGAGATGCTCAAAGGTATCAGGCCAAACTGTAATTTAGTGATAACAGCCACAACCCCATTATCACATGTATAGATGGGGCATGTGGTAGAACGTATAACCAAACAGGGAGTCTTCCTTTTGGCGGAAAGTTTCCATCAGAGTTAGGACACAGTGCAGTGAGGGAAGTTGGACTTTTAGAGGTTTGCACCTTATCCTATGTGGAGTTTTCTGCCTAAGAACAGACTGAAACTGGACGAACAGTGGCCATCACCAACAGCAAAGGATAGAAGTCCCTCGATTACAGCATTGGTGGAGGGAAGAACTAATTGATTGATCAAAGCCATTTCACAGTATTTAAAAGGCAGCAACAACTCAGAGGCAGAGGCTGAATTGTAGGGTGTAGCCAGTGCAATCCAACATAGCAGCATGGTATTGATATCCAGAAAACTTATCTGCAGCCTGCCTGGTGTGAACACTGTGTTGCTCCCAGCTCTTACTGGCATGGACATTGCAGGGATCCCATCCCGCCTGTGTCAAAACAACAGGATGCAGATTAATCACACATCACATTGTTGATGCCTGTTTTGGGGTATAATGGAGTCCTGTGGCCAAGATATCATATATGCACAATATATTATTCTGCTGGGAAGTTGCAGACATTACTCTTTAAGGCCACAAAGTCTACATATTGAGACATAGTGCGTTAATTCTGAAGTTTAAGTATTGCTGAAGGCAACCACAGACCCTGGCTGTATTTCCTTTATTTTGAAGTGTGATTGGTAACATCAATTAAGACAGTTAATGTGAGATAAGCCAACATTTTGACTCAGGTACTTTCTGTTCCTTTGAGAATTTCACTTTTTCGCCAAATGATTCTTTTCTCACTATCTGGTTACTTTTTGTTTTAAAAAAACTGTGTTTTACTTCTGTTTCATTGATTCACTGATACTGCACTTCAGCATAAGTTACAGCTTGTTGACCTGTGCCAGATTTTCATCAGATCAACAAGCAGTAGCATAAATAAGAATAAAAAATAATTACGGTCAAGTATAAGAACCTATGTACTCACCCACTCCCCCAATCCCCCTCCACCCTCCAAGTAACATTATATTTGCATTTTCAGTGCTTTGCAGACACAAAAACATTTGAGTGCTATCACAAGAAACATTTTATGTGTTATAGTTGAAATTCTGGTCATGGCTGCTTTGGAATGCACATGACTAGACAGAGCTTGTTACAGTGTATGAGTGCCAAAACTGTATTGCAGATCTTGGTGTCCATCAGAGTGCTGTTTACCCACAACAGTGCATACATTATGGCTATTTTGAGTTGCTTTAAATGAAATGTGCCAGTAATTTTTATTTGCAGGCAAAAAATATTACTTCAAGAATGGGAAAGACCGTGCGCAAAAATCTGATTTTACTACTTAGAATGTTATTTTAATTGTGACAACTTAAACATTATCTGAGCTAGGAAAATGAAGGGATACATGTTCTTTTTGTCATCTGAGCGTCGAATTAGTGTGACAGGTCTGCTGTATGTTAGTGAAACCATTTGGTTTTAATTCCTATTGATTTCATTAAAACTGAAAGTCAGGTGACTAATTTGCACTTGGGCTACCCTGAGTCAGCAGACTCACCAACCATTGCTCCCCAAATGTCACAATAAGGTATTTTTAAAAGAAACTGCCTTAATAAAAGACCAAACAAGCTACACTGCAACATGTCACACAAAGAAAAGATACTGCTTTCAATCTCCAGCACAGAATGTAACAAACGCACTTTCCTAGTATCAAGATGAAATGCATTTATACAATTAGAGCTGAATCATTTTAAATAGGAACCTTGGAATCAGATATAAAATGTTAATATGGAGAAAGCCAATTGAAATACACTGTTGAATTCAGTGGTCTTCCAGTGCAAAGATCTGACGATGATCGAATGTTGCAGAATTGCGTATTTCACATTGCAGGACTACGTGATGAGGGATGCAGCAAAGCTTGGAGCAGCAAAGATCAATGGAGAAAGGTCACTGTTTAAGGCACTTCCACCATTCTGTATGAGGGTGTGGAACCGTGTGGAAAGAAGCCTTTGGTCTGTACACACCAATGAGTGTTTGACATACAATGCAATTACACACAGTGTTATAAATATAGCAGTGCTGTAAGTATGTAATGGCCAGTGTACTGAGTCATCTTATGTACTGAATTGGAAGAAACTGACCTGTACTGCACTTCTTTCTGTTGGAAAATTTGAGCTGTTATGTACTTTTACAAATTTTATGAAGAACTATTTTTGGTAAAAAGAAAGCATATTGAACTGTTTGCAATGCAGAACATTTGTATTGATGATGTTCATATGACATTGTGTGGGTATAAGCACTGTATGAAATTTCATAAAAGTATTACAAATTCTCACATATAAGGAATATTATCAAATTTGGGAGGAGTTGATGCTGCAGTGGTAATGTCACTGCACTTGTCTTCTAGAGGCTCAAGGTAAAGTTCCGGGGAAAAGGTTCAGATTCCATCACGGCAGCTGGTGAAATTTAAATTCAGTCGATAAATCTGGAATATAAGCTAGTCTCAGTGATGGTTGTCATGACAACTACCAACAATTATTGTTTTAGACTACTAATGACCTTTTGGGAAGGAAAACTGCCCTTTTTACCTGATGTTGTATAATGTGACTCCAGACCCACAGCTATGTGGTTGTCTTTCAACTGCCCTCTGAAACAGCTTAGCAAGCTAATTAGTTCAAGGGCAATTGAGGACGGGCAATAACGGCTGGCCATGATATTCCATTTCCCATTGATAAAGTAAAGGAACATCTGCATTTCCTTTAAACTTATTTCAGGTTGATATGGGTTCTTTTGCGAAAAAGAGTAATCACAAATGAAGAATTCTGTCTATTTTCCACTGTTCCATTTCGAACTATGTAATGATTACAAAAGCATATTAATTAAACAACAATGACTGTCTGGTGTTTTAATCATTACCACCTGCCATCCAAACATTTCGCTTCATTTTGTTGCTGAACTGTTGCATGGTGCGAAAGTTAGACTCTTCACTGAAATAAATGTGACCATTATAAACCCTTGAGAAATCAGTTATCTTTGAGAGTCCAGATGATGGTGAAAACAGTCCACCTATAATTTGCGCTGCAGTTCCTTGTGGAGCAACAGGTTGGCCTAATTTAGATTGATTGACCTATTTAACAATAACAACATTTGTTGCTAACCTGTTGTTAGATTATTGAATATCTAATTCCACTGATGATGAAAACTAATTCCTTGACCCCTAAAATTTTGCACAAATGCCTCTCAGGTACACTAGACTTGTCATCTTAGACTTAACACTATCCTTTAGATGAGATGCTGCCATGATGCCCTTGCTAGTTTGGGGGTTATGGGGTGTGCGATCTGTAGAAGAGAAAGGCATTTTCCAAGACTCTTGCTGCTTTTGCTCCTTCAAAAACAAAGCTAAAACAGATTGATTGGAACTGCACCTCATTTTCTGTTTATAGATACTATTAAAGGCTGCTATGTCAATTTTTTAAATCAACTTTTTATGACACATGTCTGAGGCAGCTGGACTTCTGGCACTGGTTTCCTGGCAATAAATGCTGGCCTAGCCAGTGACATATACATTCCATGAATGAATTAAAAAACCCTGTCAAATGCCTTCTGGAAATCCAAGAATGGTATATTTAGAGGCTCCCATTTATCAAATGTGCATGTTACTCTTTCCAAGAATTCCAAAAAATTGGTTAAACATGATTTCTCTTTCAGAAGACCGTGTTGATTTTTCCCAATTATATTGAGTTATTATCAGTATCCAGCTATTGCCTCCTCAATGAAGCATTCTAATACTTTCCAATGACAGATGTCAATCCCTGCCTTCCTCTATTTTTGAATAAAGGACTGATATTCACTACTTTGCGGTCTGAAGGAACTTTCCAGAAACTGGTGAATTTTGAGAAATTAACACCAATGCATCTACCGCTACATTAGCCATTATTTCTAAGATTCTTCATCAAGACCCCAGGATTTGTCAGCCCACAGCTCCATCAGTTTGCTCAGTACTACTTCTCTAGTGATTATAATTTCACCATTTCACCCTTACGCCTCCTAATTTATTGCTATCACTGTTTTTTTTGTCCACTCTATCACTGAAGTCTGAAGAAAAATATGGCCATTTACCATTCCTTATAATCTGCCATTAAATTCCGATTCTCACTATCTAGACAATCAACACTCAGTTACTTACTCTTTTCCTTTTCTAAGCACCTGTAGAAATTCTTGCAATCCATTTTTACATTTCTAGCTAATGTCCATTCGTATTCTAATTGCTTTTGCATGTTTGATCTTTTAATGTTATTCTCTGTCATTCTTTGTATACTGTCTAATCATCTGATATACCATTCAGCTTTGTGCAATTATCTGCCTCTTTTTTAAGTTTAATGTTTTCCCAAACTTCTTTAGTTAAACGTGGATGATGGGTCCTCTGTTAGAATTTTGCTTGTTAGTGATAATATCTACATTCTGTATTTTCTGAAATATTCCCTTAACATTCTGTGACTGTTTCTCTATTGATCTATCTCCAGTTCACTTTAGCTACCTAGCTTTCATTATTTAATACTGTCACATTACACAATACCAACCATGGTGTAATCTACTCTCTGGTTTGTTTCAGAACTTGCTGGTCTAAGAACCTATCGAAGGCATTCTATGAACTTCTTATCCAGGCTCTTATTGCCAATCTGATTTTTCTAGTTCAAATGGAAGTTAAAACCCCAATGATTATTGCTGTCCCGTAATCTCAAGCACCCAATGTTTATTTTTCTAACTTCTACATTGTTGTTATTGTTAGGGAGCCTTTAGATAACTATTAACTTCTTTCCCCTCATTTCCACCCAAAGTAATTCTACTTCCTAATCTTTTGAACTAAGGGTGTCTCCAGCTATTGTACCAATGTCATTTTTGATCAAGAGTGCTACCCCTGCATCTTTAATTGGCTTCCTATTCTTCTTGAATGTCACAGACACCACAATATTCAGGACCCAATTTTCTCTCCTGCCTTGACTCAAGCTGTTGATTTGCTACATCTACGCGAGCATGATCCTTCACCTCATTTTTAAATCTAAAGCACTCTCTACCTCCTTAGTTATACAGTTTGCTCAAACTGGTTCCATTCTTGGTTCAGGTGCAGAATGTCCGAATGTACAGTTCCCAATTTCCCCAGCACTGGTGCTAGTGCCCCATGAACCAGAACCTACATCAGACTTTAAGCCACATATTCATTTCATTACTCTTATGAGTCCTCCACCAATTGGCATGTGGCCCAGGTGATAACTATTACGGTTGAAGTTCTGCTCTTCACTTTTGTGCCTACCGCCTCTCACTGTCTAAGTAAAATCTCTTTCTTTGTCCTGCTTATATGTAAATAGTATCTACATAGACCACAACAACCAGAACCTTCCCTTCCTACTCCATGTTCCTGCCTGCCCCTGAACTTATGTCTTAAACCTTGGCACCAGGTCAGCAACATAGCCGTCTGGACTCAAGTTTGTGGCTGTGCAGAACAGTGTTTATCCTCCTTACTGTACTATTCCATAGTACCTCTTTGTTTCTTTTTTGTTTCCCTAACATGACTAACTTCCTGTACCAGTGGTTTTTAATGAAAATCATTTGTTGTATGGAAGAAGTTGAAATAATTTCTCATGTCAAATATCAGATAATTTGACACTAGAATTTAACTGTTTGACATAAAGAAAACATGCTCACTTCTTCAGAAACTTTATTTTATATACATGCATTTCACAATCACATAAAAACTCAGAATATTGTGGAAATAAGTAGGAACGGTTAATTTTGGTTGTGTCATCACAAAAAAGGACACAAATTAGATACCAGAAATGTTGGAGAATGCAAGATTTAGTGAGAGTGAAGAATTGAGGGCGATCCATATTACTAGAGAAATGATGCTGGGAAAATTGATGGGGTTGAAGGTGGATAAATCTACATCCCTGATAATCTACATCTGGGAGTACTTCAGGAAGTGGCTCTTAAAGTAAAGGATGCATTGGTGGTCATCTTTAAGGATTCTATAGACTCTGGAACAGTCCCCGCAGATTGGAGGGTAGCTAATGTCACTCCAATATCCAAAAAGGGAGGTAGAGGGAAAACAGGGCATTATAGACCAGTAAACCTAACATCGGTAGTGAGGAAAATTCTCGAATCCATTATCAAGGACTTTACAGCAGAGCATTTAGAAAGCAGTGACAGGATTAGATGGAGTCAGCATGGATTTATGAAGGGGAAGTCATGCTTGACAAAGCTGTTGTAATTCTCTGAAGATGTAACTAGTAGAGTTGACAAGGGGGAGCCAGTTGATGTGGTATATTTGAACTCCCAGAAAGTGTTTGACAAAGTCCCACATAAGAGATTATTGTGTAAGATTAAAGTGCATGGGATTGGGAGAAGTGTATTGAGATGGACAGAAAACTGGTTGGCAGAGAGGAAACAAAGAGTAGGAATTAATGGGTCCTTTTCAAATTGGTAGGTAGTAACTAATGGGGTACCACAGGGATTGGTACCGGGAACCCAGCTATTCACAATGTATATTAATGATTTGGATGAGGGAACAAAATATAACATCTCAAAGTTTGCAGATGACACCAAGTTGAGTAGGAGGGTGAACTGTGACAAGGATGCAGAGATTCTTCAGCATGATCTGGACAGGTTGGGTGAGTGGACAAATCAATGGCAGATGCAGTATAATTTGGATAAATGTGAGGTTACTCACTTTGAAAGCAAAAACAGGAAGGCAGGTTACTACCTGAATGGCTGTAAATTGGGAGAGGGGAGTGTACAGTGGGACCTGGGTGTCCTTGTGCACCAGTTGCTGAAGGTAAGTATGCAGGTACAGCAGGCGGTAAAGAAGGCAAATGGTATGTTGGCCTTCATTGCGAGAGGTTTTGAGTACAGGAGCAGGGATATGTTGTTGCACTTATACAGGGTCTTGGTGAGGCCACACCTAGAATATTGTGTGCAGTTTTGGTTTCCTTTTCTGAGGAAGGATGCTCTTCCTCTTGAGGGAGTGCAGCGAAGGTTTACCAGGCTGATTTCGGGGATTGCGGGACTGATGTATGAGGAGAGATTGACTAGTTTAGGATTGTTTTTACTGGAGTTCAGACGAATGAGGGGGATCTCATAGAGACTTATAAAATTCTAACAGGACTGAACAGGGTAAATGCGGGGAGGATGTTCCCGATAGTCAGTGTGTCCACAGTCTGAGGGTTCGGATTAGACCATTTAGGACGGAGATGAGGAGACATTGCTTCTCCCAAAGAGTGGTGAGCCTGTGGAATTCATTACCACAGGAAGTAATTAATGCCAAAACATTGAATATATTCAAGAGGTGGCTAGATGTAGCACTTGGGGCCAACGGGATCAATGGTTATGGAAAGAACGCAGGATTAGGCTATTGAGTTGGACGATCAGCCATGAGTGTGATGAATGACGGAGCAGGCTCGAAGGGCTGAATGGCCTCCTCCTGCTCCTCTGTTTTCTGTGTTTTTAGAACAAATGACTAGTTCCCACAATAGTATTGTACAATTCTAGGACATAAAATCCTCCAATCAGAACTGTAACGCCTGTGCCTAATGCTGATCAGAGAAAAGAGTACCTGATTACCTGGATAAGACTTTTCAGGCCAAGCTTCTGATGGAGGCCAAACTCCCTCAGTGCAGGAAATCTTGGAGGGAGCAGTGAGGTAAATCTGTGTGGAAGGTATGTCCTCTTTTTATAGCACATTCTGGTATGTGTTCATTAAATGATTTCTAAAATCA
This sequence comes from Rhincodon typus, assembly GCF_021869965.1. NCBI lineage: Eukaryota > Metazoa > Chordata > Chondrichthyes > Orectolobiformes > Rhincodontidae > Rhincodon > Rhincodon typus. The sequence goes on along the minus strand of NC_063350.1, from coordinate 20,142,869 downwards.
TCACACAGTTGTAATGAAGAAACATTTCCACCATTAATTAGCTAGAGTATTTCTTCAACACATGATGTTCATAACCAGCTGCAGCTGAGCTGAGAGCTCTCTGTTCAAACTGTAGATACAGCTGAAGGTGCTGAAAGTCATTCCGTGCATTTAACAGTGATCTGAGCAGGCACAAAAATACTGAGCCTTTTCCTAACCATGTCCATCCTGCTTGGACGTCAAGTTGCTAGCAAGAGATGTGCAACTTCTGTAAAGAAATTGACTTTCTCAAGACCATAGACGTGATTCAGGACAAGTTGAACATTGTTCAGACTTTGCTATATTCTGTCATGTTTTTTATGAGTGAAAATTCTTAAGTGCATTTAAACAGCTTTTCAGCGTATTAGTGAATGAGTGAGTGAGTAAGCGTGTAGATGTGTCAGTGGGTGAGGTGGAAAATTAGCTAAATAAGTGGATCGGGTTGAGGCTGGGTTAGGGTGGGAAAGAATGTTGTGGGGTCAGGATGTTGGAATTGGAGTCCGTGAAGTTCATTATATGGGTACCTAGGGGTTAGACTAGGAGTTTTCTTTATAATATTCCTGGGTAATTAGCCAGGCAAATACATCTGGAGGTCACTAGGGACCAGTGGAATTGCCCATCAGAATGTCAGACATTCCCTGCAATTCCCATAGCAGAACTTCTGCAAACATACATCCAATCTCTGATGACTCAGAGACTGGAAGATCCGGTCCAATATTCCACCTATCTGTTTGGCTTACTTTGCAGGGTTAACATTCTTTTATTCCTCAATTCTAAAGCAGTCTGTACAACAAACTGACGACCTCATAACCAATGACATTCAAGACTGTAGATTGCAATGTAAGTAGTCCACATTTCAGGAGGTGGATATCACTGGGAAAATGCAGCATATTAGGGAGCATAGAAAAAAATAATATTTCCGTACTTTAACATTTAAAAATACTTCTCTTCAAATTGTTATATATATTCATACAACCTCCGTTGCTAGGAGATTTGCTTCCACACTTGTTAATCCACAGCACATGCACTTTAACACTGGAAGTATTTATTTTACTTGCTCATCCTGTCTTTCTACTGACCTTCAACATACCATATCCTCCTACAAATACTCTGCAGAGTGTGCATTCAAAGCCAGAATAACAACCATTAGTATGATGAATGCTGCAGTGAAACATTGCCAGCAGTTTTGCAGGTAGAGAAGAATTTGTGTTTGAATAAGTGGTAATATTCTGTTACTTTGCAAATCACACTGCATGTTTGAAAAGGATTTGACGTGCGTAGAATTGTTGCTCGAATTATACATTTTCTTGATTGTTAATGCAGTATTTGGATGTTAATTACAGACTGGAGTATTGCCCATCTTTATTGAGGCCTGTCTGTAGGGTTTCTATATTCTGTCTCTGTCTCTATGGTTCTGCTGTGCTGTCTCCGTGGTGCTGTTTTTCTCTGTGGTATTTCATGCGACTGCAGTTTCTCAATTTCAGTTCCCTGTGGCTGTGGCTTCAATTGAGCCTTTTGTCATTCTTCTGCTCTGTGCCAAATATGAGTCCTCCATCTTTCACATTTAAATGCGATCAGTCTACCAACAAAGATGTACACAAGTTAATGTAATCACTTCAGCCCCCGTGCTCTGACATCAAATCAATACATGGTATTGCTTCCATCCTCATTCCTTTAATTCTATTTCAAATACAGTTAAAATGGTAGACCTGACATTTGGGGCAAGTGAGAAATTCCCTGATATGTGTTTTGTGTTTATTGTAAACATCAATCTCAATGCAAATGTACAAAGTGATTCTGTTTTTTAAAAAGTGATTAAGCGACACGGTATAAGGTTTCCTGAAAACCTTAGGTCACAGTACCCTGTGGAAAACTCAGTGTGTTATTGATTGCTTGATACTTGCAGGCACTCATATCGAAAATTAAGCACAGTTTGATGGACGTGGGTCCTATGATTACTGATGGGATTGGTAGCATCCTTGATAGGTGAAGTGGAAGGATGTGGGAGAGCCATCATGTCTCACTTGAAACTTTTCTTTAGAGAGAGAATAATCAGTTAACTGATTCGCTGGCTGCTGGTTGTGGCTGATTTTAGTCTGTTGAACCAGGCTCTTATCTGGATTGTATCAGCAGAAAGGAATTGTGCACTTTTTTGAAATATTCATTATGTATAGAAATCATGTAAAACTGTTATAAACTGAATGTTATACAAACATGTGAATAATGCAGCTCAGTAACAAATATTTCCAATACATAAGTCTTCTTTGCTTCTTCTGGATGTATTATTCCTCTATAAAGATGAGAACCACGTGTTCTTTACACCAAATTCTTCAATATTTTTGTCTTTTCAAGAATGCCCCTAATTGTCTCTTGAACGCAGGTGTCTTCCCCACTTTAATCACAACTTATTCTGTGAGTGTACAGTAAGATTTGCCATTTTTGTAATATTGCTCAATTTATGCATTTCTTCGAAGATAATTTTGGATCATCTTGGATAATTTGGATAATTTTCATAATGTACACAAATTGTTCCAAATATAAATGTTATTGGCAATAATTGACACAGTTTTGCAGTAATACTTATGACCTTTTTTCAAAAATAGAAAGTCAATCTGTTTTAAAATTATAGGAGTCTCAAAAGTATCACCAGTTTGAGAGAGCTGTGTCAGCTGCTATAAATGAAACTGTCCAGTAGATTGTGGAACACACAGTTGTCTCAGTTGCAAAGCCAGTCAGTGATGACTGAATTTGGAATAGTGTCAAGATTATTGATTGACATTTCAACAAATGGCAAGATAACATTAAAGGCTGGACATTTCTGTCATGGCATGATGTTGATTGATAGCTCCACTAGTGAAGATTTACAATATGGCCAAGTTATTAAGCAAAGGCAAAAAGCCCCAAGATAATTGAACAAAATTCCTAATGGTAAACAAATTACAGCATAAATTATGAGTTAATTTCACCTCTTGCGATTAAATTGGAAGGAAACAGGCATAGAGAATTAAAAGCAAAGTTAAGTTGAATATTTTGACACAAATGACACATTTTGGCAGCATGGAATTTAGGCAAGAACGTTAGGCTTTTCCAGGGAATTCTTCTGTGATATTCATACTTGTCATTAAACATTCAATTTTAACTTAAAAACAGACCTCAAATGATATCTGTTAGTTAAATACAAGCATTATTCAAATTTAAAAATTCAAAAATAAAATGAATATATGAACTGTTATTTTACTGAGGTGATATAATATGTAGCAGTGAGAATTGTAATTTTCCTTTGAGCTCTTTCCTATTGCTTTTCCTTTCCATCCCTTTCAGAATTAATGGATTCAATTTTAGTTTATTTGAAACCGATCTGTATGCACAGAGGTGATGTCTAACATGTCATAATTTTGTCACAAAATTTTGTTTAAAGCAGAGAACCAAGGAAGGTTGTTGCATTAATGGACAAAGTTTCAGCAAGTTTGTGTCATGTTTTGAGGGAAGGGTGTAAAAGAAGTCATGTTTCAAAAAAAAAGTCAATAATGTGAAGATCAAGTACTGTGGGAAACATCTAAAACAAGAATTGAACACTGCAAACGTCCTTTGCTGTTGGCCAGAGTTTCCAGTGTTTATATTTCAGTTGATCATTTTGCAACAAGCACAATTGAATTTAGGCAGCTAGCTTTCTGAATTAACTTTGCTTAGCAACTTATTTCATTGCTTAGGAATTTAACCTATACACTTTGAATATAATAGAAACAGGATCGAGCCCATAAAGCTAACCTTCCTAGAGCAAGGTGGCTTTTCCTGTCCCTTGATATTTTTCTTGTAAGTCAATTGTAATCCATATTTTTCACAAAAGGTCACCTTTTACACTTAGGATGCAAGGCAAGCTCTCTTAAACATTTCTTCCAATTTTGTGCAATCGTAACATCCTTATCTGGGAAAGTGCACAGTAATAGTTACACGTTTAAAAATGTGTAGAAAGAAAAACAGGCTGCATGTAACATTTCTCATGGACAGATAATCTCGGAAATTTTCTAGGAATGTTTATTATTTAAATTCTTGACTGATACAAAATCCAGAGAACTCTTGAAACTCTCAACACAAACATACCCACTTTCTTGTTATCTCAGATATCCTATCAATGACTTGTAATACTTTCCCTCTTAAATTGTTCTGTAATTGTGGAAAGAAAAGCTCCTTGATCTATTGTGGCAGTCTGAAGGATTGTTCTAGGTACTGCGTATGACAACCGACAATGACATCTACATTGTTAAGTGAACATGTTCTGGTTTTATCCAGATGGAGAAATAGTTTGTCAGTAAAGCAAAGGATGTTGCACTTCCCACATTGAAATGTGGCTGGTACAACAGAGGATCACTCACAGCTCCATCAATATGTTCTGCATCACAGCACTGAAAACCAGGGCAGTGTCAAATGGTAAACAACAAATGGTTCAATGAAAATACCAATGCGGGTCAGTCGATCTAAGGCAGAAAACCAGTTGATTCAAAGTTTAAAGTGTGGTAATCTTAAAAAATACTTTGGAAACTAAAAGTTGAAGAGCTGTTGGATTACTGAAATTTCAAAAAATGAGCAATGCCAATCTCATAATTGATTGAGAGATCTGTAGTTAGTGATACAACATTTTATTTATAATCATAAAAAACAGAAATGTAGAAAGGACTCTTGAGTTTAAGCTGTTGGTAGAATTTATCTAGCAATAATTTTTTTTAAATTTTCTTGTCAATATTCACCAACATTATTAGAGCAATAAAAGGCTAAAGCAATATAACCTTAGAGTATAGTTACTTCTGTGTTCTAACCTGATTCCAGATTGCAACAGTATCTGATTACTTCTCCCTTGGGAAGTTACCTTACTCTACTGGGACACAAACATCCGAATTAGGAACAGGAGTGAACTACTTAGAGTCTGCTTGGCCATTTAGTGATATCATAGCTGATTTGATGACATCTCACCCCCTTGCTTGTCAAAAATCTATATACATCTGCCTTAATAATATCCAAAGACTCTAAATCAATTGGGTCAATGGGCTGGGGAGTGGCAGATGGAGTTTAATTTGGATAAATGTGAGGTATTGCATTTTGGTAAAACAAACAAGGGCAGTACTTCTACAATAAATGGTAGGGCCCTGGGTAGTGTTGTAGAACGGAGAGAACTAGGGGTTCAGGTACATAATTCTTTCAGATTTGCGTCACAGATAGGGTGGTTAAGAAGACATTTAACACGCTTGCCTTCCTTGCTGAAACCTTTGAGAATAGGAATTGAGATATCATGTAGAGGTTACACAGGACATTGGTGAGGCCTATTCTGGAGTACTTATATAGTTCTGGTTGCCCTGTTATAGGAAGGATATTATTAAACTGGAGAGGGTTCAGAAAGTATTTACCAGGATGTTGCCAGGAATGAAGGGTTTTAGTTATAAAAATAGGCTGGGTAGGCTGGGACTTCTTTCACTGGAGTGTACGAGATCGGGGAGTGACCTTATCAAGGTTTATAAAATCATGAGGGGTATAGATAAGGTGAATAGCAAGACTCTTTTCCCTAAGGTTGGGGTGGGCGGGGTGGGCGGGGTGGGCGGGGTGGTGGTGGGGTGTGGGACTTCTGTTGGGGTTCAAAACTAGGTAGCATATTTTTAAGATGAGAACAGAAAGAAAAGGACATGAAGGGCAACTTTTTTTTACCCAGAAAGTCATTCATGTGTGGAACGAACTGCCAGAGGAAGTGATGGATACAGGTACAGTTACAATGTTTAAAAGACATTGGATAAGTACATGAATGGGAAAGATTTGGAGGAATATGGGCCACATGCAGGCAAGTGGGACTAGTTTAGATTGGGAACATCTTCAGCATGGACTAGTTGGACTGAAGGGTCGGTTTCCAGGTATTTGACTCTATAACTCTGTTTCCACTATCTTTAGAGGAAGAGAGTTCCAAAGATTGGTGACCCCCAGTGAGAAAAAAAATTCTGCTCATCTCTGTCTTAAATAAGAATTTTTTTTTACCAGCGAGATCTGGTTCAAGATTCTCCCAAATGAGGGAACATCCTTTCCGATCCATCCTGTCAAGACAACTCAGAATCTTTTGTTTCAACCAATTTGTTTCATTACTCTTCTAAACCCCAATGAATGCAAACCCAGCCCATCCAACCATTTCTCTTAAGACAATTTGCCCATTCTAGGTATTTGTATTTGCATCCTTCCTGGTTGTGCTCCAGATATGGTTTCACTAATGCTCTTAATAACTGAGGCATAAACACTCCTACTTTTGTATTCAATTCCATTCACTATAAATGATAACATCCTATTAGCTTTCCAATTGCTTGCTGCACAAAAATCAGGGGAGGCGATGGCCTACTGGTATTATCACTGGACTGTTAATCCAGAGATCCAGATAATGTTCTGGGGTCCTGGGATCGAATCCCACCACATGGTGGAATTTGAATTCAATAAAATATCTGGAATTAAGAATCTGATGATGATCATGAAACCATTGTCAATTGTTGGAAAAACTCATCTGGTTCACTAATGTCCTTCAGAAAAGGAAACTCTCATCCTTACCTGGTCTGGCCTATGTGTGACTCCTGACCCATAGCAAGGTGGTTGATTCTGAACTGCCTTCTGGGCAATTAGGGATGGGCAATAAATGCTGCCTGATTAGCGACACCCTTGTCCCGTGAAAGAATTTAGAAAAAAAACTCACAAGGATATGACACCAAGTGGAGTATAATCACATTAAAAAAAAGCGCGCTGTAGAACCAAGAGTTGGGTCTGGAAAGAGGCATAAAGGATGGTGTCATCTTGGAAAAGTGTCTGTGATGCACAAAGGACATTGCCACCCCTCAAAGGAGGTTCCCTCCCTTCCTTTCAGCTTTCCCACCACAGTTCGTGAATAAAAAATTTGCACCCTCTTGTCTGCCTTGCCCACCAACAGTGTTATGGCACTGGAGGCAGAATAACTGCTGCTTAAGTGGGCAGTTAAGGGCCTCAATAGACAGAATGGATGGGGTAGTGGGCATCTTACTAATTCACCCTATAAATGGGGAACGGGTCTGTGGGCAGGGGGAAGGCAGTGAATTAGCTACCTTTCAAATTTATGTGCCACTGCATCAAAAACATGTCGAGACGGTGGATGTCAAATTCACCCCTTCTACCAGATATGAAAAATATTTAGCTTAGAAATTAAAGTAACTTTAAGATGGCCTGAAATTTAATTTGTTGCTAAATGCATCCATACTTTGCTTTCCTCATCTTTTTCTCTCTCTCCTTAAAGCCTAGATTCCTTATCACATACTGTCCCAATAATGTGGTCATACTTTGGCAGCATTCACAAACCCATTATGGCTGTGTAAATCTTGATGTTGAGTGTCCATGCATTATTCAATCCAAGAGGGATTCAGGATTTGCATGAAATGTGAGTGCAATCCTGCTCTTACTTAACATCCAACGGTGCACTTTAAGAAATGTCACTTGAGAGCAAATGGGAATCAAATTCTGGTCAGTTTTGGTTTCTTCATGCCAATAGCGTGAAGGGTCAATCATGGTGTCGCTGGGTCCATTCTTGCTCAGATCGATTGAAAATCAAACCCCAGCTCTCTGGGTTTGCATAACTCACTGGTAAAAGTCACTGAATCATCAAGTATGGAAGAGCCTTAAATGTAAAGCCTTGAATTACGTTGTCCATTATTTTGGTCAAGGAACGAAAACCCAAAATTAGCGTTGCTAGATGACATTACAGGAGGCGATCTTGTATCAAATTTAAGATGTAATGAACTAAGGCAAGCTAAAAATAAATAACAAGATGAGAAAATGGACCCAGTTCATTTATCATTCAAGATGATGAAATAAATATTTGGGTTAAAATGTGATGGAGCCTTTGGCAGAGAGCATATTGTGGTGTTCTACAAGATCTGAGTATCTTATGACATTGGCCTCTCTGCTGCCGCTTCTACGGGGAAGGTGCAAAGAAAGTTAAGTTTGATAATTCTGTACAGCTTGAGCATGTGTTTTATTCCTCAGTGCAATATACAGTGGAAAGATGATAATGAGGCAGGGATGGAATTGTTTTTCATAATTCATCTCAGTAATTAAAGACTGAAGGATATTGTGACACTTTTTAAACTCCTGGAATTCATTCAGAGAAAGTTTGGACAATTTGAACGCTGATTCCATACGCATGACATATTCAGGTACACACAAGTGAGTCAATGTGGTGTGTAATGGAAAAATGAAGCCATATATGAGGACAATGAGGGAACTTATCCCTAATAAAGAGGACTGGTATAATGACAAATGAAGGTTACACATTTAGATGCAAGTGAATAAAACAGGAGATCAACATAAAGTAAAATTCCCCACACTGTGATGAGGCCAAATTCTTCTGAGTTAGTGTTTAACCAGTGTTGCCTGCAAGACCTCAGTAATATGGACTATACTGAGATTAAATAAATTGTGAATGCATGGCATGACCAGCAATTAAATTGTACTTAGAGTTATGTTCTGTGAAAGGAAGCAATTGCCAGATGGGACTGTTGCAGATTACATTCTTGACTTATAGTAACTCTTTCACCACTGTTGGTATGGTGGGAACGTAGAATTGCACCTTAACTACTCAAAAAAAACCCAATAAGGGTGCTCAATGAGCAATAAAAAATTGCAGTTCACAGACCTCTCTGCAGACATTCCTGGTGCAGTTTTGTTAAATGAAGAATGTGTCTCAGAAAGAGAAATGATCTAATTAGGTTTCCTTTCATTCCATGGTCAAACACATGAAAACCATGAGAATGAGTACATGGTGATTACTTTGAAGTGGAAGGAAAAGAATATTTTATTTTGATTGATTGCTGTTGCAAATGAATAAATGTTGAATCTATATGCAGTAAGACAAGTGCCAAACTTACTGAGGTTTTGACAAGTTTGTTTGCAATTTATGGGTTGTTAGAGATATTGATCTCAGATAATAGAATGACCATTCACATCAGAAGAGCTTGTAATGTTTCTGAGTAAGAAATAAATAAACCACACTCTAATTACATTATATAACCCAGTGTGGAACATGCTATAAGAAGTATACAGATTGCAAACATATTTTTGTAGAGTATTTTCTTGGTGACAAAGTAGGCAGAAATTTGCATGTTTGTTTTCAACATAGTTGATACAATTTTCTGATCTCTTACAGAATAACACCAAAACTACAACATGTTCTTCGTCTTTTGAATCAATATTCAAACACTAGGACAATGTTTAGGCTGCCTCAAGCTGATATCAATAGTCAGATGAGAGAAAAGCTGTCACCTTTTACTAGGAAACAGCTAGAACATTAGGAAGGAAGAAATAATAGGACATTTAGGAAAGCTTAATGCATTCCAACAGAGCCAATGTGGTTTTCTGAAAGGAAAATAATGCTTGACAAGTCTCTGGAGTTTTTTAAGGATATAACAAGCAGACTTGATAAGAGGTAACCGGTAAATGTACTGTACTTGCATTTTTAGTAGGCATTCATTAAGGTTGGCATTGTGGGTCTACCTACAACTGCAGCAGTAGAAGAAGACAGCTCACCGTCACCTTCTCAGACCAACTAGTAACGGGCAATAAATGCTGGCCCAACCAGGAGCACCTGCATCGCATGAGTGAATGAAACAAAAAAGTTGCCAAATAAAAAGTTATTGCACAGGATAGGAGCTTACTGCCTTGGGGGTTATATATCAACATGGATTGAGGATTGATTAACGTACAGAAGACAGAAAGTCAGGATTAATGTCATTTTCTTCCATTTGGAAGGACATAATGAGTTCAGTGCCACAGTCCTAGGGCCTCCATTATTTACTATCTATATTAACGACTTCAAGGAGGGGCAGAGTATAACTTATCCAAGTCCCAGCCTATTCATCTATACAAAAATAGGTGGGAGGGTGTATTGTTATGAGGACATAGGGAATCTGCAAGGAGTTATAGATAGGTTGAGCAGGTGGGTCAAAACTTGCCAGATAGAATTTAATGGCGGAAAGTGTGAGGTCAAGCACTTTGGTAGGAAGGATCAAGAGGCACACTATTATTTAAATGGACAGAGACTCTAAAAAAGTGCAGAACAGGAGTGTTTGGATGTTCTTGTGCACGAAACACAAAAGGTTAACACACAGGTGTAGCAGGTATTTAAGGTGGCAAATGGAATTTTGGCCTTCATTGCTAGGGAGTTATAGAGTTATAGAATCGTACAGCTCAGAAACAGACCCTGCATTCCAACTCATCCGCACGGACCAGACATCCCAGTCTGATCTAGTCCCATATGCCAAGATTTGGCCCATATCCCTGTAAACCCTTCCTATTATATACCTATTCAGATGTCTTTTAAATGTTGTAATTGTACCCTTCTCTCCCACTTCCTCTGGCAGCTCGTTCCATACATGACTACCCTCCACATGAAAAAGTTACCCTTCAGGTTCTTTTAAAATCTTTCCCCTTTCAGCTTAAACCTATGTCCTCTAGTTTTGGATTTTCCCATCCTTGGAAAAAGACCTTGGCTATTTACCTTATCCATGCCCCTCATGATTTTATAAACTTCTGTTAGGTCATCCCTCAGCCTCTGATGCTCGAGGGAAAAAAGCCCCAGCCTTTTATTCCTCTCCTGTATCTCAAACCCTCCACTCTTGGCAACATCCTTGTAAATCTTCCTGCATCCTCTCAATTTTAACAACATCTTTCCTATAGAAGGCTGACCAGAATTGGATGCAGCATTCTAAAAGTGGCCTCACCAGTACAACCACAATATGATGTCCCAACTCCTGTACTTAATGTTCTGACCAATAAAGGCAAGTGTGCCAAACACCTTCTTCACTACCTTGTCTACCTGCAACTCCATTTTCAATGCACTGTGCATCTGCACCCCTAGGTCTCTTTGTTCAGCACCACCCCAGGGCCCTACCATAATACCTACCTATATATACCCTCCCTACATATACCCTACCTATACAGACTGTTGGTGAGACTGGAAGACTGTGTATAGTTATGGTCTCCTTGTTCTAAAAAGGAAAGATTGATATTGGAGAAAGTTCTCGGGATGAAGGCATTGACTTATTGAGAATGGCATGCCGGTTAGGACTTTACTCATTAGAGTTTAGAAAAATGAGGAGTGATCTTATTGATTCAAAGGGGGATTGACAGGGTGCACATTGAGAAGATCTTTCCAATAGTGGGAGAATCTTGATTTTGGGGACAAGGTTACAGAATAAGGGGACATCCATTAAAAACTGAGACCCAAAGGAATTACTTCCCTCTGAAATAGATTGTCTGGAATTTTCTACCGCAGAGCATTGTGGAGGCTAGATCATTGAAGGTTTTTCAAGAGGAGGTGGATAGTTTTTTGAAATATTGAGGCGTTGAAGGCTATGAGGAGCTGGCACAAAGGAGGAGTTGAGGCATGGGGCAAAGCAGGCATGATCTTACAGAATGGCGGGGCAGGCTTGAGGGGCTGAATGGCCTACACATTTTCCTATTTCTTATGTCCTTATGAGACATGATAGATGAGTCATGAAACCTAGAGAATTCAGTGTTGGGCTGTATGTCGTGGTGAAAAATCACCAACATGTTAGGAAATACGAGATTGGAGTCATGGTAAACAGACATTCACATTTCTCCTGAAGATTGGAGAAAGACCATTAGTGTTATGCAAATCATTTGCTTGAAAGAGCAAATCTGACAAAATTTCAAGAGAAAATCATAAAGAAACTGAAAGCCACAAAGAAGCTGCAAGTTTGCCGATGTCAGAGAATTCACTGGTAGAGCAGAGAGAGCCAGTATCTTTCTTTATGACAAATCAATCAATGTCTCAGTCCCAGCCATTAAGTTAATGTACTCAAAACCAAATCTCAGATTTGACAGATGGATTAGAGGTCAGAATTCAGATAGTAGAATGGAAGGAGACACTCAAGCTAAATGAGAATTGATATTTCGTTAAAGACGTACTGGTATTAAGGAAAAGCATTTTTTAACATGTAAACTATGCTGTCAGTACAGGGTTTTACTTATGGTTGTAGTAAAAACAAGTACAAAACCCAAACCCTTAAATTTTCAAATATTGTTGATGCTGTTTAGGTCATATTATATTCTAGGAACTTAAGTACATATACCATTTTGCGCAGTTATGACCAGTCATGGATCCCCTCTTCTAATCCACTTCTCAGTCAGTTGCAACAGCAATTTTTTTTAATGTTTAGCATCTACCTATCACAGTTCATTTAAACTTAATTAATCAGATCAAAAATGAAGAGGTGTCAATTCCAAGTTTTTCTTGTGGGAAAGAGTGAAGTTTTATTACCTACTACACCCCAAAAAATAGTAAAATACATTAACAAACACACACGCACAGACACACACACACTCAGACACACAGACACACACACACCAATACACATCTTGTACAGACAGGAATGTAAAGGTTATTTCAATTTACAGTTCTTAGTTTCTTTAAGTTGCGAGAATGAAAAGACGTGAACGCAACCATTTAACTGTTGTCTTGTTTTCTCTATAATGGCAAAGCTCCCTGAACTCTCAGGAAGTTATTGTTGGTATTCCAGGTTGTTTTTCTTTAGCTAGTGTCTAAGCTTGAGGGAGATTGAGAGATAGATGGAAGAGCTTCCTGTATCCTTGTTGTCATTAGTCCACATTTCTTTCTCCTTCTGCTTTGTTGCTCATAACAAGCTGTTTGTATATTTCAAGTCTAACTCCATGGTCTTTTTCAAAATGAACACTAAGCAGATAACCTTTCTATCTCCAACGTGTGAGGTCATCATAAAAGTGCGAATAAAACAAAAGATGAAAATTTTATATCGCCTCACTAAGCTTCATTGCCTTTTGATTAAAATCATTATCCTGAGGCAGTTGACATCATATATTCCATGTGAGATGCCTAGGCTTGTCAGGTGACTGCACCAGCTACTTTTAACCCATGAAAGTCTCAAATATTTAAGTGATGAACAATGATTGTAGCAACATTTTAATGTATAGTTTTTTTTCCAGTGGGGAGGAACTGTACATTGCAAGAGCTAAGCATTTATTATATTGCCTTCTTTGCTGCCCTCTTTGTCGGGAGCTTTAAATAAAGCTGAGTGTGTATACAATACATAAGTTCTAAAATGTTAGTGTTACGTTGTGACTGACTGGACACTACAATCACAAAGTCTTTAAGATTCCTATTATGCGTCAGTTTACTTTACCACAAGCTATTGAACAGTGTCACAAAAAATTAATCTGGTAGGAAAGCAATTTTGTAGCAGATTGAGATTCACTTTAACAGACAAGTGAGGAAGTTTAATCCAACAAGGGAAGTATCCTTTCATGATTTACCTTCATGCTCCCACACAATCTTATGTGTTTCAATAAAATCACCTCTCATCCTTCTAAACTGCAATAGAAAGAAGCCCAGCCTTTTCAACCTTTCCTCAAAACCTCCCTCATCGCAGATGTTGATCAGGTGAACTACTTTGAATTCTGTCTAACACTATTAAATCCTTTCTTTAAATAAGGAGACAAAAACTGTTCACAGTACTCCAAATGTAATCCTACCAATGCTGTATACAGCTGTAGCAAAACATCCCTGTTTTTACCATGGCCCTTGGTAGAAGTACCAGCATTCCATTTGGCTTTTTAATCACTTGCTATGTTTGTGTACTTCTTGTGATTGGTGTAACATGGTGCCCAGGCCTCTCTGTATCTCAGAGTTCGGCAATATCTCTCCATTTAAGTAATATGTTGCTTTTCTGTTCAAACTACCAAAGTGGACATGTTTAGATTTCCTGCATTGTTAAATCTGAGATAGATACATTTTTGTAAAGCAAAATTATTAAGGGATATGGCACAAAGGCAGGTATAAGGAATTAGGCCACAGATCAGTTATGGTCTCATTGAATGGTGGAACAGACTCGAGGGGCTGAATGGCCTACTCCCTTTCCTACATACCTATGTTCTTATTATACTCTGCCATTATTTTTGCCCGCTCATTTGACCTAACTATAACCCTTTATGGACTCTTTATATCCTCTTCACAATTTACTTTCCCCTCTATTTTTGTATCATCAGCAAATATAGCAATCTTACATTTTGTCCCTGCATACAAGTTATTTATATGGATTATAAATAATTGAGGCCCTAATACTGACCCCTGTTGCACACCCTGAAAAGGAACCATTTACGTCCATCCTCTATCTTCCAATCTGATGAGACCTATCTTGAATCTAGTGCTTTTTATAAAGTAGAACTGAAGTTCCTGCTAACCCAGCAGCTAGTTTAATTTACATGGTAGGATGAAGTCCATCAGGGCCTCAGATGTTTGCTGAGTACTGTAAAGATCACATCTTTTCATTTTTCTTTATTTTGGATTATGTACCAAAATGGGAAAAGGCCTGTTTTAAACCAAGAAGAGTGGAAGCTGTTGCTACACGTTTTAAAAAACAATTTACCAGAACTCATTATAAGTTGTGTTTACACTGTTGTTTTGTTAAATTGGTGGAAGATGATTGAGACCCAACATAGGTGTGTGTGCAGTGCAAGATTTACTTGGAGTCAGACTCCTAACTGGTTTTTCAATTAGGACCAGTTGTGGATGCCAAGGATCACTGGCATGACAACTACTCTCAGGCTCCTGCACAGATTATGTGTGAATAATACAAGGTCAGAAGGTTTCTCGACTGTAAGAAACAGCACCTCTCTCTTTTTCTCTGCAGTGAAGTAACCAAAAATTGAAACATATTCTCTCCCACCGTAAGCTATTGCCTTAACCAGTGACTGAGAAATTGAATAGTTAATGTGCCAGCCATCCTGTATCTTCAGCAGAGAACTGAAAGGACTTGGAGGTGAAGGTCAGAGATCTGAAGGTCTTGGAAAGTGCAAAAGGAATATCTTATCTCATCCTGTGGACTGGTGCTGTTGAACTGTGTTCCCCTAATTTTCTTTCTCGCCACCCATAACATTTATATTTGTTTGTATATCTATGTCTGTCTGCATACATGTGTAGCAGTTTTAAAAGGTTTTAGAGTTTCAGCTAGTAGAGTTAAATGTAAATAATTCATATTTTTCTTGTACTGTGATTAGAATTGATTCACTTGTAATGAATGTTAAGTACAGAAATGCGATCAGTGTTTTCAGTTATAATGACTCCATCGGAAAGGTAATTTGGGGGCTTTGAGTAAAATAATAAAATTAAATCTTTAACTTTTACTATGACGCCAAGAGTACTGAGGCTTGACTATCAGTGCATTTTCCCAAGTTGGATGGGACAGTATCCAGAGAGTAAATACTGCACCTTCATGCTTATTGATCAGTTTCAATGCTGAATCTGTCTGTGAGGTAATATTATAGCTCAGCTTATGGATAAACAGGCTAACTTGGATAGCAGTGTCTGAAATTCATTGTTTAACTGCATATGCGCTGTCACCAGAAGTGCTGTTCAATTTATTCCACACTGATAGCTGTTAGCCTTTTCTTATCAAAAAGGAAAGTGTTTTGTTTATAAGTAAAAACCGAGCTAAGGATATGGTATTCTGAAATGTCACATTTCAGAGCTGGCCATTAGCACGTCAATAATCACAGAGAAGTCAAGTTAATCTCTTGCTTCTTCAAGAATTTTGGACCTTCATTTTTTAAATTGATACTGAAAAATAGTAGACATTTTACCTGTACCATTGTTCCCGCATGACCTAAACTAATGGGTATAATTTATTTGAAGCTGAAAGCATTGTGATTTTTTTTATTATTGCTATTATGAATTCTTGTCACAATTAATTCTATTGGCAGATTGCAGTTCTTTCAATAAATGTGTCTTTCTTGGAGTCAATAGTCAATTGGGAAAATGTGTTTTGGTGAAATTGGATTTACTGCAACAAGTGTAATGCACTAGGCTTTGCAAAGTTACATAAAATAAATTAAAGAACGGATTCCTGATTCCAACAGTTACAGTCTTATAATTTGTGCAGGGTGCTAGTATTGGTGCAATGTGTGTGTACTGGGAGCCTGAAAAAAAAATTGAGTGTTTTGGCCAATTTGATACAAATTCCAAAGGTTTACTGTGCAAATGTCCACTGAAATCCTGCGCCAATCACTCACAGCTGAAAATTCATTTACCAGATCAACAGATCCCCCTTCCCATTGTACTGATCCAAGGACTTGTGAGGTGCTTTTGATTTACAGTACATGTGCTGTAGAGATAGAAAAGTAGTTTGGCTTGGTTTTGCAGGTCTGTTGTTAAGCTGATGCATTTACCCAGGGAGGCCAGAGGATTACTTGCTCAAGTCTGTAAGCATTATGGTGACAGTGAGCTCTGCATCTGCAGCAATACAAGAGTTGAAGCAGAAACTGTTGGAAGCTTTGTGAAGATGGAACAGAGTAAGGGCTCTGCATCGAAGGCTCTAACCACCAGAAGGTCATCACAGAACTTCAGTGTGAAAATCTGCCAGTGGTGATAAAGGTCGCAGTGTTGTTGAACTTTTATTCATCCAGTTCTTTCCAGGCTGGAGAGAGCCAACACTTGCCAGTACAAATTCGGATTCATCCATCTGGAAGTTGGCAGAGGCTGTCTCCGTCTGGAAAGACAAAAAGATGCAGGATGAGTAGGGAGATAGTAAGAGCTGGAGTCAGAGAAAACACAGTATGGAGCTGGAGGAACACAGCAGGCCGGGCAGCATCAGAGGAGCAGGAAAGCTGACGTTTCAGGTCGGGACCCTTCTTCAGAAATGGGAACTTCAGAAATTTCTGAAGAAGGGTCCTGACCTAAAACGTCAGCTTTCCTGCTGCCTGGCCTGCTGTGTTCCTCCAGCTCCAAACTGTGTTATCTCAGGATGAGTAGGGACATAGCTTTGCTAAGACAGCAAGATTTCTGATTGCGCAGAATAGCATCTAATGCAGGCATGTGACTCTTTCAGCCTTCCATGTCAACAGAGAGAGAATGTAACAACAAGGCCTATCACTGAATAAATATACAGTGTTTGTGTGGCAATGCATCATATCTCATGTTGGTTAATGCCTGGCATTCTAGCAACAGCTATGATCCCATCATTCTGATCAAATTTGCTGTTCCCATCATCTTTTCACCTCCAAAAAGAAAAAGAGGGTAGCTGTTTGGAAGCAACTGCTACCTGCTGGACCTTTGGCATGTGATTCCACTCCACCAACTAACCATTCCCTTATGAGGGAGTCTCATACTTGCAGTCACCAGCTCAGACAATGGTTCTACACTAGACGCTAGTATAGAGTCAGGTTCTGTCTATGGTGAGTCACAGGTGAGTGAGTTAAAATGTCTTATGACAAACTATTCACTGAACTTTACCACAGATGTGAAATCAATGAACTTCTTCCAGTGCTGCTACTAGGTCCTCAGGGAGGACTCCTGGAGTTAGCCTCCCTTGCTGCTTACATTATTGTCTTAAGAGGATTTGTCTTGATGTCCACTCCCTGTGTCTTCTCCTGTTCACCTCCTAGAAAAAAGGCCCCTAGAACTGTATCTGTAAACTGCAGTTCCCTCTCTCTGCCCTGATGCTCTATGTGTTTCCCTCCACTTATAACATTGACAGACAGCAGCAGTTTTCTTTCAGTCAGCTTGTATGAATACATTGAAGAGTTGGGTGGGGAGTGGGGTCTGTTGCTTTCAGACTGCAGAGGAGGAGCTTGGGAAAGTTTGTGTCAACCATTCGGATGCACATCAACTTTGAAATTTACAACAGTCACTGCTCAGAAGTGCACCACTGAACATAATTCTGAAAAATTAAGTGGTGCTCAGATCAATTCTATTGACCATGAAGCAGAGAAATCAGAAAAAAAAGGTGGAGTGTTTTAACTTGAATGTTTTTCTAAATCTCCATATAAACAGGACTTACGGTAATCTGTAGTCAATAATTCACCAGTTGGATCTCTGTAAGTATGCCAAGAAAATAGCTATTGTGAAATTAAGAAGAGGGTGCTGAAACACTTGAATTCTGTCTGATATAATTTCACACTTTGTTGAACAAAACTGGCATGTCCCAGGTCTGAGTGACATTGCCAAATTCTTTTGCAACAATGCCTGATTTCATGCTCATTGATGAATCAGAGGGATGTGCTATTTTATCCTTTACTCCATCCATAAAACAATCAGTTTTTCGAGATAAATGTTTGTAATTCAAGGACGAAATTTAATCTGGCCCGCAGTAGCAGGCTACGAAGCAATGGGAGTGGACATAAAATTAGGAGTGAAAATGGAAGGGGGCTGGAGATTGTATTGTGTCCTGATTTACTGTAATTCTGGGATGTCTGAAGGCAATGTTCCAACCTGGAGGACAGATGAGATCCTTAAGTGGCCAACTGGTGGTCACTTAAGGGTCTTATCCTGCCATCAGTTGCATTGCTCTAGAGGTAATCATTCGTAATCAGGCATCTTGTGGCCTATGGTGTGTGGCCCCACAAGCAAGGGCACTGCCCCACCCTTGGAAAGAATCCTCTCTCTCTCCCAATCCTCCACAACAATGTCCCTGCTCCTTGTCAATGTCTGCCCCATGTCAGGACCTGCTTGAATTGTTCTGGCAAGCCCCACCCACTTAGCTGGGTTTCAGAGGTTCCTTCATTATGAATGGCCTGGACAGAGTGGATGTTGGGAAGAAGCTTCCATTGGTAGGAGAGACTAGGACCCGAGGGCACTGTCTTAGAGTAAAGGGAAGACCTTTTAGAATGGAGATAAAGAGAAACTTCTTCAGCCAGAGAGTGGTGAATCTATGGAATTCACTGCCACAGAAGGCTGTGGAGGCCAGATCATTGAGTATATTTAAGACTGAGATAGATAGGTTCTTGATTATCAAGGGGATCAAGGGTTACGGGGAGAAAGCGGGAGAATGGGATTGAGGAACTTATCAGCCATGATTGAATGGCGGAAGAGACTCGATGGGCCGAATGGCCCAATTTCTGCTTACATGTCTAATGGTCTTATGGTCTTATTATTGGTCTTGGCTAGTCACAGTATCCGCAACCATCAACGCTCCACATGATAATGCTAGAACTCAAGGCCGACTGATCCTGTAATTGACTGGCTGCTCTCGGAGTCATTAAAAAGACAGAAACTACAGGTGCCAGTAATTAATTGCCTGATGGTACTACACTTATGTCAGGATTCCCTAAATGACTGTGGAGGGGTTGATCCCAGCTTTCTAGGCGTTGGATGGGACCATGGCTGTTTAGGATTGAAATGTAACCTGCACCAATGTACCTTTTGGCTTGCTTTAATCATGTGACCTCTGCCATGAGGTACTGCTTGGGGACAGCGATCTTGCAACCAGGTTCAATAAAATCACAGCACAGCCAAGACTGTTATCTTGAAAGATCATAATGTGGCTGTCAGAATGGAGCTGAGATTGGGTGTTGAAGTGCTTTGAGAATCATACTACTGACAGAGAGAAAGAAGAAAGTTTGGATCCGTGAAAGCTGCTACAAGCAACTGAAAGAAATTGAAAATGAATAAAGAAATAGGCCAGAGACAGTAGGAACTGCAGATGCTGGAGAATCCGAGATAACAAGGTGTAGAGCTGGATGAACACAGCAGGCCAATCAGCATCAGAGGAGCAGGAAGGCTGACGTTTTGGGCC
>NC_063350.1:20052289-20122847 GCF_021869965.1 Rhincodon typus | reverse complement strand
TAAGAGGGCTGGCTACAAAATTTTATCTCCTATGTCATGACAAAAGGCAATATGAATCAAAATTAGCAGTTTTCCCATGCAAAATGGCAAAATGACAAAATTGCAGCAGAGCTGCTTAACAATCCGAGAATTTGCACTACTGCAATGTCAACTATTGAGAAGAGGCTATTTCAAAGTTGACTTGAAGCATAGAGTCATACAAGTTTTATAACACAGAAAAGGGTCCTGCTTTCGATTCTGTCCCCACTGGTCATCAGACCTTATCTACTGTAGTCCCATTTTACAGCTATTGGCCAATTGCTTTGTATGCTATGGCACTTCATGCAATAATATAAATACTTTTGAAATGTTGTGATGGTTCTCACCTCTACTATCATTTCAGACATTCTACTCTAAGTCTCTTTCAAGAACAAAAAAAAAACAGACTGCAAAAATTTTAAAATCCTTGAAGGCACTTTTTGAACTCCTACTGAATGGGACCTGAATGGTACATGTTCAATATTTGAAGCTTGTGAATTTACATAATTAAAGGATGTTCTAATTAAAGATAGTACTGTAATAGGCACAAGAGATCTTGCAGTGAGAAAATGTTCGCTGAGAGAGGAGAAAATTAAAGTAAGGACATGAATCGACATGTGCCTAAGGACCGAGGCTGTAAGTAAGCAGCAAGAGTAGAACAGATCCTGCTTTGCATTATGTCGATAAATATTTCAGGCCAAAGACAGAACAATCAAGGACAAAGGCCAGAATCATAATGCTGTGGGGGAAATCATGCAAAGGAGAGGAAGGCTCATCTAACATGGGGAAAGCAGTCTTCTTACTCCCGGAAGCAGAATAATTTTGCATAAAAATGTATGGTTAGAAGGAAAGACAACCAAGCAGGGACAGATTGCCACTAGAGAAATATCTGATACTTCACAATAAACCATACAATGGGTTAGTTAAGTAATAAATGGCTTGCGATTGTTGGACTGATGCTTCAGAAAGAGATCATCAAGTCAATATAGAGTGTCAGGCCTCCATTCTTCACGCAATGTCATGATTTTCACAGACCTGTGTGTGGTGGCTCAGTATGGTGATTCAAAAATGAATCCCTTGAAAGTAAAGTTGAGGCTATATGATGGCATCTTTCTCATGCCAAGAATTTGCATTACTGCAATGTCAAGAATGAAATTCTGGAGTTCCAGATCTTAAACAGCTAGCAAAAACTGGTCATCTCAGCCAGAGCTGTTTAAAACTTAGACTGGTAACCCTCAATGTTCCAAAAGCAATTTGCAGTATATCACAGCAAACTAACCATTGACCATGGGAATAGATCCTAGACAAGTACAGCAACACCTTTATGGGTTCAGGATGACTTCCTGGTAAGTACCATTTTATAGTATATGAGTGTGTGAGATAAATTCAGCATCTGCTGAGGAGAGATCTTACTGGCCTCAAAAAGGCTAGCTTGAAAGGCAAGATAGATGAGCTAGAAAAGAAAGGATGAATCAAGGAAATCACAACTCCTGCTGAATAGCTTAGCAGCATGGTAGCAGTGAAACAACCTGGAATGTGACCAACAAATATAAGAGCAATATAACAATTCATTGCATTTGCCAGCGATTAAGCCAAATTCTTGCCTAATTTGTTATCAAAGTTTGATTAGTTGCGCCAGGTAATGGCCAAGGACATGTAATGGTATTTGGACATGAAGCAAGAAGTAATATTCATTAAAATAAATCAACTAGTGTAATCAGTAATGCCAGGGTTAAATAATATGGTGTAAATGTGAAGTCACCATGCAGTGTGGCACTGGAACAACCTATATGCAGCAAAAACAACTGGACACATTTCCATCCAGGGCATAAATATAAATGGAATGATGCTATGCTAGGATCAAGAAAGGGTGCCTGGACATTGGCTTTGTTTGTGAACATTTTCATCCATGCCTTAACTTGGAATAGACAAAATTGAAGTTGAGTCTGACTATAAGCCACTTCAAAGCCACTTTCCGGAAGCTGGTAAAATCCCAATGTTAAATGTCTACTTGGAACCTGTACAGAGCAGTTGATTCCCTGATTATATGTGGTGGAAGTGAATAACTCGCTACACCATCACAACCATAGTTATGTACACACAACTGGAGAATCTGTTCCTCAACTGCAGATGTCAAATCAAGAAGATGTGAACTCACCACCTGAAAGTCTATGGATCAACCCTTAGACCCAGAGATCCACAGCACCCAACAACAGAAGTGGAACAATAAGAGGTACAATGGCAACAACAAATTATATGAGAATGACATTCCTTGAAGAAGGAACATTACTCTGTCAAGGCAATGCACACGGATATCATTAAGATACCAGCACTGTTTAATTATAATGTCTGCAGTGCGACTGCAATATGAATACAGAAATTGATGAGAATAAAAATTGCTCATGCATGGGAAGAGCCATATATTCAGTGGGTAACTTGGGTAGTTTAAAATGCTCATGATAATGCATGCAATTGTTTTTGTATGAAAAGAGGGTGTTTAGAATCGAATTGTACTCTGTACCAATGTACCGCTTGACTTCATAATTATGTGACCTCTGCCATGAGGCACTGACTGGGAGCTGTTATCCACCCAGTTTTAACAAAGTGATGAACAAACAAGACTGTTGCCTTCAGAGCTCATAACAGTATAGCTTGTTTAAGTTTTGATTTTTCTCAGTAAAACACCCTGTGGTCAAACACTGTTGACTTTTAAGAACTCCTCTTTATCAACAACTCAGTGTGGACGTTTTCTGTTCTAATTCTGTCTTTGTAATATTTCAACAAGGGGTTTGTTTTCTTTTTCTCTAAGTTGGGAAAATAAGTTAAACTAAGAAATTTTGCTTTTAATTTTTCAAAGTTTGGTAAGCTTTAAGTCGGCTTAAATCTAAGTAAATCTTAAGTTTTATGACTGATAATTTTAGATAGTGGGCCAAAAGTAGAGGAAAGGCAGGACAGTTCTGTCCTGTCAGAAACTGTCAGATGTGCTGTGTTATGTCTCACAGCTAGTACACAATATGCCTTGAAGTGATTTGTTTATGATATCATCACTGTATCATAGCATGGGACCTGATCATACAAAGATCTCAGACTCCACCTTACTGAGTCCACTTACAGCATGACAACATGAAGGAAACATTCTACAGCTTACATTCAAATTGCTTAGCTTTAGCCCAGTTATGCAAGTGTCTGACATTGTAATATATGTAGATACTAGGAGCTGTAATAAAGGCCTGTTGAATCTTTCAGTACCACATTGCCCATCTCTTGTTCTTATGTTACGGGAGCTAACATTAGTACCACTTCATTCAGGTACAAGTACCCTGCTGAAGATAAAAGCCCATCACTGTATGTATGACAGATTGTGACAATAGAACAGATCTGGGTTAACAGTAGATAGTAGGAACTGCAGATGCTGGAGAATCTGAGACAACAAGGTGCAGGGCTGGATGAACACAGCAGACCAAGCAGCCTCCTAGGAGCAGAAAGGCTGACGTTTCGTGCCTAGAATCTTCTTCAGAAATGGGGGAGGGGAAGGGGGTTCTGAAATAAATAGGGAGAGAGTGGGAGGCGGATAGAAGATGGATAGAGGAGAAGATAGGTGGAGAGGAGACAGACCGGTCAAAGAGGCGGGGATGGAGCCAGTAAAGGTGAGTGCAGGTGGAGAGGTAGGGAGGAGATAGGTCAGTCCAGGGAGGACAGACAGGTTGAGGGGGCGGGATGAGGTTAGTAGGTAGGAGATGGGGGTGGGGCTTGAGGTGGGAGGAGGGGATAGGTGGGAGGAAGGACAGGTTAGGGAGGCGGGGACGAGCTGGGCTGGTTTTGGGATGCGGTAGGGGGAGGGGAGATTTTGAAGCTTGTGAAGTCCACATTGATACCATTGGGCTGCAGGGTTCCCAAGCGGAATATGAGTTGCTGTTCCTGCAACCTTCGGGTAGCATCGTTGTGGCACTGCAGGAGGCCCAGGATGGACATGTCGTCTGCGGAATGGGAGGGGGAGTTGAAATGGTTCGCGACTGGGAGGTGCAGTTGTTTAGTGTGAACCGAGCGTAGGTGTTCTGCAAAGCGGTCCCCAAGCCTCCGCTTGGTTTCCCTGATGTAGAGGAGGCCACAACGGGAACAGGTGATGCAGTATACCACATTAGCAGATGTGCAGGTGAACATCTGCTTGATGTGGAAAGTCTTCTTGGGGCCTGGGATGGGGGTGAGGGGGGAGGAGTAGGGGCAGGTGTAGCACTTCCTGCGGTTGCAGGGAAAAGTGCCGGGTGAGGTGGCGCTGGAGGGGAGTGTGGAGCAGACAAGGGAGTCATGGAGAGAGTGGTCCCTCCGGAAGGCAGATAAGGGTGGGGAGGGAAAAATATCTTTGGTGGTGGGGTCGGATTGCAGATGGCGGAAGTGTTGGAGGATGATGCGTTGGATCCGGAGGTTGGTGGGGTGGTACATGAGGACGAGGGGGATTCTGTTTTGGTTGTTATTGCGGGGAGGGGGTGTGAGGGATGAGTTGCGGGAAATGCGGGAGACATGGTCGAGGGCGTTCTTGATCACTAAGGGGGGGACGTTGTGGTCCTTGAAAAACGAGGACATCTTTGCTTTGCTGTGGTACAATTCCAGGATACTTCATATATGCAGGAAATATTGTCAGCTGAAGGAGTTTGAGCTCCAGGTTTCAGATTTGAACAACAGCTGCTTTCACCTTGGTGTTCCATGAGGCCAAAAGGTATGCCCCTGGCATGTTTATAGAGCTGGACAGGTCACCACAGTGATCACAAGTCAAGGGAGTTCAGGCAAATAATGCAGGAATCTTCTGAGTATATCTCGTTGTCTGAATACTGATGAGAGTGATGGCTGCTACGTGGAATACAGCCACAGGTAAGGCCACGGTAGCAATGGTGACTCATGGGGTAAAAGAGGAGGTGGATGTCTGGAGAAGAATACTGATCGAATGTTCAATAATGAGGAAAGCTAACAGACATTTCTGCAACCACAGCTGCAACTCCAAGTTGGTTGTTGCCTGACTGATATCAGAATCACTGAGCAGGTGTGGAACATTGTGGAAAGAGACTGTGAACAGTCTGATGTCATGGTCCATATTGGTCCCAATGACAAAGTTAGAAAGAGGTCCTGCAGGTATATTTCAGGGAGTCAAGAAAGGTAGTTAAAAGTAAGCCCCGAAATGTTGTGGTGCTACATGCTAGTGAGTAAGGAAATAGGAAGTGATAAATGTGTGGCTGGAGAGGTGTTGCAGAAGGGAAGGTTTTCAACTCCTGCGGGCATTGGGATCAGTTTTCACAGAAGAGGGGAATCAAATCAAATATTGTTGTTGTCAGTGTCGTGAATGATAGTCCCTTTAAGAGTAAACCAGGCCCTTTGTAAAAGGTAAAAGGAACAGACAATACTTGTTGGAGCTCATTTTTAAGCCAGATTTTCTGAGGGGAATTAGTTAGGAGGGAGAGAGAGTTGACTGATGTTTGTGTTAAATGATGAAGTGCAAATAAACAGTTGTGGAAAATGCTCTCCCTCCTATTTCAATGAATGGATAAGTAACAGTTCTTTTGTCAGGAGGCAGAGTGTGAACTATTGGATGGGCTAAATATTGAGAGTGCAAATATTAGCATTCATGGAATTGAATAAATCATCAGCCTGGATAAAATGTTTCTTTTTGCAGTCTGGGATATGAGTTAAGAAATAATCGAGGCTCTCACCTTTACTTTATAAACCTCTCTGACTAAAGCATGGTGCAGAGAATTAGAGGGCTGCTAACCAGCTATTGCTGTTTAACGAGGAGAGAAATGATAACCTAAGTAATTGCAGGCTAATAAATATAACTGCAGTGGTGAGAATTATTTTGGAAAAAAACAGTATACAGTATAATACATAAATACGGTATAAATATGTAATGTTTGTTAAGGGAAGGTTTTCTGAGTAATTTGACTTCTTTGTGAGGTAAGAAAGAAGGTTGATAGAGGTTGTGTGTTTGATTGTTATCAAACATGGATTTTAGCAACACTTAACCAGACCAACTGATCAGAAAGTGAAAGCTAATTTGGACAGATAAATATGCTAATGGGCGTTTTGGGGACTGAAAGACTTTCTAATTCGGTTCTGTGAGATTCAATATTGGGTCTTTTGCTAATTGGGATGCAAATGAATAATTTATTTTTAAATGTGAGGGGTGTGGCTAAGCAATTTGCAGGTATGAAAATTGGCTAGCAGATTAATGATGAGGAAGAAGCCTCCTGTGGGGTAGTGATATGTCTCTATCCCTAGACCAATGGGCCTGGGTTCAAGTCCCACCTGCTTTTGAGGTGTGTAATAACTTCTCTGAGCACGTTGGTTAGAAAAATAGGTTAATTTTTTTAAAAAAGGAAGAATGCAATAGACTGTAGGATGATGTCAGTGGACTAGTAAAGTGGGCAGAAAAGTAGATAATGGAATTGAAACTGGAGAAATGTGAGCTCGTGTATATGTGGATGGTAAACAGAGAAGAGGAATATACACTAAATGGTAGGATTGTGAGAACTATAGAGGAATGTGGAGTGTTTGTCCACAAATTCCTAAAGGTATCAGAATGAATAATTGGGCTGATCCAATTATCCTTTTCACTTATTTCCTATTCACATAGTAGTTATTCTACCTTTCAAATTCTAGTGTTGATGGACTTGCTAAAGGATCACTATTTCATTGCTCTATTCTATTTTTGCATTATAATAGGTTTGAAATCTGAGATCTGCTTTTTAAACGGTAATAACACCTGTTTGCTAGTCATTTTGGTATTATATGCCTCTGAACATCCCCTGTTTAATTTCTCTTATTCACAGTTCACTTTTCCTACCCTGAAAGATATGATTGTGCTTCTTCTGTCTCTTCAAAAAATGGTGATTCCATTTATCTTGAAAAATATTTCCCTAACATCTATATTCTTAAAATTAATGGAAACTGCTATTTACTTCCAAATAACTTTGCCACTGTGAATCTGCAATTGACTGGGTGATTTGCAATATAGCTATTTCACCTCCTCTGTTACTTTCTTCTTAGACATTGAAGTATTCAATAAACATTCATGAACATTTAAAAATCAGAGATATGGATTGGTGAAGCAATAATGTGGGTTCTTTATTTGAAGATAGGACCAAGTACATGTAGTGTTCACTGGGAACTAAGTATCTGGTCTAACTAAGACATCTGGTCATGTCAACTGTTTCAGGCTCTTGCAAGTCATGGGACTAATGTCACAACCTGTTGAGTTGACGCTAATTGAAGCTGTTTAAGATATGTCTCCTTAAAGATGCAAGGAGACAATTTTACAACAACTTGTCTTTACTTCTTGAATACAGCTGCTTAAATCCTGAATCATCTGTTGGTACACTAGGCATCTTTAATGCCTTTGACAGAGTCTTACTTTGTTTTGTGACCAGCCTACCTTCGTATGGTCACTTATCAAAGCTGTTAACATGCAGTTTCTTACCAAATCATGATATGGAAGTGCTGGTGTTGGACTGGGGTGGACAAGGCTAGAAATCACACGACACCAGGTTATAGTCCAACAGGTTTATTTGAAATCACAAGCTTTCGGAGCTTAGCTCCTTTGTCAGGTGTCCTGGTGTTGTGTGATTTCTGACCTTACCAAATCATGGGTAGCTAATGGTTTATTTTCTAATGTGTCTTGCATTAGTATGGAATCTTAGATTTCTGTTCTTTCTCTTACTCTGTTTCTTTGTTTCAATGACCTCTGATCATCAAACCATACCTGTCTTTTACTAGAGACAGTAGGAACTGCAGATGCTGGAGAATCCGAGACAACAAGGTGCAGGGCTGGATGAACACAGCAGGCCAAGATGCTGCTTGGCCTGCTGTGTTCATCCAGCTCTGCACCCTGTCTTTTACTAGTCTAATTTTAAGTTCATGAATTTCTTTTAGATTTGAATCTCTGTGTGCATAGAATGACCAGACACCTTGCAGTGCAATGTTTGCTTTATGGTGCATTGCTTTCCTTTATGTGCTTCTGTAAAGCAATGAAACTGGTATTCCTTTTCATTTTTTTCAAAAATGAGAGGCCTGAAATTATGTTTTGGGATCAAAATTAAAAATAATTATTTAGCCAATTCTGTTCCCTGACTTTCTTCACCAGCATTTTAAGAAAATGTTTAATCAATTTTATTTCCTCTCCTTCCACTCTGAAAAACAATATTTTCTTTTGATCAGCCCTTATTTGCCTTGATAGTGTCCTGGAGATATACTCAGAGCAACATTAAATGGCTGGGAAGCAATGTTATTGAACAACTGCTTAGGGCTGATCATCAGTTTAAACAACTTATTAGTAAAGTCTAAAACTATCAGCTTCAGCCTTGGAGAATAAACAGGCTAAAGCTGACAGTTTTTTACATGTTACCGATTAGCTGTAAAAGTTGATGCAAAGCACTGAGCAATTGTTCAATAATGTTGCTGAGTGGAATACTCAACAACTGAGCAACTGGTTGCACAGAATTCAGTTATGGAACTAAATCAAGGAAAATAGGGGCCGGTTAAGGAAACACGATAAACAGTAGAAGCTGATAGGGGTCTCTTCTGGTGCTGTGGTAGTGTCCCTACCTCTGGACAAGAAGGCCCAGGTTCAAGTCTCAGCAAGGGTTGATTAGGAAATCAAGGGTTGATTAGGAAAAAAAAAAGGAAACAAGCATACCCTCCAAACTAAAGAAAGGCAGCCCTTGTGGGTCAGTGGTATTTTCCCTACCTGTGGACCATGAGGTCTGAGTTCAAGTCCTACCTGCTCTACAGATTTGTAATATCATCTCTGAACAGGTTAATTAGAAAACATCTAGGGCTGAGAGGAAAGGTGAGTTAACAGCTGCTTGAAGTGCTACCCAGTGATAACAATATCAAGGAGAAGTTGGATCATTTATCTTTATCTCAGGATGATCCCATCATGAGTTTTCTGAAATATGGCAGGTGATCTCTCTGTCCCATTGTAGCCCTTGTGCATGTTGTACCATTACACAGATTTTGAAAGGGCACTAACCTTTAACACAGCTAGGTGACGTGTGACACTTCAGT
The DNA here is from genome assembly GCF_021869965.1 of Rhincodon typus. Lineage (NCBI taxonomy): Eukaryota > Metazoa > Chordata > Chondrichthyes > Orectolobiformes > Rhincodontidae > Rhincodon > Rhincodon typus. The sequence continues at coordinate 20,113,781 of NC_063350.1, read as the reverse complement.
GGAATAGATCTCTGTCTTCCTCTACATTTAGCCAGCAGACAGCGAGCAAGAAGCCAATATATTAACCAAGTATATTTACATATCTGCAAGTCTGAGAAGTCATATTAGTGGACATAGTTAGTTGCTAATAAATTTTAAGGTATCTACCTCTGCAAGAACCTGACTGTAGTATATGTTATGTGAGCTAATATGTGGAAAGCTACATCATATCAGTGTATTCATGTTGTCTTATAGAAGGTTGTCCTCAATGTAGACCAAGTGACAATGAAGAAAACTGCAATATATGTCTGAATTCAGGATTATGATTTCAGGGATGACTTGAAGTCGGTGATGTTCCTGAGATTTGGCTACTCTTGTCTATCTTGCTGCTAGAAATCACATGGAAGGGACATACTATCAAAGCAACTTTGGTGTTTTAAAGGAGATGAGGACAACATCTGAAGAGGGGAAACAGTTATCAATATTGGCTAATATCAAAGGCAGAGGTGCGTTCAAATTGGACCTGTAAAATTCTTTTCAACATAATGCTACTTTGAGCTACGACATGACACTGGAATCAGCTCAATGTGTACTTCTAATGTAAATATAAATATCATAACAAAACTTTACTGAATTGGTTCTTTGAAGAGATGTGTTACTGGCAGATTTAAAGGAGAGAGAACTGTTAATTCTTGTATTGAAGTATTGTATTTGTACTAAGGGTACTTAACTGAATAGACTTTGTTTTTCCTCCTTACTAACAAACGGAGCCAAAATTGTAACTGTAAGGAAGTATGTAGAGTCATAGAGTTGTACAGCATGGAAACAGACCCTTTGGTCCAACATGTCCATGCCGACCAAATATTCTAAGTAAATCTATTCCTATTTGCCAGCATTTGGCCCATATCCCTCTAAACCCTTCCTATTCATATACCCATCCAGATGCTTTTAAAATGTTGTAATTGTACCAGCCTCCACCACTTCATCTGGCAGCTCATGACATACACACAAAAATTCTCTTATAGCACTAACCTTGAGAGAAGTATATACTTACTGATCAGGACTTTGAGAGGAATCCTCTGAAAATAAGTATTGCTAAACAGACATTGAAATAGTCAATGAGGAATATGCATAGGTTTAGTCAGGAAAGCGAATGAGATTCCCAAAATTACTTCTCTAAGTCAGCTGTACATTTGCAGGGTATAGTCCATGTTGATGTTTGTGTCAATGGTGGCAGAGCTGAATGCTATTTGATTTTGTTTTGTATCCCAAAAAGTATACAGTTCAAATGCAGTCTCTCACAGTAATCATATGTCAGCTTTTCTTTACTCTGCAGTCATTCTGTAGGTATCATTTTGGGAATTTTATAGTCATTAGACTATCTGGTTATGACATATGACCGTAGCATAAAATTTCACATTGCAATGACAATATGGATATATCCAAAAAATACTCTTAGTATAACATTTGTACAACAAGCTTTCTTCACTTACTAAGTTGGATCAAGTTTACATAACTTATCAGTATACCTTTATAATAAGCAAATCACTGTATCTTATACATTATTCGAATAGATAAATTGGCAGTTAGCACTATAACGTTCTTGAAATAATATTCATAATACGTCACAATGTTTTGAAGCAAACCAAAAGCATTGCAATTTAATTTTAAGTTTTGCTGCTTCATACACTAACATGGTGGTGCATACTTACATTAACATGGAGCTCAGAATGTTTTCCTATTCCCAATCCATCCATCTTGTCTGATTTTTGGTCCTCTGTAAATTCTTCAGAAGTTGCAATGTTTGTAGAATTTTTGGCAAATTTCACTCAATGTGTGAAATTTTTTTGTTGTTAATGTGTGTCTGTATTCACTTAAACCACAAAGTTTAATAGCTATATATTCAAATAATTAATGAGTTTTAGAGCCATAGAGTTGTACAGCACGGAAACAGACACTTTGGTCCTACTCATCCATGCCAACCAGATATCCTAAATTAATCTAGTCCCATTTATCAGTATTTTGCCCATATCCCTCTAAACACTTCCTATTGATGCACCCATCCAGATGCCTTTAAAATGTTGTATGACTTGATCAAATGGGCTGATGGGCCAAAGAGTGGCAACAAGATGCAGAGCTGGATGAACACAGCAGGCCAAGCAGCATCATAGGAGCAGAAAGGCTGACGTTTCGAGCCTAGACCCAAGAGTGGCAGATGGATTTTAATTTAGATAAATGTGAGGTCTTGCACTTTGATAAGGCAAATCAGGGCAGGACTTACATAGTTAATGGTAGGGTCCTGGGGAATGTTGCCTAACAAAGAGACCTTGGGGTGCAGGTTTATTGCTCCTTGAAGTTGGAGTCACAAGTAGACAGGGTAGTGAAGAAGGCATTTGGTACGCTTGCCTTCACTGGTCAATACATTGAGTATAGAGTTGAGATGTCATGTTACGGCTGCATAGGACATTAGTTCAGCCACTTTTGGAATACCGCGTTCAATTCTGGTCTCCCTGCTATAGGAAAGATGTACTCCAAGATAACCTTCTTTATTGTCCACTACACCACCAATTTTGGTGTCATCAACAAACTTATTAACAATTTCTCCTATATTCACATGCAAATCATTTATAAATGACAAAAAGCATTGGACACAGCACCGATCCTTGCGGCACACCACTTGCCACAGGCCTCCAGTCCTAAAAACAACCCTCCATCACCACCCTCTGTCTCTTACCTTCAAAACCAATTTTGTATCCAAATGGCTAGCTTTCCCATTTGATCTAATCTTGCAAACCAGTCTACCACATAGAACTTTGTTGAACACCTTGTTGAAGTCCATATGGTCAACGTCCACCACTCTGCCTTCATCACTCGTCTTTGTCACTTCTTCAAAAAACTCAATCAAGTTAGTGAAAATTCCCACGCACAAAGCCAGTTGTGAGATTAAAAATCACTTGTAGCATTCCAGCTATTGGTCTGCAGCACCAAGAATTAAGTGACTGGATTTCTTAGTCATAGAGTCATACAGTACAGAACAGTCCCTTTGGCCTAACTCGTCCACACCAACCCAACATCCCAACCCAACATCCCAATCTGATCTAGTCTATTTGCTAGCATTTGGCCCGAATCCCTCTAAACCCTTCTTATTCATTTACCGTCCAAATGCCTTTTAAATGTTGTAATTGTACTCGCCTCCACCACTTCATCTGGAAGCAAGTTCTGTACATGCACCATCTTCTGCATGAAAATGTTAACCCTCGGGTCCTTTTTAAATCTTTCCCCTCTCCTTTTGCTTTGGACTCCACCACCCTAGGAGAAAGACATTGGCTATTTACCCTGTCCGTGCCTCTCAGATTTTATAAACCTTTATAAGATCACCCCTAAGCCTTTGAAGCTCCAGGGAAAGAAAGTCCCAGTCTATTCTGCCTCTGCCTATAGCTCAAACCTTCCAGACTCGGCAATATATTTGTAAAACTTTTCTGCACGCCTTTCAAGTTTAACAACATCTTTCTTATAGCAGGGAGACCAAAATTATATTCTGAAAGTGGCTTCACCAATTTCTTCCACAGCGGCAACATGACATCCCAACTCCTACACTCAATGTTGTGACAAGTGAAGGCAAGCATGCCAAACAGCTTTTACATCGAGACAACAAGGTGCAGGGCTGGATGAACACAGCAGGCCAAGCAGCATCATAGGAGCAGAAAGGCTGAAAAGGGTCTTTTCTGATGAAGGGTCTAGGCCCGAAATGTCAGCCTTTCTGCTCCTATGATGCTGCTTGGCCTGCTGTGTTCATCCAGCCCTGCACCTTGTTGTCTCGGATTCTCCAGCATCTGCAGTTCCTACTATCTCTGATTCAGCTTTTACATCGACCTGTCTACCTGCGACTCCACTTTCAAGGAGCTATGTACCTGTACCCCTAAGTCTCTTCATTTGGCAACACCCCCAGGGCTCTACCATTAACTGTATAAGTCCTGCCCTGATTTGCCTTACCAAAATGCAACACCTTGCGCTTATCTAAATTAAGCTCCATCTGCCACTCCCTGATCTGTTGGCCCATCTGATCAAGTTCCCATTGTTCTCTGAGATAATCTGCTTTACTGTCTGCTACACCACCTATTTTGGTGTCATCTGCAAAATTACTAACCATTCCTCCTACATTACCATCCAAATCATTAATATAAATAATGAAGAGCAGTGGACCCAGCACCAATCCTTGTGGCACACAACTGGTCACAGGCCTCCAGTTTGAAAAACAGCTCTCTAGCACCAACCTCTGTTTCCTATGTTCAAGCCAATTTTGTACCCATTTGGCTGGCTCTAACCTTACTAACCACTCTACCATGCGGAACTTTGCTCATTAAAGATCGTTTTCAATCTGTAACAAAGTACTGTCCATTGATTATGTAGCACATGGATCAGGCACAACGTTGCTGCTTATTAAAATGGGCGTCCAAATTTTTTGCTGAGCTTGATTGCTGAAAAAAAATAGGATTAAACTGCAGTCAGATGTTTGTAGCTTCTAATAAGTTGCTGTGTACAATCAAATAAGTTGACTAATGAGAATCCAGTTCCAAAATTATCATCTGAATTTACCAAAAACAGCTTTATTTAAGCTGAACATCAAATGCAGATGGCATGTTTTATTTTGTATACACAGCTCCTGATGTTAGGTGAAAATGGAGTGAAATTTAGCTCAGAACTCTGAAATGTGCAGTATATTAAAGGTATTTAGTGAGAAATATTGTTTCAATCAGTGTCATATTAGTATTGTATATATTTCAGTTGTGCCTGAGATTGAAAGCTGCAGTGCACATCATTGAAGAATGTGATCAGGTTGAAATATCTTCCTCCCACTGATTTCAGGAATATCAAGTGACATTTCTTTTCTGCAGCTGACCTCTGGTCTTCTCCTGAAGATTTGTGCTGACCTGCAATCAAAACAATGGTCGTTGACACAAAACCCAAAGCATACGTGACTGAAATAACATAAGAAATCTTAGCATGGTTGTGTGTGTGGTGTTGGAAGCGAGCTGGGAAGCTGGCTCAAGTCATTGATTGCTGGGGTTTTTTCAGGAAGTGGAAAGTTGACAGGCTTCGATTTGGATGAAATTTGCAGAATGTGGAGTACAGGTTTGACAGCGGCCATAAAAGTGAGTGTCATTTTGTTCAGGGCAGGTTGGCTCTTCTTGCAGTTGATCAGCTCTTTATGTATTTATGTGTGAGGTGAACACCTAATCTTATGACAGGCAGACAGTTGGTGTCCCCTTATGGGGTTAAGGTACTGGCACTATATCTAAATGGTAACCAGATAGACATTTGTCTCTGAAAGACTGGTGCATCAGTTTGGCTCTCACAGTGGATGCCTGCAGCTAAACAATCTGGACCTTCTCTCTTCCCCAGTCAGTTAGCCACATGCCTCCATTGGTAAGACAGATTTCTACCCTTGGCCAGTTTCCTTGACCTGTATCCATTACACTCCAATCTCCCTTCCTCAGTCATCCTCAGTGACCCTGTGCAGCTTAGACTGCCACCATCCGATCTCAGTCATGGACTGGTGTAGATAAACAGAGGGCAAAGCAGTAGTTACTTATTCCAGAGTCCAGGAAGATGACTACCTTGTTGCATGCCACTTATTGGCAGCCATCAGAAGTCATCTATTGCTCACTCATGTAGAACTTTTTAATGAGCATGCACAACATGCAAATGCAAAGAAGAAAGAGCTTTCCAATGCTTTCTAGCAGGATACTTGACCCATTTTTAAACTTAAGAGTACTTAATTGCAATCTTTCATCCTGCTGTTGGGAATCTGACTTTTGGCTTCGCCTAATTAAATTTCCCCCACCCACCTCAGTCCCCAAACACGATTTTGTCCATTTTGTGAGATTTTCTAATACCGCTTGACAGGATTGTAAGAGCTAGTTGGACATTTTACTTTTCAAATTCTTATTTTTTGTTCATATTCTGATGTTGAGAGTTAGCCACGTGACATGTTAAGGCTGTATGCACTGATTGGAAATAGATGAAAGGGTATGGGAGAAAATGGGAATATAGCATTGAGATAAAGGATCAGCCATGATCATAATGAATCGTGGGGCAGGCGCAAAGGACCGAATGGCTGGCTCCTCCTAGTTTCTGTGTTGCAGTGTTAAAGAAATAGACAATGGTAGATTTCCATGGCCTTTGAAATAGATGTTAAAATGGATTTAAATGTGTGTAATAGACAACACCATCCAAGCAGTTGAAGTTTATGACTAAGATGAAGAAAAAGTACAATGTAAGACAGTTAAATAGAATTGTATAAAACAGATTATTTCTCAAAAGTATTTAAAATCTAAACTGCTTTTGACTCAAGTAGAAAGTGGCCACACTTTAAAGTGTAACTGTGATCTTCAGCTGAGAGCAGAAGGTGGTGTATGTGGGTCATAGCTTCTTTAGTCGTAAGAACGTGCTTCCGACATGGCCTCTTACTCATGTACAAGTAACTGGAATACCTTTCTTGGTAGACAGGTTAATGTCAATGAAGAACATGGACCTTTTAGCAATCTCTCCACTTTGTTCCCCAAATCCCCCTCCCCTTCCAGATGTAAATAACACTGGGTCACCAAGTCTCACTAAAATTTCACAAGGAACTATGATGCTTCACTTCACTGACCTGACCTTGAAATTCCATCAAGAGTCACACCATCGTGGACTGCCACAATCGCTACTCGTGTTCGAGTGGTTCACCTTCTCATGAACTATACTCCATGGATTGTTGGAACTACACACTAGCACTTATTCACAGACACAACTCCAGCTTTTCAGAAACAGTGAGCTTCACCAAACCAGCCCTGCCATCGGATTTGTTTCCTGCTCTCTAATCTAGCTCAACTGCACAAACCTTCTCCCTAGCTCACAACTGTCCTGAACTCTTAGGGACACATGGCTTCTTCTGAGCCTCCACATTTTCCAGGCTATCTCAAGAGCCCTGATTCCAACACTTATCTGCCTACCACCTCCTGGAATGTCTTCCTGAATTCCAACAGCATAGAGCCATCCACCTGCTCTTGACTTACCACTAAGTGCCTGACTAGACCAACTCCATTCAGTTGCCTTTTCAGCAACGTATTTTATTTGGCATAAACTTACTTTTGTCTATATCTGTCCTCCTTCTCCAACTAACTGTGACCCAGGAACTGTTTTGAGTGACACATTGAAAATCTTGCAATTAAGTCCTGCCTGAATTCATAGGCAATATTAAATGTAAAGGAACATTCAAATACAGTAATCAGTGGTGGGACTCGAATGTAGCAACTCTTTCAGGCTGTTCCCTGATTGCTTCAACAACATGAAAATGCATACAAAAATATTATCACATTTACATTAACTGGCTCTTGGATGCAAGAAACTTTGAATTTTGTGAAAATTATCCCTTCAAACTCAAATGATTTGACTTGTGTTGTAGTTAAAAACCAAATATAAACATTTGCTTGATTTTGTGTTGCTTGATTTTTAAGCATTGATATATAAAATAATTGATTTATTTCCATCAACAGGCAGATTAGGTTCATTATAATTTTGTGAGAAAAACTGTATTGCTTGTTAATCTGTGTTTTTATGCACAAAGTCTGTTAAATCAGACTTCAAATGTAGTTTTCTTGAAGTATAGTGGAATAATGGATCCACTTGATTGTTACAATTTTAGGTTTTTGCTAAAATGGAAGTCTTAGCAATAGGGTATCCTGACATGGAGCCTTGCTAACAGTGAGTGAGTCAGAATGTTGGAACTCAGTGCTGTCACCCTACTTGCATTCTGTTGCCAGTGAATCATCCTGTCGAGAGTGTACATTTGTAACATTACCCCTTAGGAGTCTAATTGAGATGGCTGTACTTAGCATCCAGATTTAAAGGTAAGTATTTTGCAAGGTGAATACCCGGACTTGAATGTAAAACAATTGTTCTGGCCCAATTTCTTACAGTGAATGGCATTCTTGTGAGATGATAATGATATTGTAGTAATGTGGTGCAGTTTTAGACATCTTTGTTCAAGTGATAACTTTTAAAGCAGTTTTGCCATTCAGTTTATATAAAATGATATTTTCAATCATTTGGTTTAACAATCATAGCAACCCTCCTTCACCTTGAAGCTCCAGCAGCATTACATAACCATTATATTTTACTGAATACTGTTCAGATTTTTTTTTAAATCAACATTTCCAAGAAGGTCTTTTCAGACTGTCAAGAAATCGATTGCAATTGGGGCAAAATTTTGCAATATTTAGTTAGCGTGGTTATGAGCTGTGCTTCTTTCATCAAAATGGGCCTGGATCATAATGCATTCCCCATGCTGATGGTTCTTGAGTTTAATGAATGAATTTAAATTCCATTGACTTACAAATTCACTATCACTATCAAGGCTGAATCATGCAAGAGTGTGGCTTTCCAGTTGAAAGGAAGATATAATGTAATTCCAGATAATTAAAATTGAATTTAGAAAATTTGCTTCCTTCTGGCTAACCTGAAAATATACATGAATTAACACCTATTCCGTTTTTAAATAATTTAGATATTTCAACCAATCAGCGAACACAACTTCTTGCAAAAAGATAATGTTTATCTTTAACTAATTTTGATTGTTAAAACGCAACAGATTGGGTACAAAACTGGCTTGAAGGTAGGACAGAGTGTAATGTTGGAGGGTCGTTTTTCGGACTGGAGGCCTGTGACCAGTGGTGTGCCACAAGGATCAGTGCTGGGTCCACTGATGTTCATTATTTATATAAATGATTTGGATGTGAATTTAGGAGGTACCATTAGTAAATTTGCAGATGACACTAAAACAGGTGATGTAGTGGACAGTGAAGAGGATTATCTCTGAGTACAATGGGACCTTGATCAGATGGTTCAATGGGCCAAGGAGTGGCAGATGAAATTTAATTTAGTTAAATGTGAGGTGTTGCATTTTGGTAAAGCAAACTAGGACAGGTCTTATACAATTAATGGTAAGGTCTTGGGAAGTGTTGCTGAACAAAGAGACCAAAGAGTGCAGGTGCATTGTTCCTTGAAAGTGGAGTCTCAGGTAGACAGGGGAGTGAAAAAGGCGTTTGGCATGCTTACCTCCGTTGGTCAATGCATTGTGTATAGGAGTTGGGATGCCTTGTTGTGGTAAGGCTACTTTTGGAATGCTGCATACAATTCTGGTCACCCTCCTATAGGAAGGCATTTTTACCTGGAAGGTCAGAGACTGGGGGGTAACCTTTGAGGTTTATAAAATCATGAGGGGCATGGATAGTGTGAATAGACAAGGTCTTTTTCCCATAGTGGGGAAGTCCTAAATTAGAGAACATAAGTTTAAGGTGAGAGAGGAAAGACTTGAAAAGGATCCAACGGGTAAATGTTTCACGTAGCGGCTGGTCCGTGTATGAAATAAGTTGCCAGAAGAAGTGGTGGACATGGGTACAATTACAACACTTAAAAGGCATTTGAATGGGTGTATGCTTAGGAAGGGCGTTGACAGATATGGACTAAATGCTGGCAAATGGGACTAGGTCAGATTGGGATGTCTGGTTGGCATGGTGAGTTATACTGAATGGTCTGCTTCCATGCTGTATGACTCGATAACAGTTGAAAAGCCAACACCAAGCCACTCAAAGTTTGAAGTCAATTTGAATGATTATTCTTTAAATTTAATCTACAAAATTTCAACAGATGTGCAGACACACACACAGACACAGAGACACACACATGCGCGCACACATATTAATACAATAGGGCATTAAAAATCAACAATTGTGAAACAAAGCAAGTAGAATTCCTAATAAATTTAATCTCATCTATCAATATCTCAAGCTAGATTGCCATAAACAGTTCAGCTTTCTCCAAAGAGCATCTCTATTTTATTTTTAACCTGTGAAGTTTGTTGACTTTAAATGTGCCTTTTCTTCCAAACTTATTTCATTTACCTGCATCATCAACCATGAGCTTTCCTTTCCATTAGCCTCTCTACAAACTTGATTATTTAAACTCCTTGAAACTACAAGGAAAAGTGATGTTCTACTGACTAGTAAAGCCACTGTAAGACTAAAAGACATTCCTCTCAGGCAGTTTTACTGCCCATGTTGCTTTCTACTACAGCCCTTTCTAGTTCCTAAGCTATCAGATCTCTGTTCTCCAGTCTTCGATGAGCTGTGGTTCCCTCCAGTTAAATCTTCAGTCCCTGCCATGTTTGTACCCTCACAATTAATTCCATCCACCTTTTCCAGCCACTGTCCCAGGTTGGGCCAGATTATCCACAGTCTCCACATCTTATTTGATCTTGTGGTGGGGATCTGAACTCTCTGAATCATAGAATGCCAACAAAGTAGAAAGAGGTCATTTGCCCATTGAGTGTGCAATGACTCACTGAAAAGCATCCCACCCAGACCCTGCTCCCACCCTATCCCCATTGCCCCACATTTACCACGGTTAACCCACCTGGCCTGCACATCCCTGGACTCTACGTGGCAATTTAGCATGCTGCATCTTTGGACTAAGGCGGGAAACCTGAGCACCTGGAGGAAACCTACACAGACATGGGGAGCATGTACAAACTCTACATAGGCAGTCACCCAAGGCAGAAATTGAACCCGGATCGCTGGCGCTCTGAGGCTGTGGTGCTAACCACTAACCACTAACCCACTGTGCCGCCCTGAAATATCAAACATGACTGTCCAACTTCAGGTCATGTGCTGCCAATACTCATATCAATGGCTTTGCCAAATACATTCAATAATTCTAAAGTGTGAAGTGTCAACCCTGGTTCTGTTGATAGCAAGCTCCCTCTGAGTCAAAATGTTGTTGACTTAAGTTACATTCCAGGATTTGATTGAAAAAATCAAGGCTTACACTTTAGTACAATACTGAGGGAGAGCTGCACTGGCAGAGGTGCCATCTTTCATTTGAGGTATTAACTTGAGGCCCATGTGCCCCCTCAAGCAGAAATGATAGATCTCATTGCACTGTTTAAAGAAGGGCATAAGAATTATACCTAGTGTTATATTATACCTCTCAAAATTATACCTCTCAAAATAATTTATCTAGTCATGATCACGTTGCCATTAATGGCAGCTTGCAAGTATCAGTTGACTGCAATGTTTCTTGCATTTCAATGAAATTACACTTTTGGTAGTAAAGTACTTTGGGGATGTCCAACAGTCATGAAAATCCTCACATGAATGCCAATCATTCTTACTTTCAATCCTCTGCTGGTTGGCTTCCCGTTCTTCTCCCTCCCTAACTTTCAGCTTCTTATGTCCCATTGTGTTTACAGACTGTACACAGCCAACATCCCAACACAGCCACATTGTCTTCCAGTCCCCTAAAGTCTCCAATTTATTTATTTGTCATCACATTCAAATCCTTAAGGTCTTGCCATATCTTACCACACTCACATAAAAACAGAAAATTCTGTAAAAAGCAGGGCAGGCAACATCTGTGTTAAGATTTTCAGCATATGCAGCATTTAGTTTTTATGTTAGTTTCTCTCAAATCTTGCCTGAGTCTGCTGTTCAATCCCTTGAGGTTGGCAGTGATATTGCACATACAGGATAGGGCAGAATTCCTTAGAGAGTTCAGATTTTCGAAACCAATTGCAAAATCAAGAGTAATTCTCAAACAGTCACAGATGTGTTGTTTTATTAAAAAAAAACTATGGCATTTGCCCTGAAAATTTAGAATAAATGAGCATGTCTATTTCTTCCATGGTTGGTCATTCTCAAATCTCCCAAAGCAATTTTTGTGCAGAGTTTGATATTTGTAAATGAACTAACAAATCCTTCAAGCATCATGGCTTTTTAAAAAATGTTTCTTTCTATTTGTTTGTCGTTACTGCCGAATTATATGCACAGTTTCATACTGTGCATTCAAGCCTAATACTCAAAATTATTTAACTCGGACGTTTAGTGAGAACTCTTATTTTACTTGCTCTTTTTCTCTTTAAATATCTGAGGAAACTCATTCAATTTATTATTAAATTTTTAGTTGATTTCTCTTGTATTCTATTTTCCCCTTCCTTGTTGATCTTTTAATAAGCCAACAATGAGATTCACAGTTGGATTTGTCATCAAGATTCAGTAGGGAGAAAATAGTCAAGATTGATTCTTCATATGAGCCTCATACCCTGCTTGCTCCAGACTAGTTGTGCAGAAAATTTCTCCTGATCAGATATCACTATTCTCTTACTTTATCCATTCACTACCAATTGGTTATCTATGCCAAAAGATTCAATTCTCTCATAGATTGTAAATAGTAAAAATCCTTTCTGAACCATCACTACAGACTTGAGAAAAATGGAGTTCGTCCTTCGAAGTGCAGCAACAAATTAAGAGCTCTGGACTGAGATGGATTCTCTCTTACCAACTAGCCATGCAATCTCTTTACGCACCAAAAATGATAATGGAATAAATGTTTAATAATACCTTGTTTCTGACATTTTGATGCATTTTTGGTGAGTTGGATCTTGCCAATCTGTCGTGGTGTTACCTTGGCTAAGATGTGTTATTGTCACTCAGCCACTGGTGTAATTGAGATTTGTGGAGTCAAGTGGGGAAGCCTCCAGTGCATTGACTGATCAGTTTGGAAATATTGACAGAAAGCCATCACTCTGAGTGTGTGCTGAATATCCCCTTTTGAAAACTGGGAGCCTATTTTAAAAGTAATTGTTTTCGACATTCGCCTTCAACAAACAAGCATCTGAATTAGGAGCAGGAGTAGGCAATCAGGCTTTCTCACCCGCTCCACCATTCATTAAGATAATGGCTGATTGTGGCGTCAATGACTTGCAATCTCTCTCCAAAAGTGGTCTATATTTCATTGTAATCAAAAGTTACAGATGTGCTGAATTATATTGAAATTTTTGCACTTGGCTGTAAGTAACAGTTCATTCATGACTTATGCAAATATCCTTGAATATACAAAGCTTGTGAAAGATTGTTGGAATTATTCTGAGATTTATAAAGTGCTTTCAGATGCTATCCTGTAAGTTGAATGCCCTGGCTGCTGTTAAACCACTGTACTCGCTCTTCAGGTGCTGTAGAGCTTCTCTCGTGCTCTCCATTCTCAATACTCTTCCTGAGGTCTTTGCACTATTCCTGAATGTTTGTTTGTTTATTTATTTCTTCTTCTTCATTGCATCCAAAGCCATTTCTTATTTGAACAATAACCATGACAAGCCTTCCATAGGATTTAGATTCCTTTTTGAGTTTTTTCTCTCTCTGCTAATTTGATTCCATTAATTTTATAGTCATGTCACAGCTTATTTTTGCCCAGTGTCTGATACCTCACATTATGTATTACTAACTTCCATTGGCTATCTGTCTTCTCACTTGCACAACTACAATCCAAAGAATGAATTGTCAGACTATTAGCTTATAGCCAAAGCTTGTACATATGTTAACGAAGGATGTGATGCATTTAGGATATTGTGTTTCTTGCAATGAGATTACGAAGTACTTTACTAAAAGTGGATTTGACAAAGATATTGAAGGTGAAGCATACAGTTTCAAAGCAGATCCATTTTCTTAAATCTTTTGTGTGTTATTAACATAAATTTCGTTGAAAGCACTGTCAAATGTTGATCCTTTACCAGATTGCACCATTGTCTGATGGATAGTCCTTTTGTCAATTTATAGAGTCATGGGGTCATAGAGTCATACAGCATGGAAACAGACTGTTCAGTCTAATCAGTCCATAGTGACCGTAATCCCAAACTAAACTCTTCCCACCTGCCTGTTCTTGGCCCATTTCCCTCCATACCTTTCTTGTTCGTGTACTTATCCAAATGTCTTTTAAACATTGTTACTATGCCTGCATCCACTACTTCATCTGGAAGTTCATTCTATACACAAACCACTCTCTGTGCAAGAGAAGTTGCCCCTCATGTCCTTTTTTAAGGTGAGAGGAGAAAGATTGAAAAAATATGCCCCCAAGTCTTGAAATCGCCCACCATAGGGAAAAGATACCTGCTAGTGTCCTTATCTGCATCCCTCATGATTTTGAAAACCTCCATAAGATAACCCCTGAACCTCCCACATTCCAGTAAAAGACAACCCAGCCTATCCAGCTACTCCCTGTAACTCAAACCTTCCATTACCAGCAACATCCTGCTATATCTTTTCTGAAGTCTCTCAAGCCTGATGATATCCTTTCCATAACAAGGTGACCAAAACTCCTAATGGCTATTAGTTGCCACAAGATACATTGCACGCCTCATTTTAAGTTCAAGTGTCAATTTTTAACATGTTAGAAATGACAGTATTACTATCAACGAAACTGCTTATTGTCAGACATGCATGCATTTACGTTCTCACCTGGTACACAACATGAGATCAATGTAAGTCTTCAAATCCAGATGAATGTATAAAATTGACAGTGATTTTCCTCCCACTGCAACATTTGTATTTTATATGCATGCTACCTTAGGTGTTACTGTTGTTTTGATAGCTCATTAGTCAATCAGAGATAGGAAGAGATCAGTTTTTTTGATAGTTTGTTACAACTGAGCGACTTGTTGCCTCAAAGCCACAGCTGTCTAAGTAGATTTTGTGCTAATGATTTTTCCATTAGATGCCTTCATGACTGCCTCTTCCTGTCATATTTCCCTTCTAATAATTCAACAGGAGATTCACGTCTGTGAGGGAGAACTGATTCTGCCAGCTTTATTTCATTTACACTGCTTCAGTTTGATCTTTCATCCATCAGCAAAAGTTGTCTGGAGAAGGTCGTTGAGTTGAAATAGTAGGGATTACATCCAAACTTGGAAGGTTAGGGGTGGAATTTAAACTCCTGAATTGGAAGCTGGCAGGCAGACTCATCTGGGAGTCTTTGTGTGAGGCTAGTCTATAATGACAGCTGAACATCACTGAAATCTCATTGGGTATCAGCCCTGATAAATTAGAAGTTAGCAGATAAAACCTGGTAGAATGAAAGCTGTTGCTGGGTAATTTGTGATAGAATGGGGAGCGGATGGCATGGTCTGATGGAAAGGAGGAGGGAGCCCACTGTTAGGTATATATATTTTTTCGTAATCACCCAGTTCAGTGATGTTATTGCTCATCTGGAAAGCAGCTAGGATCTCCTGGTTCATAGGTAAGAGCACTACCACTGCACCACAAAAGCGACACTGTGACATTTAACTTTTTTTTTCCTTTTTAAAACTCTGCCTCAGCTTTGAATATATTGGACAACCAGCCATCACTGCTTTCTGGGGTAGAGAATTCCAAAGATTAATAAACCTCTGAGAGATGAAATCTTTCCTCATCTCTGTCCTGACTTTGGAAATTATGCATCTTTCTTTCAGATTTCTCCACAAGGGAAAACATCATTTTAGCAACTACTTTGTCGGGCCCTGTCAGAATCTCAGGTTTTCCTAATCAACATGTTCAGGCACCTTGCACCACACACCTCTGGAAAAAGTGGGACTTTAATCTAGCCCTACCTGGCCCAGAGGTAGTGGCACTACCACTGTGCCAGAAGAGCTCCTACCAACTATCAAGTGTAATATTTATTTGTTTTTAATTTTTTTAACTAAATTTTCTAATCAGCCTGTTCAGTGATGTTAGTGCACGCCCGTGGAGCAGGTGGGACTTGAACCTGGGCCTCCCAGTCTAGGGGTTGCTACACCACAAGGCCTTTACTGTTGAGTTTAATATTTTGCTATTTAATTGTGTCCAAGTGATTGGCTTTAATTGGTATTTACTCGTGCTTCTGTGTATCACAGACCGAAACTGTAGGAGGTACATATTTCTATCAACAAAAGCTCATAAAAGTGTGTAGATATTAGACTTCAGTTCTGTGATTTAGCTGTTGCAGTTCTGGGATAGAAAAACTGAAGAGTCAAAGGCCCACACACTCCTGTGAAGCCGTGAGGAACTGGAAGAACACAGCAGACCAGTCAGCATCAGAGGAGCAGGAAAGTTGATGTTTTGCTGCCTGGCCTGCTGTGTTCTTCCAGCTTCACACTGTGTGTTATCTCTGACTCCAGCATCTGCAGTTCTTGCTATCTCCCAAGACCAGATGGTGTTCTTTTTAACAGTGATCTGAGCAATGTTTTGTACAAATTTATCATTATTTCTTTACCTGTGTGCACTATATCCCATAAATAAAATCAGAAATACCATTACCATTCTTATAACTTAATCAATCTGCATTCAAATTTTCAAGTATTTCTTTGTATTTTAAACAAACTGTTCACAAATGTTATTACACACCTCTGATGCAGGTTGGTCTTGAACTGGGACTTCCTGGCTCAGAGGTTGTGGCACTACCACTGTGCCATCTCAGAATGAGGTGACAGCATGGTGCACCAACCATAGTCTTCCTTTAAGTTCATCCTGTTTGGATTTTATAAACTCTGATATTTTAATTAGTCATTAGTGTTGGCTTGGATACTGTTTACAGGAGTTTACTCACAAATGTGTTGCGTTTGGTGAGGTAAAAATGTTGGTGTCAGTGTGTCAACATAACTTTGTCAAACAATTTGCAGCATGAAGTATAATGTTTGAAAACGTTTTTGACAAATAAGTTTGAAGACTGTGATAGGACAGTATTTCTCATACCTTACTGCTGCCAATTTCATTTTGGGGTGGGGGAGCGTTGGGGTTGTTATAATGAGTAATTAACTCATAGCAGAATACTTGCCCTTCCTCTAAGGAGCCCTAAAATCTGAAACTTGATGCCTGTATTTTTCTGCCCTACAAAAGCATCATTTACCATTATACGCTCATGATCCTCGATGATAAACTCTGTGCTGCACTTTATTTCTCTCTTTCTAAGCTGCTCTGGAAGATATAATACTGGCACACCTATTTTAAGCTGTTCTGTTTCTGAATTAGTTTCCAAGCAAGGAGAATACAGAACAGCACAAGCTTTGTAAATGACATCAATAAATGGCTTGATTATTTAAAATGACTTTGTATCTTGTAGCAGTGAATTTGTCCGATGTCTGTTTACTAATAGCCTGTATTGTGATACAGCACCTGTTTCAGCTCCATTTCACCCAAGAACATTCTGGCTTGTGTAATTCTGTCATTCAGACTTTTCTTCTCTTTCAAGCATCACATTAGTCAATG
Source organism: Rhincodon typus (assembly GCF_021869965.1). Taxonomy (NCBI): domain Eukaryota; kingdom Metazoa; phylum Chordata; class Chondrichthyes; order Orectolobiformes; family Rhincodontidae; genus Rhincodon; species Rhincodon typus. Next base: position 20,096,715 of record NC_063350.1, on the reverse strand, counting down.
CCTAAAGTATACGTTGTATTCAAGATAAGCATCAGAATATTGTTTAATCTGATAGTCTCAATTCCAAACTGCATGATCTGTAGCACAGAGTCATTCTCAAAGGTCCCTTTCATACTTGACTAACTCTGCATGTTATTGATAACAAAAGCCACCTTCTAAAGGTCACTAATACTTGCAACTTTGACATTTAGCTTTAAATTTGATCAGATGACTATTATACCCAGAAGGACAGTGTTGCAATTTGTTTTTAATTTCATGTTTTAGGGCTATGCTTTTAGCTCAGGAATAAGGCAACATATTGGCTCAGTGGTTAGCACTGCTGCCTCATCACACCAGGGACACAGGTTTGATTCCAGCCTTGGGTGACTGTCTGGAGTTTGCACAATTCTTCCTGTGTCTGCATACGTTTCTTCTGGATGCTGTTGTTTCCTCCCACAGTGCAAAGATGTGCAGTTAGGTGGATTGGCCATTGTAAATTGCTTCTACTGTTTAGGGATGTGCAGGCTCAGTGGATTAGCCATCGGATATGCAGGGATACAGGAATAGGATAGGGGCAGGGGCTGGGTGGGATACTCTTTGTAGGGTCAGTGCAGACTCAGTAGTGCTGAATGGCTTGCTTCCATACAGTAGGATTAAAAGTGGCAATTTAGCATGGCTAATCCACCTAACCTACACATCTCTGGACTGTGAGAGGAAACCATAACACCCAGAGGAAACCCATACAGACACAGGGAGAATGCCGCAAACTCCACACAGTAACCCGAGGGTGGAATTGAACCTGGACCTCGGTGCTGTGAGGCAGCAGTGCTAACCACTGAGCAACCATGCTGGTGAGAACGGTAGCACTTGTGCTGGCAGAGCGGAGGAGCTCACTGACTTTCTTCCTACATTACTATGCATTCCTTCAGAAACCTGAGACTGCACTGACCTGGATGAGAAGCTTGGACTAGGTTGGTAGTGTCTGGAATCGTAGCCTTCTTGGGTGAACAGGACTCTGCACCAACTTGTCTAGCAGGACCTCCAGGACCCTAAATAAAGAGTGTGGCTGCAAGAGCAGGTCAGAGGCTAGGAATCCTGAATTGAATATCTCAACTGACTCCCTAAAGCGCATTCACCATCTAAAAGGCACAAGTTATGAATGTGATAGAATACTCCACACTTCCATTTGGTGAGATCTATCTCCCAGTCAGGAACTCCTTCCTGGGAACGTGCAGAGAATCAGTCCTATGACAGTGTATTCTAGAGACTGTCAAACCTGTGGAGAAAAAAAAAATAATATTCAAACTATTCCTACTCTTGGATAGTTTTAACAACCTCCAAATTGGTGTGCAGTTCAAAAATCATTTATAACTCAAAACAACCAAAACAACTGAGAATGCTGGAAAGCTGAAACAAAAACAGAAATTGCTGGAATATCTCAGCAGGTCCAGCAGCATCTGAGGAGAGAAATCAGTGTTAACATTTTGGGTCCAGTGACCCTTCCTCAGAACTCACTCATTTATAACTCAACGCTATCCAAGACAAAGCAAAGCACTTGATTGACACCCCAACCATGACCTTCGACCTTGACTCCCTCTGCTATCAACACACAGTATCAGTAGGGTGTGCCCTCTTCAAGATGCACTGCTCCAACTTGCCAAGGTTCCTTCAACAGCATCTTCCAAATTCATAATGACAACCACCAAGGATAGCAGAAATACCAGAACCTGCAAGTTCCCTCCAAGCCACGCACCGTCGTGACTCGGAAATATATCACTGTTCCTTCACTGGTGGGTCAATTTTTCTGGAACATCTATCCCGGGAGCACTACCAATGTGCCTACATCCAAAACAAGAAGACATCTCACTACCACCTTCTCGAGGGCAATTTGGGATGGAAAAGCAATGCTGTTCCAGCTGTTTTGTTCATATCCATTAGCACGTTTTAAAATAATCCAGTCAGGAAAAGGGTATGGTCTCATTGTAATTACACCTGTTTGCTGACAGTCCTTACCTAAGGATGTGAAGTAAACACTTATTAATGAATAATCTAATTTGTGATATTTGACTTGGTTACCTTAAAATATCAAGGTACTTCACAAACTATCTTGTCATCTAATTTGATTGAGTGAAATTACAGTAGTCACACTTTTTTATTGACTGGTCAGCAGTGAATGCATCTATTTTTCAAATATCCTTTGAGAAATTTCCAATATGCTTGCAAAGTAATTATTCTAATTTGAATGACTCTACTGTGAAGATAACAAGAACTTCATGGCAGAAGTGACAAAGAACATGCATGTCTGTATGGTTAATGCAAATTACCCAGCAGATAACATGATTATTTCAGAAATGTTTTGTTCATTATCACAAGTTTGGAAAGAAAATGTTTCATTTGACCAGGAGTACCTCAGGCTATTTTTTAAGTTCAAATATATTCTCTGCTTGATTTATCTGTCTAGTGGAAAATTGGAATTTTGGTACCAATTAGTTTTACAACTGAATTTTTGCCAGTCCAGCGTCTGTGCCTTGTATTTATCTGCTTGAAACATATTGTCGTCATTTTGTGACTCAAAAAAATGTAATTTTATCAATTAGGATGTGTCAGATCAAATGGAGAGAACATATGATTTTTGAAGTGACCACATTTTCTGACACCAGAACTATATCAGAGTAGATTTAAATAAAAATATTCTTCACATCTTTTGTACCAGTTTTCAATGTGCAAATTCCTGAAAATCAAGAGCAACATAAAATTGGAGGTACTGAAGAGAAGGCTGTTCGTATGAACTTATCTGGGAATAATTCGTGTTGAAGATAATTTATTTTGTCTATCTGAGGTGCAGTTTTATGACATTTCAATAAGAACATAAACCATTACAGCAACTTGTGACTTTATTGTTCAAGATTTGGACTGATGTCTCTGCAAATTCTGCCTCTATTCCTGTGATGGTGAATATCACAATACGCCACGTTTTGTTTTTGCCAGAGGACTTTTCAAGTTCTGGAGCAAAATTTATCATGGCACTGCATAAATTAAAATGTCAGATTAGGTATAGTAGTACAGGCCATGATGCATTATTAATGTTTATTAATTTTCAAAAGAATAATTTTCAAGGCAGCGTAGTTCTATGCAACATGATTTTAACTGGTATTGGATGTGACCGACTTCCCACACATTGAGAGATCTTCCCCTTTTAAAAAATGCAGTTTTGCACATTAATCATGAGAAACTCCACTTCCTTATCATTAGAGTTGGTACTGTGAGCTGAAATCTTGGGATCACTAGTTCGGAGGCAGTGATGGCTGACTCTCTTCATCCTGCTCTCATAGGTCTTCCCCTCTCATCAGCACCATCACATTGTTCACTGAGGGGCTTGTGGAGCCATTGATTCCAGTCTGTCTCTGGCCTGCCTCGAGGTTCCTGCCTTCATTGAGCTGCAATGGGGAGGCTGGGGAGATGTCATGTCTGTTTCCAGTGACAAAGCTGAGGGTCCCCTAATTGTAGCGAGAACCGGACGAGTTGGCTGCTTAGCCCCATGGAATATTTCCCAGTAATAGGAGTTTGTTGGGAAGCTATCCTGATGCAGCTCCCTCCGTGTTTCTGGCTCTAGTCTCTAAGCCTGTCATTACGGATTCAGCAAAATTCAGAGCTCAATCTCTACTTTTTTTGTGGTTCTTCAGTGGCGAATTATATTTAGATGTCTTAAATTTGTAGGTCAGATTTTATTTTGCCAATTTTGTTAGATAACTGAATGATTTTTGCCAGTCAAAACGTCTGACTAGTTGTTCCTGGATCATAAATAGTGGTTTGACTGTTAGTCGCATTGATACTCGATGCAACCTAAAACCATTTGTCGATATCTTCTTTGCTTGCTCATGTTTTTATATAAGTGTCCCTGTGGGGGATCCTTTTCTGCCAGCACATAGTACTCCACTAACATACATGAATTACACAAAAATTACAATGTGCCCCAACATCGCTTTAAATTCTGAATGGTGTAACAAGTGCACTTACTGAATGCACAACTCATTGACAAATACATTTTGTCAGTGTTAGTGCAAAGAAGGAAATAAGGAGAAAACACATGTAACACCTCACCACACAGCTCATAACTGAGGATTAGCAAGCAGGCACGTTTTGTTTTATTTCTGTATGGAATGTGATCATTGTTGGCAAGGCCAGCATTTGTTGCCCTTGGACTGATTGGGCGTCTCCATCATTTTGCAATGAAGAGTCAACTGCATTGCTGTGGTTCTGGACTCTTATGTAGGCCAGACCATGTGAACACTGCCAATTTTCTTGCCTAAGGGACATTTTTATAGGCATTTTCTAATCAATTGTTCGCAGATGTTAACAATCTGGGGCAGATGGGATTTGAATCCTCAATCAGAGGTAGGGACATAACCACTGTGCCAGAAGAGCCCTTCAAGGACATTTTAAATGTTTATAATAGTACTATTTGCTGGCTGTTGCTGCAGTAGATGGATTTCACCATGGAACAGCAGTGTGCAAATACAAGGACTTTGTAATCTCATTGTACAAGAATCAGCAAAGTAACAAATAATCTGTATGAATTAAGTTGCCTGGTACTTTACTGAAGCTGTTAACTTGTTTTAAGTTATAACATTTGCATGATACAAGCTCAAGGTCATGATGTTGCCCACAGTCTGGTAGGTATGCACTGGTACAGTTTGAATGCTGAAGTCAGACATCTATAATTGCTATAACACTGCACTTTCCAATTTAGAGAAAGAGTTTTTTTTTTGCGTTCCAGATGAACTTGTACAGTTTAAAACTACAGTCTGATTCGCTATTCCACAAATTATAGGTACGGTGTTTATTTAAATGTAAACAGAAAAAAGATTTCCATCCATTCTACAATGAAGAAAATATCTTAAATCACTCCAGTAATATAAAGATAAACTGAAAAGTAAAACAAATGACTGAGGATGCTGGAGATCTGAAATAAACAGAAGCAACAATTGCAGGAGAAGCTTAGCAAGTCTGGCAAAATCTGTGGAGATCCAGTGATGATGAAGGAATAATCATATAGTTCTGTCAGGATCGCGGAGGGGAATTTTGAGGCGGTAAAATTTCAATGTGCCTTCTGATCTTGTCTTTTGTTACATTAAATCTTGCTGCTTTGAGTGGAGCTGACAAAACAAAAAAAAAACGTTGGTGTTTTGCTGTCGTGGATCTTGTTGCTGGTATATGCTGCAGTCATGATGTGCTAGTGCTTGAGGGACTTCAGGTTTCACATGCTTGATGGGATGCCAATCAAGTGGTAGTTTGTCTTGGATGGTGTTGAAGCTTCTTCAGTGTTAGCACTCAGACAGATAAGTGGACACTATTTCATCACAATGCTGACTTGTAGGTAGAGTATTGAGGAGTTAAGAGATGAGTCATTTACCAGAAAATTCCAGCTGTTCTTTTGTTGTGCAGTTTTAAGTCGACATCTATGTGTTTGGGTTCAAGGCAGACTGGTCAAAGAGAACTCAAGTCAAGAACTGTCTTCAAGTTTGTCATTCTTTATAACACTGTTTACTACATATTAAGACTAAATACTATAATACATCATATTTAGAGATATGATACACTGAGATCATTCCGTTATATTTTTAGAGTCATAGAGTCTTAGAGAAGTATAGCACAGAAACAGACCCTTCGGTCCAACTTGTCCATGCTAACCAGATATCCTAAACTCATCTAGTTCCATTTGCCAGCATTTGGCCCAAATTCCTCTAAACCGTTCCTGTTCATGTGCCCATCCAGATGCTTTTTTTTAAAAATGTTGTAATTGTACCAGCCTCCAACACCTCTGGTAGCTCATTCCATGCTCACATCATCCTCTGCATGAAATGTTGCCTCTTAGGAACCTTATAAGGTGAGAAGGAAAAGATTTAAACCTATGCCCTCTTTTGAAAGATTATTTCATATACTTTCCCCAATGCCAGTCAGCCTGTTCCAATGCTTCTCTTTTTTTCATCTAACGTGGCCTATACTGTGCTATTTATGGCTAGTGAGGAAGGGTTTTGTAACTTTGCATTGTTGCTCTAGAGTTCAAAAGTACTTACAGAACAGTAGCCACAGAATTGATGGCCAGCCCACTTACTTTTTTGATTATTGGTAACTCCAGGATGTTGTTAATACAGTGGGGAGCTGGAGAAACACAGCAGGTCAGGCAATATCAGAGGAACAGGAGAGTCGATGCTCCGGGCCTAGACCATTCTGAGGAAGGGTCACTGGACCTGAAACATTAACTCTGATTTTCTCTTCACAGATGCTGCCAGACCGGCTGAGTTTTTCCAGCAACTTCTGTTTTTGTTCCTATACTCTTCTTGGAGATGGGCATTGCCTAGCTGGCACTTGTGTGCTGCACATGTTTCTTGCATTAATTAAACCCAAACCTAAACATCTTACTTTTTTTCAAAAATAAGACAATGAGAAGACTGACAATGGAAAATGCCACGCTGTTGAAAAGTATAGAAAGGCAGATAAGGTAATTAAAACAAAGAATCATGATGTAATGACAACGCCCCAGATTTTAATTATCAATGGATTATAGAAGGGAGGCAAAATACTAAAGTGCGCATTAATGAAATTTGTGGACTTAGGGAATGAATGTAGGAAGTAGTGAGATGTAACTAATTTCAACTCATCTGATATAGACCATAAGTGCAGTGAAAGTTTGAATTTATTTGGAAAAAGAAAGAACTGGTAGTTATGGCAGCATTGGTGAAATGCAGATCAGAAAGATTGAGCAGGGTGGGTTGGGGCTGGGGGGTGGGTAGAGAAAGAAAATTTGGAACCTAGATGAACTTTCCCAGAAATGGAAATGGGATTTATGTGATCAAGGTGGACTTAGCTCTCTGGAGCTTTACAAGAGTTCAGACTAAATATATATTTTGTACAAAGAAGTACAGGACCCTTATTGGAAAGAGAATAAAAGAGCCATAAGCTTATTTGCAATGAAGAATCACTCAATAATTGTCAAACTCAAACTGCTAATGTGTTTTCTATTTTTATGTTATATAATCATGCATATATTAGTATTTACAGCCACATTCGTTGCTGAATAAAGAAATCCTTTATATGCGTCATGCACAATGAGGTTCTGGGAGATACAGTAGAACTGGGATTTGAATTTATTATCCTCCTACATTCCATCATTTTAACTCTCTTCCTGTCAGGATACATTCACCTGCAGTGAAATAAGCATGATAGAATTCTATTTTGACTTCAAGGTGGAAGTAACATAATATTCTCATCAAAAATGTATGAAGCCACTCCTTCTGTGGTTCACTTAGTAAGTTCGCTGTGACATATAGAATAGAGTCAAATGTGTTAAATGTTCTGTCTCCAGCAGCTGATCTCAGCCAGGGCAATGATGAGGGTGTTACAATTGGCTTCCATTGCTACTCTGTTAGAGAGAGAGTGAGAATCAGCAGGGGCTTTCTCTCCTGATTGTTTACCAGTAATCACTGAAAGATGTGTGTAGACATCAGCTGATAAGAGGGTATTGTCCAGCTGGCATTCACCATGATGAGTAGCCTTCAGTGTACATGATGAAACTTCAGAGTGGCTAGCTCCTATGTAACTATTACTCAGTGCAAGTTACCACTGTGGGGTGCCGGGGTGGGGTGGGGAATTGGAGAAAGAATAAAAGTGAAAGAAGGTGGAAAATGTGTTAGATTTGCAACAGAATTTAGAAAATTACAAGGTTACAGATGAATCAGTTCCCTATCAAATAGAATACCGTAATGGAATTTTCAGAGTAAACTTTGAGGGTTATTTGTAAATTAAACATCACAGTTGAGAAGAGATTTAATCCTAGGTTCATCTAAGTAACTAGAATCCTGACTGACAAGTGGAGAATTCTATCATGTAGATATGTCAATTTCCAAACCATTGTTGACCATGTTCTTTTATTCATTCACGAGATGAGGGCTTTACTGGCTAGGCCAGCATTTATTGCCTGTCCCTAATTGTCCAGAGAGCAAGTAAGAGTCAACCACATTGCTGTGGGTCTGAAGTCATATGTAGGCCAGATAAGGCTGACAGTCTTTCCCGACATGATATTTGTGAACCAGATCAGTTTTTCCAACAATCAACAATGGATTCATGGTCATCATTAGACTCTTAATTTCAGATGTTTATTCAATTCAAATTTCACCATTTGCCGTGGTGGGATTGGAACCAGGGTCCTCAGGACATTTCTAGATTAACATTTCAGCAGTAATACCTGGTCTTACCAGGTCCTAGAGGTCATGGGTTTGGGAGATGCTGTCAAAGGAGCCTTGGTATGTGGCTGCATAACATCTTTAAAATGATACAAACCTCTGCCACTATGTGCCCGTGGAGAAGGGAGTGAATGTTTAATGTGATGGATGGTGTGTTCATCAAATGGACTGCTTTGTCTTAAATTCTTTGAGATTCTTGAGTGTTGTTGAAGCTATACTTATCCAGGCAAGTGGAAAGTATTCCATCACATTTCCTGACCTGTGCCTTAAAGGTGGTGGACATACTTTAGAGAGTCAAGAGGTGAGCTACTCAGTGCAGAATTTCCAGCTTTTGAGCTGATTTTATAGCTATCCTATCTGTATGGCTAGTCCAGTTCAGTTTCTGGTCAATGGTAACCCCAGGATGTTGATAATGGTGGATTCAGCAATGGTAATGTCATTGAATGTGAAATGTAAATGGTCAGATTCTGTCTTGGTGGAGATGATCATTGCCTGAGACACATGTAGCTAAATGTTATTTGTCAGCCCAACCCCGGTTGTTGTCCAGATCTTGCTGTATGGGAGCATCAACTGCTTCGGTATCTGAAAAGTCATGAATGATATCGAACATGGTGAAATCATTTTAAGAAAAAACCTTCTTTGTCTTCTAACATTTAGAACAGACATCCAGCTAGAAAGGGGAGTGCCTAAAATCATGGAAAAGGTAAACTATCCCTTAACAGCAAGGTTTTCCTTGGCAAATCTAAATTCAGATTTTATGAAGTAAAATTAGCAAGTATTAAGAAGGTGTCACAACAAACATGTGGTTAATTAAAGTTACAATTATAATTATGAAGCACACGTGTGCCTTTTATAAGGTACTCCCTACAAAATGTGATAATTGCAAAGAAGACATACTGTGATTTGTCCATGGTGCTGAAGAACATTTTAAATTCGAACTTTCACTTGCAGTGGCATATCCATGGTGATGCATTCTGTCTTGCCAAATAATTCTGTAGTTAAACTTTGCCTACAGAGTTACATCTATTATTATATAATCCTAAAAAAGAAGTGGTTCTTCTTTTAGTTCAGGTGAATGTCAGAAGAGGTGAATCCTGAAGTATTAATTGACTTACATTAACTGAACAAATGTCCAGAAATACATTTTCAAAAGAACATGAGATTAATGTTAAAACCTACTGGAGTAGAATTTGGACCTGTATATCCGTTTGTTGATGCAAAATAATTGTGACGAGAGCCAGTTTTGAGGACAAATGTCTTGTGCTTGACAGGATGCCTGAAATACGGTCACCCAAGATTATGCCAGATTATGTTTTATTATCAAAATAAACCTCTTTTAGATGTGGAAATGAGGGCCTGAGTGCCTGTTTTAGGGCTGCTACTGATATTTGATGGGCCTGCTCTGCTGTGCAAATGTCACTGAAAGGTCAGAGGATTTTGAGAAAAACACAAACACATCATTGCAAGGACGCAGTCCAGAGTCCCCAGTCCCTTCAAGTCCTGTCTCATTGCACTGGGACTTAGCTTCACACCATTATGTGAGCACCAAGCAGACTAAAATTTAATTTCGTAAAGTAGACAAGCTCCATATAAAGGTATGACCGACAGCGACAGCTCACTTGATTACTTTTAATATGACCTGCAGCCCTATTTCATGGCATTGCCAGGCCCCAAATTTGGGCACGGGTTGTGACCACATCACTGTCTTGGAGTCCAGCACCGAATGCCAGCAACTTTACACCTTATTGTTTCTAGATGTTGTGTTACACAACATTGTTACCAACGCAACATAATGATTTCTAAACAAGAACTGATTTCTGTGCACAAGTACATACTGAGTACCATTTGAGAACAGGGAAATGATAAACCACTAATCCCTCTGCTGAACACCATATTGATTTGTTAAGTATGAGTCATACAATTTTACCAACCTTTCATTCATGCTTTTCATTTACCTAATAAGTAACCTGCTCATATCTGCTGATATTGTAAAATAGGAAGCTACAGCTGTTTCTCCTGCGTCACTAATGCAGGAAAGATATTGTTTGATGTGGAAGCCCACAACAGGGAGCTGGAAATTATTATTTGTTGCTTCTGACTGAATGCTATCCTTGAAACATTAGTGATTGTTTTACTCGGAGAAAAGAAATGATCAAAATACGAGGTACAGAATGAGTGGAAGCAAGGGACAAATATCGACTCGAGCATTTGAGAATGATTAATCAGAAAAGCAAGCTACAATTTAATTTGAGCATGCTTGGTGACAAATGATAAAACAGTGGTTCTGACGGAGGAGAAAGAGGTCAAAGAAAGACAGACGAGCAAATAAAGATCAAGGTGATTGCCGATTGGCAGCGATAATCATATCTATCATTGAGGTAAATCTAATATTCATAAAATAATGGCACCTCTCCCCAGTCAGTTGTCTACATGGCTGTTTTTTCACTGGTTATGCTTGAATTGCTTTTGTATTGGAACTGACAAATTTTGTAAGTACTTAATGTTTAAAGAGGTCAATTTTATAAGTCTGTGCTGCCAGCGGGCAGCTTCACTCATTATCAGTGCGACACTGGATGAAGAATGGGGTAGTGCACTTCTGACTATCTCACACTATCAGTGTGACACAGTGGATAAAGAATGGGGTAGTGCACTTCTGACTATCTTACATGTGCTGCTGTGGATGAGACTCCCTAAATAATTTACCCCAAAGTGTTAATTGTATTAAGCATGTTTAAACTTTTTTTTTCAAAGGGGTAGCATTTGAAGAGAAGGTATTTGGCATCCATATCTGTAGAGAAATCCTATCAATTTATTTTCCTTCCCATATTACATTCTTACTACTAAATGAGCTCATTCTAGGAGACAGCTCTGTAGCTCAGTAGGCTGAATAGCCTCCCTATGTGTCTTAAATAATTTGATGAACAAGTAGTCATTTGCTGGATCTTTGTTTAACTGATCAGCTTTTAGCTGAGAGCCAGGAGAGTAAGTGCAGGCATGCTATTGAACTGGGTGGAGGAAGATAGGGATTTATTTCTCAGTCATAAAAGGAAAACAGAAATTGCTGGAGAAACTCTGAAACGTTAACTCTGCTTTCTCTCCAGAGATGCTACCAGACCTGCTGAGTTTTTCCAACAATTTTTGTTTTAGTTTTTGATTTCCAGCATCTGCAGTTCTCTTGGTTTGTTGTTTAGTGTCTAACTTGTCAGTCATGTCCATTTCAGCCCTCATCCGTTTCCCACAGAAGTCCATTTCCTAGATGGAGACATTAATAATCAGGATGGGAAATCCTGGGCTGTTTTTTACCTTTCTACCCCTCTCCTTAATTCATGATTGTGAAAAGTAAATGCTTGATGACACTCCCTGCATCAACTGAAATCTTGACACAGACCAAAGTTTGTGCTTGGCAATATTTGTCAGTTTTAACTTTTGCAGTCATATTATTATCTTAACTATGAAAGTGCGAAATGAGGGACAGGAATCACTTTTGTCATTTTAATATGTCAGTATATGTCTGGAACTATCATGTCATTATTCTGTAGGAATAGGGTCCAGTGTATTACTAGCAATCTAATAAGCAAGGAAAAGAACTAGAAACATTATTTTAGTCATTTTTGACATATACATTCAGATGTATTGCAGTGCCAGAGATACTGCAGTTGTGATTACGTATGTACATCACATGAGGTTGTATCCGCAATATTCTCTTTCTCGCATATTGGAGTTCTGCATTATGTTGAGGGACTAAGAGTTGTTTAGACAGATTTGATTGAAAGATATGAGATAAAATTCTAGAGCTTTTCATCTTAAGGTAATCCTTCATTACATGCAGCATAGGAACACAGAAACAGGAACAGGCCATTCAGCATGTCAAGCTTACTCCACTATTTAATACAATCTAGCTGATTGAACACTTCACTGCTTTCTACCCACACTACCCCATTATACTTTTACATTATTAGTAATCAGAAGCAAGCAGTATCTGATTTTAGAATGGCCGGTAAAGTTGAAATATTTTCTGCACATGAATCGGAGGGCATTGGGATATGTACGACAACATTAGAGAAATGATTCCAACAGTTGCACTCAAGATATATTAACTACTGGGTGAAAACCTCATAACTGTTATAGAGCTGCAGATTGAAGAGTCTGGTGAAGATCGGTAAAGCATAACAGCAGCGGCACAAGAGAGGCTGACAGGATAGTTTACAGGAAAGCAATGAGCAGGTATCTTTATAATGCTTCTCTGGTAGAGAATCCAATTCTTTTATTTGTTTTTATGATATTGCAATTGAGATCGGTTGATCTATTCTTCTGATGTTTAAGTTGTAAACACAGGATTCATGATGTGGCTCGATCACAATTACTCCTAAAGATTGATTGAACTGTTGTTTTGAAGAGTGTTTCTTAGAATGTTCCTCTTTATTTTTAAATTTGTATTAACTCTGGAGTTATACTCATGTGCATTGCTTCACAATATCACAAACGATGCCAATAAAACTGTGTGTCCACATAATGACAAAGGCTGGAAAATAGACATCTGACCATATGAGAAAAGAGCCAGCATTTCAAATTAGAATTTTAAATTAGCAAAAACCTTGCCGAAATTTCAATGTTGTCATCTTGTCAATGAGTTTCTCCTTATAAATAATGCAGAATATAATTTTAGAAGTCAGTCTTGCTCTTAAAACTTTTTTTAATCATTAGCAAACATCAATAATTTTATACTGCCCAATTTAAATATTCACATTTACAGAAATACTTAAGGAGGACTTTCAGCCAGAAGATTTTTTTTGTAAAAGAAAGTGGGTGATGTGTGTTTCTCCCTGTTAAAGCTGTGCATTTATCAAAAGTCATATTTTGTGAACCAAATCACTGGGATTTTAATCACTGAACTGGCCAATAAATAGGGTGGCAATCAAATCCTGTATTGATGTCAGTAGTTTTGCTGCTGTTTAATGCTTGCTGCTTGACTATTTTAAGAGGAATATAATTGATGACCAAATACATGCTATCAAAATTAACAACATAAATGAAGTAATTTATAGCTTGATTCAAATTGATGAGCAGAATTTGGCTCAACAGATTTTAATTAAGATTATGCTTGAGGGTCCTTGGTTTTGTATTTTCTATCACAATCAAATGGTGGCAGCAGATGGTTCACTTCAACAAGGAGTGTTTTGCGTAACTTATCCTAAATTTCAGGATGCATTTTTCTTATTGGTAGGTACTTTTTCATTGCTCAAGTCTTCCAAAACACAAACAATTGTGTAAATTCCATTAAAATATTACATTGAAAGGCAGTCTGCATAAGAAAATTGGTTTCAATGCCACCATGTAACCAATGCATCGGACCATAAAGTATATCATGCTGCCATAACATCATGATTATCGCTGGGGTTATTGTTTAGATCTCTCTACCAATACAGAGCCAGTTCTTCTGCCCACTTGTAAACAGAGAAACATAATGTCTGTGTGCTCAAATTAAACTGGTCACATTCATGAGGTCTCTATTCATCTGAAACTGAATTATTGCACAAGTTCAAGCAAGTGTAAGTTGGCACGACAATGTGTTGTGGTTCTCTAAAAGTTCTGGGTTGTATGTGGCTAGAATAATTTGGCCAGCATAACTGAAGCAATACAATTTAACATGCATAGCCCATATCAGCAAGTTATTGTATAGAATGTGGGGAGGTTTTATGAGGCATGTTACTTTAAAGACTCAGTGATTCGGGGTGGTCTCACTGAGACCATTCAAAGGCGGCTGAAAAAGTGTCTCCTCTCTCTGGGAGGCATCTCAAGTGTCATTTAGACACAGGTTTTTTAGTTAATCAAACTTTGTGTGGTATCGCAGAGGGAATTCAAACAGGCAGAAGGATGGCAGGTGGTAATCCTTCCATTTTTGTGCAATCATCCCTCCCTTCCCCCTCCCTTATTAAGACTTTAGCTGGAAGGCCAGTGAATAGTTTTCCTGCCCTTAGTGGGTCAGAGTTGGTTTGAGAGCATACCACGTGGGAAGTACAACAGGAAAACCCTGCTGACTTGTTTGTGAGCCGTGGAGGCTGGGGAACTGGGAGTTTCCTTCAAAGGCAGTACTCAGTGACTGATCATGGGAAGATAGCAGCCCCGCTAACATACTTCCCTTGCTTTTGCTGGTGACTGCTCTCTCTTGCCACTACCCCAGTAATTACTACTGTGATGTCTTCCTCCTGCTGTCACCTCGCCATCACACTGCTGTCCAATAGCACTGCTGGTCTCAAAAGTTGGGACTCCTATTCCTGGTGGCCTTGATTCTGAGAAGTCCTTATGCTGGCCAGTTGAATGACTGAGTGGCATCTAGTTTTAAATTTCATAAGTCCATTTGTTAATTAGACCTGTTTGCCTTGCTTACCCATCAATCAGAAAATGTATCGTTTATGCAATTGGTGATTATCCATCAGACTAAAATGGTGCCTGTGCATGCATAGACATGGACCATAACATGACAGGGACAGAAGTGTATACCATCGTTGTTTGCTATGCTTGCTGCACTCCTGCCATCTTGCCATTGCACCCCCGTCCAGTGTCCACCTGCTGCCCATGAAGGTCCCTTCGCAGAATCGGACATCATGTCCAGGACAAGGGTTGCTGCTGTGTATGTTTCCCATCTGGTACTCCCCCCTCACCACTGCTTAGACCAGGTACAAGCTATCCATGGATGGCTGCTGGAACAATGCCCCTGCCTGGGTCTCACTACTGTAACTGTCCTTGAAAGGCCTCACAGTCTGACCCCATCACTCTCTCTCACTCAATGCAGGAGCTGGTTCAAGTCACTGAGTCTGGATCTCACACAGCTTCTAAGAGTGCCATCTTTGAGACTGGCTGCTCCTCCCTGTTGCTGCAGAATGATGGGTGCCTCTTTGCATTGCACAAACTGCACGTATACAGAGATTATGTTTGCAGCATCTGCAGCCATATGCAGTTGTTTTTCTCTCTGGATGCAGGGCACTTGTCTCTTGCAAACACTTGTTCAGACAAGTACAGGAGTCTGTCTATGGTATGATGCGAAGGACTCCCAAATTAGAGGCAGAAGTAGGCCATTTGGCCCCTCAAGCCTGCTCTGCCATTCCATCAAATCATGGCTGATATGGCTATTTCCAAATTCTAAATTCTCATTATCTCCGAAAACCTTTGAATCCCTTGCCTAACAAGAATTTATCTTATGTTGCCTTTAAATATTCAATGACCTTGCCTTTATTGTCAAATAAAGCAGACAGTTCCAAAGTTTCTTTCTCATCTTGTTTCAAACTGATTTTAAATCCTAATCTCCTGAACCAAGATCATCCCTGACTATTGCACCAGTACCATCTTTGAGTGGGAATGTTACCCCTCTGCTTTTAGCAAGCAGGTGCTGCTCTAATATGTACCTCTCAATATTCAGAACAGAATCCCAGTCACCCTGTTGCCAAATCTCCACCATGGCTATCAGATCATATTTTTTCACATTAATGTGTGCTGTCAATTCACTGACTTCATTATGAATGCTACATGCATTCAGATTGAGATTTTTCTTTTGTTCTTTTGTCTTTGTAGTATCCAGTCTTGACTGGTCTATTCTTCAGGTTTATGCCTCTGTACTTTCCTGCCATTCTGTGACCTTCATTTTCCACAGGAATATTTTGCTCTCCTCTTTTGACTGTATCCCTTGATTTGTTACACTTTACCCAAGCTTGATCCCTCATTCCCCTTGTTTAGTTTAAAGTCTTGTCTACTTCCCTAGTTCACAACAGCTCCCATCCTGGCACAGATCAGGTATAGATTATCCTAACGATACAGAACTATTTTTTTCTCTCTCTCTGCTCTTGTGACACTGCCCCACAAAGCAGAATCCAGTTTTCCCATTCCTGTCTTTACCAGCCTCTAATTTTACTCATTCTATGTCTGTTTGCTTAGGCAGGAATCTAGAAATATTTATCTTTGAGGTTCTGATTTTTAAATTCATGACTTTGCAAGCTCCCTCTTTCTACCTGTTTCCTAGTTCTATCTATGTTGTTGGGATGATTGTAGACTACAGTCATAAGATCCTCCCTTCCTATTGCAGTTCTTCTCCACCCCAGAGCAAATATCCTGAATTCTGGCACGAGGCAACTAGCACAGCTGCCTGGACTCTCACTCTTTGCTCGAGAAAGCCGTCTCAATTCTCCTGACTGTACTTTCAGGAGACAGGCTTCGTACAGTGTAAAGCAGATGGTGTCATTTTTTTTGCCCCTCATTTCCTTCCCAAGATTCTATTTCAGCAATTTGACTATCTATTATAGGTTACTTTCAGAATGAGGCAAAAGGAGAAAGTCGCAGGTTACAAACAAAAACACTGGTAGGTATTTTCTCAAAAAGAAAAATTAAGAGCTAAGTAAATAAAATTGAGATGTTGGGCCAGGCAATGTTTTGTATCTGTGTGATGTGGGAGCTGATGGACGCCATAATTGTTCATAGTGAGCATATCTGTAACAAGTGTTGGTTGTATGAGGAATTCCAGCTCACAGTTGATGAGCTGGAGTCTGAGCATCAAATACTGCGACATATCAGGGAGGGGGAGAGTTACTTGGAAGCTGTCTTTCCCGAGGGAGTCACTAATTACCCTGAATTCAGTCAGTGGTCAAGGACAGGAGGGTCTGACTGCCAGTGAGGTGCCTAGACAGGTTCAGGAGGTGTCAGGATGTGGGGAAGAAAATAAATCAGGAGATAGGAAAGGCACTTTTACAATAATCATGGAGGACTTCAATATGCAGGTGGACTGGGGAAATCAGGTTGGTAACAGGTGCCAAGAAATGTCTACTTGTGGAAATGTGGAATGTCTACTTGGTAGTTTTTTTGAAGCAGCTTGTAGTAGAGCCCACTAGGCTCCAGGCAATTCTGGATTTGATGTGTAATGAGCCAGTCTTGATTAAGGAGTTTAAGGTGAAAGAACCCCGAGGAGGCAGTGACCATTATTATGAGAGAATTCACCCAGCAGTTTGAGAGGGAGAAGACTGAACTGGATGTAACGGTATTCCCATTGAATAAAGGTAACTATAATGACATGAGAGAGAAGCTGGCCAGAGTTGATTGGAACAGGAGCCTAGCAGAGAAGCTGGTGGAGCAGCAATGGCAGGTGTTTTTGAAGGTAATTTGGGAGGCACAGCAGAAATTCATAACCAGAAAGAAGAAACAAACTAAGGGGAGGTTGAGGCAATCATGGTTGACAAGGAAAGTCAGGCACAGCATAAAAGCAAAAGAAGAGGAAGCCTTTTAGAACCAACACGGGACAACTAAAAAACTAAAGGGGAGGAGGGGTGAAATATGAGGGCAAGCTAGCTGGTAATATGAAAGAAGACTGCAAGAGATTTTTAGATATATAAAAGATAAGAGAAAGACAAGAGTGGATGGCATGATGGCATAGTGGTTAGCTCTGCTGCCTCACGGTGCCAGGGATCTGGGTTTGATTCCATCCTTGGGCGATCATCTGTGTGAAGTTTGCATGTTCTCCCTGTGTCTGCATGTGTTTCTGCTGTGTGCTCTGGTTTCATCCTAGCTTTCCATTAACTGTCCAGCTGGTGGATGGGCACATGACCATGAACTTCAAATGTTGTTCATGATATAAGTAGACAATCATATTTTAAGTACTCTCTCAGCCAGCAAAGCAGAAAGTTTCAAATCCTGAGTAGCCTTTACTTTTAAATTGTCAAGTAGTGAAAGAAATGATAGATCAACAGTGAAAGTTCTAAAAGTGAAATTTTATCCATTGTTTCTCATGTTGATGTCTTTCAGTAAATTCTGCTCTTCTGTTTTAATGATTTCAGCAGGGATCATTACACCAGTGTCAATCAACCGGTAGATTCTGGAGATTTGTACCTCCCCTTCCCCTGGAGTTGCTGGCTGATTTGCACATTTATAATGGCATGCATCATGATTTATGCAACATACATTATTTTTCCACCAAGATTTAGTCAAGCATGTTTGACTATTTACTCAGTGTAGCATCTGCCAATGTATGAAATCTTGAGTGGCCTCAAAGTTAACTTTTGTGTGAAGTATAAAACAAACACTGGCATATCTTATGTGTAATTTTGCTAGAATCCGCATGTGTTCATATGCGGGGAAAGGAACAATGTTCAAGCATTGTGTCTATTTTGAATTAAACAAAAATGCGGGCAGCAATAGCTTCCAATGACACTGCCTCAACCAATCTGTAACCTTTTCTTCTTGCAGTATAAATTGTTACTCCTTTTTAAATTTGGCATTCTTGCATTGATCTGATGAGTGCAAGACAGAAAGCTTTGACATTGTCAGTTTTTTTTTCAGCTTTATTTAAGTTCTGTACTAGCAAGGTTACGTTTCTTAAATGAAACTAATGAGCCTCAAATTCTAGTAAAAGCAAAATACTGCAGATGCTGAAAGTCTAAAATAAAAATCCAAGTGCTAGAAAAATTCAGTAGATTAGGCAGTATCTGTGTGGAGAGAAAACAGAGTTAATTTTCCAAGTCCAGTATGACATCTTTTTTTGTTTTGGAACTGAGTTTGAATTCCAAAGAAAACTCGTACCAGGCTCGAAACATTCTCTCTCCACAGATGCTGCTTGATCTGATGAGTTTCTCCAGCATTTTGCTTTTACTTAAGCGTCAAGTTCTGTTTGTTCTTGTCAAACTTAAATTTTTGCTTAAATATAACACAATTTTTAACGAATATTCTATTTAATGTTTTTCTGGGGAACAAATTTGAATCCAGTTGTCTTAACATCTGTAAATTATAACCATGTTCCAATGTAATACTTTGCCTATGCTGTAGTAAAACAAAAGCTTGACAGACATACATTACAGAGAGGATGCATTTATAAAGGAAATATTTTTAAGGTTCCTTATTTATAAGAATGCTAAACTAAAGCAAAAAAAAGGTTAATTTTCACAGTATGATAATGAGGGGTTACTATGTGTTATTGATTGCAAGTGATGAACTTTGCAAGGACTTAAATGACCACTCATTGTAACTATTAAAGGCCAGAGAATGTTCTGCTTAGTGAAACATGGATCCTAGGTAGTGCAATGTAAAAAGCTTCTATATTGGTAACAATCTTGGTTTGATTTCAGAAAATAATTATCATTGCAAACACTAAGGGAATTTTACTTGACAATTTTATTATACTGGCTCATCCTTAGTCATCAGCAGTGGAGCAGTTGCATTTTCCAGTCTTGGTGACTGGAACTGATTAAACCGGTTTACATCTCTGTCAACAGTAGAATCATTTTCTATCTCTATTATTACCTTAGTCACTCCAGCTGTGGCTAACAAATTCATCACCTACTTGACTCACTGCTTCAACTGGCATCTTACTTTATTTGTTGCAAATTGTATGTGTTTCTCATTACGCATTCGATAGTTCAGCTTGTGTGTCTACACTGTGTGTAAGACTGTGTTATTAACCTTTTTACTGCAGCTGATGAGCACAATTTAAAGTTATTAAGAGGATTATTTTCTTTTGCGGGGACAACTCCAAATCATGTGGTTAAAAATGAAAGATGCAGAAAACTTAATAACAATTGGATTTCAGGGAAGTAGTTGAAAAGAATAACCAGAAATTAAGTACAGAAGGGTTTTAAAAATCATTGATGAAGGGCAAATGGCCATACATAAACATTTCACAATGGGTTGAACTGTTTGATTTGTTTTGCTGTATTTTTTAGTACGCTATATTGAAAATTGTTACAAGCTCGTGAATGTCCAATATCAATCTCCCTAAATAAAAACAGAAACTGCAGGAAATACTCAGCAGGCCATGTAGCATCTGTAGTGAAAGAAGCAAAGTTAACATTTAAGGTCAAGATGACCTTCCATCAGAATTGGTTATAGCATAGAAAAGGCCATCTGCCCCATTGAGTCACTGCCAGCTCTCTGAAAAGCATTCAACTAGTCTCGTTCCACCACCCGTTTCCTACAACCCTGCATTATTTTTGTCCTCGGATCCTTCCATTTTCAAAACTTCGATTTCCTTTCGAAAGCTACAGTTGAATCATTCTCCACTACTTTCTTGGCAGTGTATTCCAGATCCTAATCACTTGTTATGTAAAGTAGTTTTTGTTCGTGTTGCTTTTATTTAATTAAAAACCCTGTAAGTGGAATTTCAGCATATGCTTTCTGTGGTTCCAAATTAAGTATTACCATAGATTGGCTTGATATGTAATAAGCTAAAATTAATTATTGGTTTTCGCTGGCAGAGAAGCAACAAGCCTCAAATACCCATGTTTTCAGTATACAAAGTTTTTCTTTAGGAATTTCTTTTAAAACACATCAAATTAATTAAAATATCTTTGAAAGACGTGGAAACAGAAACGAATGTTTTTAAAGGCCCTAGATGAGATCAGGAGTATAGGCCCAGAGCTGTTTACATTCCAAGCTCCATGCATCTGCTGCGTCACTCTGAGGTCCTGCACACACCAATCAGGTTGTCAGCACCATCCTGATGCATTAACATCTGGTTTCGGAAGTCACTGACACTCATGAGCCTCGGAGGCCTGAGAAACAAATAGAGGTAGTATTTGTCCCAACATCATTTTCACAGCTCAAAATGTGGCAGACCTACAGGAATATACAGACTGAATTAAGGTATTAATATTGTATGTTTATCAAAATTCGATCCTGTTATACCTCGATATGAGAAGTTAATACTTGTTTAAATGGACAAAGTACCACTGACTGAGTACTCAGTGGGAAGGGAAATTAGGATCTTGTGGGAGACAGACCTAAGGCTAGATCCTCTCGGTACATGTTGTAGTAATGCAAAGCCTATTCTCATAGTGTGTAAATAGTTGCCAAGATGCAATTGCAAGACTCTTCCCATTAGACCAGAAAGTGGCTATCTTTGCATACACCAGACCACACAAACCCCTAATGAGCACAAACATTTCAAAGACATACTTGCCAGCAAACACAGTAGATGGCTACCCATTACCTCTGGTGGTGAGCAATGCTCCTGACATGTTGCTTCTCAGTGGAAATGGAGATCTTGGGATTTGGCCGGTTTAAGCAGGTTGTTAAAGTTAGATCAATGTCAAGATCTCCTGCAGAATCTTCTTTGCATGTGTCAGTAAACTTTGGTGCATTTTGCCTTGTATATTGGTTGTTGTGTTATGTCTCATGATTTTATGGCAGTATAACTTTTAAGAGTCACAGTATTTCTGTGTATCTTTGAAGAGATTGTACTGATGACGTCATCATGATTTCATGGCAAGAGACCTTACTGTATAAAGATCTCTGACTCCATCCTAATGGGGATCATTTGAAGAATGACATGCTGTTGAAAACATGTTTTTTGTTAACTTAATAGCTTGAGAGCACACAAACATAAGATCATAAACAGAAACAAGACTAGGCCATTTGGTCCCTTGAGCTTGCCGTGCTGTTTAATGAGATCATAGCTATCAGCTACAGTGTCACTGAATGTAAAATTTGTATGCCCTAATATGCAGTAATAAAATTCTGTTGAATTCATCAATACCATGTTATCTGTGCTTTGTTTCTCATGTTATGAGGGAAAACATAGGCATTACTGCAACAGATAAAATATCCGGCTAAAGCCAAAACCTACATTACTTGTTATGCTGTAACCACTAACTTTTTTTGTTTGTTTTATGGTTATTTTGTTATCGGTAGCTTTACATATCTTTGTGCACTGACGTGCAAAAGACACTGCTGAAAGTAACATGCATGAACATCATTGCTGGCGTCTGAAAATGCAAGATACAAACTTTGTCTCTGAAGAGACATAAAATAGAGGTGATGCTTGAGCCATTCTGTTCATACCCATTATGACCCCAGGATGCCATTTACATCTCCTGTATCTGTACCTTGCGTGGTTGAGGGAGACCTGTCTTTAAAACCTACATTTCACAAGACACATTGCCCCACAGCTGCAAAGTCTGCAAACAACACCTGGATCATGGATGGTGGTTCTTAGTGAACAGAAAGCAACCACAACATGAAGTTATTGTTTTATTGAATCTTTCCAAATCACCTCAAAGATGGACATATGCGTGAGGCAGGATTCTGTGCATATATGTATCAAAAAATTTAAAAGTAAACTGCAATAATTTTGTTTACAGCCGTTTGCATCTCTAGCTATGCAATTGTAAAGGATAGAAAGAGGCCCTTTGTGACTGCACCAGAAGACTTCAACTCAACTGTTATTTTCCCACAGCGCTTGAATCTGCTTCCCCTTTCAAGCAATTCATTCCAGATCATACCTCACTGAATTATCCCCCTAAACATGGAGTTGTGGTTTTCGTGACAACCCATAGAGGATACAGTTGAATACTTAGATCTGGTGTGAAAAGCAACCAGTAACTTCTACACTCAGCTGTTTGTCCACCAAATCTGTATTTCTGTCGCTGCCCCTTGAATGCCATGGGCTTCAAGTTGCTCTATACTAGTAACAACCCTGCAGCAGTTGTTCCATGGCTGTTTTTTGTTGATCCCCAGGTAGTTTTCCACGACCCTCAGCCTTGATTCAAGCAGACCAGTCTCATGGAGCACACCTTTCCTGGGCTTGCAGCCTATCCAATTTACTGAAAGACCCTCATCCAATAATTGGGCCAAGCCAGCCATCACCAGTAACTGTGAATGAAATCCACAAAACTCTATTTTGCTGGGTTCATAAACTCTCACCTTTCTGTTGAACTGCAGAATCTACCGAACAAAATACAAAGTTAAATCAAGTTGCCAAGTAAACAGAATATTTGTCTGAATAGTATTCTCATTGTGCTGCAAAAGGCATTCATTTCTGATGCTGAATGCAAACCTGTAATATAAGTACTTGCATTGAGTGTTTTACTGTACCCCAAAGGGCTTTAAATTGAATAATTTCTATTTCTAAAAAAAGCAAAAAAGCACTTTACTCACTGAATATTGGTGATAGAGTAGCACTAGAGCCTGTTAAATAACCTGTGTCATAACTTCAGTTTACTGTTCCTACCAGAAACCATTGCATATTGGTCAATAGCAGGAAAGGGGTGCTAAATGCTCAAAGTCTCCTGTGAGGAAAAGCAAGAATATCTTGAATGATTTTAATTTCTGTTGATAGACTACTTAAAAAAAGAGCTGCTCCAGTTTCTCTGTGCTATTTAGAATACTGTGTAGTTGGAATCAATTCAGGCAATTTGGTTGTGTATCCTAAGTTTTGGGGAAATACGTGCTATTTTCCTTTAATCAAATAACCTTATTTGGCTTTGCCTCATGTGTTGATACATGTACCATATTTCACTGAACTGTGAAATTAAAGCGTTTCACAAGAACAGCAGCAGCTGCCAAATGGGTTCACTTTACAGGGATTAAAGGGATTTTATTGTGACAGTTTGCATTGATAAATATTGCAAGTATCTAAATGTATCAGAAATACACTATAAAATGTTCAAATCTCTAATTATTGAAGTAATTCAGCATAAAATAATTACCTGTGCGCATGTTCTAGTCAGGTGGAAAGCAGTGCAGTTGGCTACTCTTGTTTACACGCAGAAAGCATTCAATGCAAAGATCCCTCACCAAGACTGACCTACATTTCATGGATATTTTTGGAAGGCAAGTAAGTAACACCAACAGTTAAATTGGGCCAGAGTTCTAGTGCAACGCAAGTGTAAATGTAATTGGTACAGTTTTCATCTTTGGATCAAAGACTTGCAAATTCCAATCAAAGGCCAAAATATAGCATCCTCAAATTTCTCAGATGTGAATGCACTTACAGAATTACTCCTAGCAACAGGTCCCCACACCAGTAGGTATGGCAATTGGTTTAAACATGAAGGAACAATAAAGAGAAATGTCATCATAAGGAAACAAAAACACAAGCCTCTGGAGAGGCTCAGAAGATATCACAATGCTTGTCAGATGTGAAGAAAAGGCAATTAAATGGCAGGAACAGAGAAGGGAAAAGTAAACCTTCAGTAAAAACATAATTCTGCATATAAGCATCATTACAAAACAAAGTTTTCTGCATACTCTGATATGGCGGTTCCTTTAATTTGGCTGGGCATTCTAAAACATTGATTATGTGATCCCCATTACTATTGTTCATTTGTACAACAATCCAGAGGATTTTGCACTCTTGGTGGCAGGAACAATGTGATATAAGAAGCTGTGCTTGACAACAAGCTAACTTTTTTATTTATTCATGCGATAAGGGCATTTCTGGGTAGGCCAGCATTTATTGCCTAGAGGGCATTTAAGAGTCAACCACATTGCTGTGGGTCTGGAGTCACATGTAGGCCAGACCAGGTAAGGATGGCAGTTTCCTTCCCTAAAGGGCATTAGTGAACCAGACAGATTTTCTCCGACAATTGACAATGGATTTGTGGTCATTATTCGACTCTTAATTCCAAATTTTTATTGAATTCATTGTTTAATCAAATCAATGTTTAACAGGATGTGGAATATATGTAGCAATTTTAAATAGAAAAACATTGCCATGAATAATTTGGGATTAGTTAAAAGAAGGATAAATTCCTGATGATAACATTTTGGTTCAATACGCTATTTGTATGGAAAATGTGATAGCTGAGTAATTTTAGAGACCTGTTTGCTATAATGTGAATCAATATAAAACATCCAACATTTCTGAAATTCTATCAATAAATAGGAATCAGAGCTTAGGCTTTCCTACCAATTTATTTGCTTCAAAAACAATTTACAATATCAAAGAGGAGTTCACTATTACTTCCAGTCTTTTATTTTGGTTTCCATAATTTTTGTGTGCTTTAAATCGGTTACTGTCTGGATAGAATGAACGTGGAGATAATGTTTCCATTAGTAGGAAGAACTAGGATGCGAGGACATAGCCTCAGAGTGACCCGTTAGAACTGAGGTGAGGAGGAATTTCTTCAGCCAGATTGCGATTAATCTGTGGAACTCATTGCCACAGAGGCTGTGGAGGCCAAGTGATTGAGTGTATTTAAGTCAGCGATAGATTGTTTCTTGTTTAGGAAGGGCTCAAGGGTTACAGGAGAATGGACTTGAGAAACATATCAGCTATGATCGAATGGTAGAGCAGCCTATTCTGCTCCATATGGTCTTATCCATTTGACAACTCCATGGATGCCTCCTATCAAGTTCAGCACTGAACATGTGTTGCACAATCGGAAATGGGCTAATTAATGTCAAGCTGCTCCTTCCCTTTTGCAAACCAGTAGATAGTCTAAACAATATCAATCAAGTGGTATTCATCCCCGATGGACCAAGCAAACTGGGAGGTCAGCAGGGATTCAAATAAGACAATTTATTTTATGTTTGTATAAATCCATTAATTTTGAAGATGGTTTTGATTTGACATTCTGAAGGGGAAATTTATTCTTTGAAAGAATACTGAAGCTGTGACCTTGGCAGAAGCCCAATGCCAAAACATTGACAAATTCATTCAAGCAATAAATTTTATTTTCAAACATTTGCAGATCTTGAAGACAGCAGCATTTACTAATGAATTTCAACCAGACCAGTTTGTGGTGTGACATCTGACAGATAACATCCTACACAAGGTAGGCTGTTTGATTTCATTCAATCTTTGATTTTTTTTTTACAATTACAACACTACTTTATCTTAGATAATACTAGAATGGTGTGTGAATGAGGTGATGTGACACTGCCAAATAAATTGCACTATATTCATTGCAAAAATAAGACTTTGCGCTACTTAATTTCATGTCATTGATGTTTTTGAACTAAAATGTGATGTATAACTGATTCAGAATGTTGTTAACAATATGAGGCATTTTTGATTTTTGTCCCTATTTAGAAGGGGACAATAGTGGAGCTAAAATTGCAATGGGGCACTTAATTTTCCATTTTCACACATCGCCATGTTAACTGCATAGTAATTTTAAACACCCAAGATGCTCATCAGAATCAGGTCTCACAAATACATGCAAACTCTTACCCAGCAGTGAACATGCTCAATAAAAGTTGGTCATGTAGGTTGACAGGGACCAGTGAAGTTAGAATTATTGAGGGCTCTTCCAATAAGATCCACTGCCTGCTTGGTCAGTGGTGATAAAATTAGCCATAAGACTTAGCTTCTTTACCCCAGGATTGCTGTAAGGTATAAAGTGGACATATCCTGCATCTCTCATTGTTCGCTTCATGAATACATTAAATGATTCACAAATCAAGCCAAAGACAATACAGCTGTCATTACCACAAAGTTGCAAGAATTAAAGAGACAGAGTCCTGTTTCATAATTTTAACTAATGTTCAGCTTGTGAGTGGGTTGTCCTTTCTGTGACAAAATAGGAAGGGTAGCTCACCAATCCAATATGTTAGATTTGGCAGTTGATGTCATATTAGCATCACAGTAAATATGCCAGGTAGCCTTGCTGTTTAGTTTTTTTTTTCCGTACAGCTGCACTCCATCCCCATCCAATTGAAATGCTCTTGCCAGACAATATTACTCCCTTTTGTATCAATGTGAAGTAACTTCATCTTATACTGCACAAGTTAAAATTTAGCACTAAGTGAATTCTTATGCTACAAACTGACAAGTTAGACTCACACCATTAGCTTTTAGGGATTTGCTCCAACGTAGGTTCGACCTTGGCTTAATTCAAGTCGTGTTTTTTACCATACTTATCACGTTGGTATATTTTGCATTGATGTTAAGTTGTACACTAAATGCATTCTAAATTAAGACTAAGCGTCAAATACAAAAATATTGCAGAGTTTATTTACTTAAGTTTGGTTTCATTCTCTGGGTAAAGTTTGTATTCTTAAAATGAAGTGTTGGTTCTGGCCCTGAAATGATACCAATGCACATTAGGAATATGAAATAATGTATAAACATTTAACCCATTTGTCTGCAAGCTCTTTCACTATTGTTTTTGTGCTTATGTTAACTTGACACACATGTCTTCGGAGAGGTTGACTAACATCGCAACTATCTTCAAAATCACATTTACCCACAATTTAATTTGTCAGTCACATTTAAATATACACAACCTTAATAGTAAATGTAATGAGCACAAGTTAAGATCTATATCTTGTGATCATTAGTGGCCAATGTACTGGATGAACCTGGTCATTCTGGCTTGTCAGTTCACGAAAGTTGGATTTATTGAAGGCCAGGCCTGTCTAAAGCTAAAATAGTAACTTTTTGAATGAGAGGTTTGGAAGGGAGACAGCACCAACATAAAGGTGTGGTGGGGGAGTTCCTGATTTGAAATCATAGATAGAGTCCCTACAGTGTGGAAACAGGCCCTTTTGGCCCAACAAGTCCACACTGACTCTTGGAGCATCCCACCCAGACCCATCCACCTAATCTACACATCCCTGAACACTATAGGCAACTTAGCATGGCCAATCCACCTAACCTGCACATCTTTGGACTGTGGGAGGAAACCAGAGCACCTGGAGGAAACCCACACAGACACAGGGAGAATGTGCAAACATCACACAGACAGTTACCCCAGGGTGGAATTGAACCTGGGCCCCTAGTGCTGTGAGGCAGCAGTGCTAACCACTGAGCCACTGAGCCACTGTGCCACCCCCTTTCAAACATGGCACAAATGGCAGTGGTGCGATACGAACCCACGCCTCCGTAGAGACTGGAGCCTTAATCCAGCACCTTAGACCACTCGGCCACGCTACCCATGAAATGTTTAAATATTAGTTGAATAACATTCACCGTTACTTAGAATCATGCTGTCATCACTAAAGACAGAGTGTCCTTCTCAATTTCATTCCGTTTCTTAGATCAGTTTGTTTTCATGCAGTTTTATCTTGTCTTGCAATTGAGAATTGTTTCCAATATTATTTCATGTACACCATCAGTTGTTAGTACAGAACCTGAGTATTGCTGTAACAAAGACACATTTTGTCAAACCTTTTCATCCTTATTTCCTACTGTATAAGAGTGCTCAGTATCTATCCACCAACCAATCAGCATTCTCTTCTCACATAGTATAAAATACTGTTCCCTTTATATTGGTAAGCTTGGAGATATTCTGATGAATTCAATATAAAAAGCTTTGAGTTCTTTTTAGCAATGTTTAAATGCAGTTAAACCACTGAAGAAATATAAACATGAGGCACCATATCATAGATGCATGCAGAAGGATTTTCTCATGCATGTTTGCAGTTTTATTTAATCTGATCTCAAGTGGTGTATTAAGTTTTATCTGTATTTTATAAAGGAGGTGTAAGTATCAAGATAATTAAGTAATATTGATTTTTCTAAGATTCAACATTACAAGATATTAAATTTGTCTTTATTGCTGCTCATGATCATTATTGTCAACCTTCATCTTGTGCATTCACATTTTATGTTTACATTCATTGAACATTTAACGCAGATGGAAAATAGGCATTATCTGCCATCATCAACCTAATTGCTTTACAAAATGAATTTTTAAACACGATAAATGAGAGAAATTTTAAGCACAAGTTTTCATATTAATTTTAAAAAAGCACAATCATTGAAGACAATTTCTTTCATTAACCCTAGGCTACAGAGAGAAAAACTTAATTATGATGATTAAATGTCCTACAGTATGATCAAGAAAAAATTGGGTATTAGCATATACATTTGACAGAGCTCAAAACACAAGGTGAACAGTCAGAGGCCTGAGATATCCCTGTGTGTACTGAGTTTGTTACAAGTTCCTATATACGTTACTTCAAAGTGAACAATTTTAAAATTGCACATCTCGTGATAAGGTGCTTAGAGTTAACTTGTGCACTATAACTCTCTCTCAGGAATATTAACCCTTGAATTTCCTTCAGCAAATATTTGTGGTTTTTAAAGATATTGGCTTCCCTCCATTAATCTCCCAGAAATGTAATTTATTAAATCTACTTGTTTGAGGTATAGCTCTCCTTTCCTTTCACAATAAATACATATATATTCATGAATATATCCAACTTCATACACATTTTGTAAAAATGCATGTTCATTTAAAATCTGAAACTGATAACACATACCCTATTTTATATAGTATTAATAAGATAGATGATCCTCAACAAAATTGCTTTCTCAAATGGATCATTTTTTTGCGTTAGCATGTTAAGGATTCCAACGAATCGTGCATTCTGAAGGAGTACATACCTGTGTCAATAATAGATCACAAGCAAAATAGACAAATGAAATCAAGGTACAGATCAGCCACCATCACTGAATAATGGAGCAGGCTTAAAAATCTAAATAGCTTACTCCTATTCTATGTAACTTCTTCAATTCTTAATTAGGGCTATAAAGTCTTAGATCTATGAGGAATGAAGAATGCAGGAGAGAGGGAATGCCTTTTTTTAGAGGCTATTGAATATGTGTAATAAATTCTTTTTGAGAGACAGACCATTGCACAACCTTAATCTAGTGTAAGACTACTGTTATTTAGTGTTTGACATTACTTCTTACAAGTTAATTTCAATGTAATTTCAAAATAAGACATCATAGAGTTGAATTCCTGTGGGCATTCTCTCAATTCTCCACTGCCAATTCAGCAGAAATGCCATTGAAGTGATAACAATAGCTGATAGTCTCCCAGCTCCTGCAGAAATTCAGGCGTAATGAATTGTATAATTTAATGGCCTAATTTTTCAGTAAGAATGATGATGAAACTACCAGCACGTATCATTATTCTGTCCTAAATTTTGTAGTAACTGCTGCATCTGCATGTAAGAATTTGCCAATTTATTTATCCTATTCCTCAAGCCAATATGGTTAATATGTATAGGAGTCATCGGTAAATGGGACTTGGTGTGAGTTAAAATGTAGGCACCAGAATTTAGGATGATCTCCGGTTTACAGAGAATAGAATGTGGGAGATCAGCCAGGAATTCATTGGAGTATTCAACTCTAGAGGTAACAATGCCAGGTTTCAGTAGTAAATAACTTGAAGCAAGCTGAAGTACGGCGTTATTCTGAGAGTGAATAAAGGCAATCGCAATGATGGCATTAATGTGAAACTCATTTCTGGGTGAAGTAAAACAATTAGAAGTTGAGAGGTGGTGGTGAGGTGTCGCCAGTATATATGTGAAAACTAACATGTTTGTGGATGGTTTTTACTTAGCTGAGAAATCAGGGGGAGCTAGGCATGAAGCCATAGGAGAAAGCAGAGGAAATTGTGGAAGATCAGGAAGATAAGCCTTTCCAAGTGATAAACTGATGATAATGATTTTTATGTATTCATTTGTGGGATGTGGCTGGCCAGCATTTATTGCCTGTCCCTAGTTGCTTTGAGAAGGTGGTGGTGAGCTGCCTCCTTGAAGCTCTGCAGTCCATATGCTCTGGATTACCCACAATGGGAGGGAATTCCAAAGATTAATGATAATAAACAGCAAATGAGATTTGTTTGTAAATCTGGGCCAGTAAGTGCTGACAATGGTAACACTAATCTAACTGTTACTGAAAAAGAGATAACACAGTGTGGAGCTGGAGGAACACAGCAGGCCAGGCAGCATCAGAGGAGCAGGAAAGTTGACATTTTGGGTTGGGACTCTTCTTCAGAAGGCTCCACACTGCATTATCTCTGACTCCAGCATCTGTAGTTCTTGCTATCTCCGTTACTCAAAAATGTTTCTGCAATGAATGAGGTGCTTTGAAATCTAACTCTGGCCACTGGCACCATCGTATCTGGTGCTTTGATCACTAGCGACCCATTTTGTGGGTAATCCATGATTGCTAGTTTGGCAAAATATGTTTTTAGCCTGTGAGATAACACCCATCAACATAATCTGCTGTCGCCATACCTCAGTATTTCCACTGATCTGTATACAGTTGCATGGTCTGTTAAAACTAGACAAGATATCTTATTCATAGCAGCCCATGAACAAATCGCAACTGTGTGGAGGATTATAAAACAATCTCCAACTGAACCCAAAACCTGTGTACTGGAGACACTATTGCAGGTGGTCACAGGATTTGGCCTACATTCTATGCTGGATTGCACTTTTGTTAAGCTGTCATGTCTGGCCACAAAGATGTTGGCAATGAATGTCACCACAGTCACCACCAACAGGATGCATGAAACAGACTCTAATGTCGAAAAGAATGGCGCTGAGGTAGCAAATTCCCTTGAATGGAAGCCCACGTAAGGTTGATATTACAAAGCTCTGTAGCTGAAGAATGATGTAAGCTCACCATTTCTGCAGCGGGGGCTGGCTATGCAACTGTTGTCATCACCAGTTGCCATTCACTCACAACCTGTGCCTTAGTTAGTGTATCCAACTACCTGAATCATCCTGGATGTACAAGCTTTGGAAAGTCGTTGCCATGGAAGGAGTTTGTGATGCAGAGTGCTGGTTTGTTAGATATCATGGGGACCTTTGGCTGGCACTTGTGATTCATCTATAGAAACAAAAGGAGAACTATACTGAAATTCTACCTGCAAGATACCCCTACAAAATAATGCTAAATTGAATAATAATGCAGGCTGTGGTGGGTTACTGCCATATGAATAGTTTGAGTGGTTGAATGGAGAAAGAATAACAAATTGTTTACTCTGAATTCAGGAACTGCGGCTTCACTGAGGCCTATACTCTTCAGGTAAATAATTTACAGAACATTAAATGTGGTCTGTTCAAAATGACTTGGTTAAAATTAGAGGGCTGATCTTCTGATACAGTTCACTCTCTTGTGGACAGGACTAAACCCCCTCAAGCATATCAAGGAGATAGCCTAGATCCTAAGGTTTATCTTATTTAAAGGCAAGTGTAAAGTGCTGTGTTTCAGATGTGATACAGTTGGTCAAACTACTAAGCTTTAAGCAAAACACTTTATTCTTACACTACAGTTAAAATACAAACAAAAAAAATTGGCATAACTTTAACTCTATCAAAATACTTAAGAAAATAATATATTATTTAACTACTACTCATCAACTGCTCCAATTTATCCCATAAACATCCCATAAACACACCCTTGGCAAAGGCAAATTCACCAAAACAGATTTCCCTCATTTGCTATCTCCTCAAGTCCAGCAGAAGCAACAGAAGGAATCTAGCAAGAGAGAGAGAATTAAAGCTCTTTGCAGCAGCAGAGAGAGAGCACTATCAAGCAACTTTAACTCCAAAACCCAGAATTTCAACAACCATATTCAAAACTAAAACTCTAGGTCTATGTGAACTTGACTCACCTAAACATGCTCCTTTTGTCTAATTAAAAAAAATGTCAAAGCTATTTAATCAGACATAGCAAGTGCTGGAGTCAGAGACAACACAGTGTGGAGCTGGAGGAACACAGCAGGCCAGGCAGTGTCAGAAGAGCAGGAAAGTTGATGTTTTGGGTTGGGACCTCTTCTGAAGAAGGGTCCCAACCCAAGACACCAGCTTTCCTGCTCCTCTGATGCTGCCTGGCCTGCTGCGTTCCTCCAGCTCCACAATGTGTTGTCCCATAGCTATTTACTCTGCTTTTCCTGAAACAGACACCTCAGTACCAGGTTGATAACATAACCCTTCAAGCGAAGTAGAACAGAAAAAATTCCACTTGAAGGCATATATGGTCACACTTTCTTATCAAGTGCTGCCTGTAACCAATCAATGCAATTAGACAAAAATATTGAGATATTAGAAATTAGAGTGGATAAAGGATGTGATCGAAGAGTTCACCTTGCAGCCCACATTTTGACAGTGAAAGATCTTGCTGCCTAAATGGTCTTGGAACATTAGTTTGTGGACTCATCTTTCAAAGCAGCTATGTCACAACAGTTTCAGTTAGAACAGGTAATGAGATGTGCTTGATGTATTGCTTAGAAAGTGCTGAATGTGAGTGCTCTCTGTACAGTTCACGCTCTGATACTTTTTGTAACCATTATGAATGCCATTTACGTTATAGAATGAAAAAAAGGGAGGCAGCCTTAAGTTGAGTGATTTCCTCAGTCTATACATTGCTTTTAGCATCTATTCCTATAGTCTTTCATTGTTGCATGGGGGCTCATAGCTCAGTAAGCTGGACAGCTGGTTTGTGATACAGAGTGAGGCCAACAGGATGGGTTTAATTCCTGTTTGGGCTGAGGTTACTATGAAGATGTCCCTTCCATAATTTTGCCCCTCATCTGAAGTTAAACGCTCAGGTTAAAAGATCACCAGTTGTCTCTCTCTGTAATGAGATAGCAGTCCAATAGTCCTCGGGGACTATGGCGACTTTACCTTTTTTAATCCTTGTTACCTCATGCCATGCAGACTAAATGGAGCCCCTGTGTTGACAGAGTCCTGAGACCTCAAACATCAACCCTTAGTTGTTGCTTCCTCTCACAAACACCTTCAAAGCAGCAGCATGAAATGTAGATACTGTGCATCCATGACCAGATTTATGCCCATCTAGAATCAAGATGTCCCTTTAAATTGTAGCTACAACTTGATGTAGGCCAGGAGCTCCCCAAGCATTATTAATTATTACATTGTGAAATTCAGCAAGGTTGACACAGTATTAATTTGGCAAGAACAAAACTCACTAATCTCTGGTCTACCAATTTAATTGATGGAGCTGGGAAAGTAATGAGATCATGAGCAAATTCTCCCAGATAAGTTCTTTATGAGAGGAATATGCCATATACTAAAGTGTACTATAATTGTACACACAGATGAACAGATGTTTTCTGTATCTTGGCTCTCTCATTGAACACAAGGTCCTGAAGGTAGGAGCCCACAGTGTGTTGCTAAACATAGCTTACTCCCAGATCACATTGAACAGTTCTCTCAACTCTTTCTTGCTCCTTAAGACTGTGAGTTCTCTTCAGAGCCCAGTATGTTTCTTCTGTAGCACCCTTCATATAACCTCTGGCCTGTTAAACAGTCAAAATTTTATTCAAACCTGTGCAATTCAATGGTTAGTCTCTTGCACCATATGACACAGTTTGTAAAACTACAATGGGTAGGTAGACCATCTGAATTGATAATTCAAGTAATGTCTCAAACTTTGAAATATATAGACAATTAGTAATTATGAACCAGCTTTAAATGTTTTAAACATTTATATTGAACAATAATTTATACTTTGTAATTTACAATGGAGGTATTTTGATTTCGCTAATCAAACATTATGCCAGTATGAATGTCAATTGGTAATACTGTTATTAATCACTGTTTTATCTGCTCACAATTATCAGCATCTTATTGATGAGGTCCTCTCATAAATTTTTCTTCCATTTTTCCGTTGACCAGTCTGTGTTCAGCTTTGCCATGTTTTCAATAAATGTGTTCTCAATTTAAAAAACAAGAGAAAGGAAGCATATGTAAGGTTTAGGAAACTAAAATCAGATGAGGCCCTTGAGGAATTAAAGGAAGCAGCAAAGAAATTAAACGAGGAATTAGGAAAGCTAAAAGGGGCCATGAAATATCCTTGGCAAGTAGGATTAGGGAGAATCCCAAAGAATTTTATATGTACAAGAGGGTAGCTAGGGAGAGGGTAGATCCACTCAAGGTCAAAGGAGTGAATTTACCCGTGGAGCTAGAGAGAAGTCCTTAATGAGTACTTTGCATCGGTATTCACCAAGGAGAAAGATATTGGTAATGGTAAGATGAGGGAGAGGTATGTTAATATTCGAGGGCATGTTGATACTAAGAAGGAAGAGATGTCAGGTGTCATGGAAAAGCATTAATGCAAATAAGTCCCCAGGGCCTGATGGGTTCTATGCCACGATACTGAGAGAGGCAAAGGAAAATATTGCTGGGGCCTCGACAGAGATCTTTGTGTCCTCTTTAGCCGCAGGCGAGGTCCCAGAAGACTGGAGAATAACCAGTGTTATTCCTTTATTTAAGAAGGGGAACAGAGATAAGCCTGGTGAGCTTTACTTCAGTGGTAGGAAAATTATTGGAGAAGATTCTTAGGGACAGGATTTACTCACATTTGCAAAAGAATGGGCTTATTAGGGTTAGTCACCCTGGGTTTGTGTTGGGAAGCTCTTGTCACATAAATTTGATAGAGGTTTTTGAATAAGTGAGAAGGGTGATTGATGAGGTTAGGCCAATGAATGTTGCCAGCGTAGACTTTACTAAATTTGACAAGGTCACCATGGTAAGCTGGTCCAGAAGCTTAACTCATGGAATCCACGGTGAGTTGGGAGGTTGGAATCAAAATTGGCTTGGTCATAAAAGACAGAGGATTGATGTGGAGGGATGTTTTTTCTGACTCTAGGTCTGTGACCAGTGGTGTTCCACAAGGATCACTGCTGAAACCTCTGTTGTTTGTAAAATATATAAATGAAAATGTAGGTGGCCTGATCAGTAAATTTGTGCACAACACAAAAGCTGGTGGAGCTGTGATAGTGAGGAAGATTGTCAAAGGATTTGGCAGGATAAAGGTCATCTAGAAAATTAGATGGAGAAATAGCATATGGTATTTAATCTGGACAAGTGTGAAGTGATGCATTTTTGGATTTCAAATCCAAGAGGAAAGTATACAGTAAATGGCAGACCATTGGGAGCATTAATATACAGAGAGATCTTGGAGTACAAGTCCAAGCTCCCTGAACATGGCAAAGAAATTGGATAAGGTGGTAAAGAAAGCATATAGTATTCTTGCCTTCATTGGTCAGGGCATTGAGTATAAAGGTTGGCAAGTCATGTTGCAGGTGTATAAAACTTTAGCTTGGCCACATTTGAAGTATTGTATTCAGTTCAGGTTGCCACACTACAGCAAGGATGTGGTGGCTTTGGAGAAGGTGCAAAAGAGGTTTACCAGGATGTTGCCCAGATTGAAGTATATTAACTATAAGGAGAGGTTGGACAAACTTAGATTGTTTTCATTAGAGTGCTGGAGATTGAAGAGTGACCATCTAGATGGACAATGGCAGCATATAGTTGGGAACCTCACCACTTGCAAATTCTCCTCCAGGTTTTTATTTACATCTTTCCATGGTCTGCCTACGTAACCCCTGCCCTATCTCCTGCTGGCTGTTGGGAAGCCTATAGTATACCCCCATCACAGTGATCATTATTCCTGGGTTCTACTCATATGGCCTTGCTGGATAAGGTCTCCAGGATATCCTCTCTTAGTACAGCTGTGACATTCTCCTTAATCAATAATGCAACTCCTCCACCCCTTTTACATCCTTTGCTATCATGACTGGAACATCTAAACCCCAGAACATTGTGCTGTCAGTCCTGCTCTTCTCTCAACCAAGTTTCTGTAATGCCTACCATATCGTAGTTCCATGTACTAATCCAGGCTGTAAGCTCATCCGCCTATCTGTTATACTCCTTACGTCAAAATAAATGCAGCTCAGACCGCCAGTCCCACTGTGTTTATTAACCTGTCCCAGACCATTCTTCCTATTAGACTTACTTGACTTAATCTCTACCTTCTCCTCAATGACTCCATATGCTGACTTACTGCTCTGGATCCCACCCTCCTGCCACACTAGTTTAAACCCTCGTGGACGACACTATCAAATCTTCCTGCAAGGCTATTGGTTTAGGTGCAACCCATCCTTCTTAAAAAAAAAGTCATTGCTGCTGCACAATTGTTGGCATGGGAAAGTGAAAGGATGGGGTATAGTGGGGTCAACAGTGATTGTAGGAGAGAAATGGGAAAGGTGAGTATTGTGCTTGGTGAGACTGGAAGTGTGTGTGTGGAAAGGAAAAGACTGACAAATCTGTTGAACATTGACCTCCTCTGCACTTGCTTCCCACTGCCAGTGGAGGTGTCACTTGGAGGGTTGTCTGCCCTTTTGACGAGGATGAGAAGAGGTGGGGTACCATATCTCCCTCTTCCAGTTGACCATCTGCGCAAGGGCTTTCATTGCAGCATTGTAGAATTTGGATATCCTGCTTGGAGTTGTCATAGATGGTATAGTCCTTTGAAATTTTAAATCGGAAAAGAACATTCTTAGACCATTGTATAGATTTACATTTCATAGTATATATTTTTGACAAATCATAGAATTACAGAATTGTACCCATGCAGAAGGATGCCATTTGACCCATTGTATCTGCACTAGCTCTTGCAATAAGCATTATGACTTAGTGTTATTCTCCTGCCTTGTCTATTTGAAAAATCATCTCATGCTTTCTTGAATGCTGCATATGTGCCATGGAGTTGCATGATCAAGTCCAGACTTGAAAGAGATATTGTTGTCTTTTGTCAACACTTGCCAGTCAAGACAGTTGTTAGAACAATAGAACCATAAAAAAGAATTATAAGTGTATTTTTAATCAGCCAGGTTCTGATGACTGTGCAAGTTATTCAGGTTTTACTCTGTTTATGAGGCCATCAGAATTCTATCAATTGAATTACAGCCAAGTGTTCCTCTAAGGCATTTCCTATTACATTTAATGTATTCTATTGGGGATATAAATCTGTCAAGTTCTGAACACGAATGACTTGCGACAGCCGGTGAATTAAACACAAATTTCTACAAACAGGAAGCCTGAAAAATTTCATAAAAAGGCCCGGGGGCCTTTAAGTTTAAAAGTGTGGACATCATTGAGAAAAAAAATTTAAATGTCTTATATTCAAGGATCAAACCAAAATTATCATGAAATGTTATTTATTTATCGACAGTGATGGGTAGATTTCAATCATGAGTGAAAGGCCAAAGCTGGTAATAATGTTTGACCTGAAGAAAATGAGAATCTTATGACTAATACCTTACAATAGCTAACTTTATCAGTTTGAGACAATAGAGACGTGCAGTGGTAGCTTGTTGAGCCAATAACCCGGAAAGCAATGGCTCCAGAACCATCCTTTTGCATTTACATCCTCAGTTACACCACAAATGAGTATATGTTGGAGGACTGCTAGCATTAAAGGGCTGTTGTTGTGCAGTGATAATGTCCCTATCTCTGGGCCAGAAGACCTGGGTCCAAATCCCAGAGGTGTGACATAGCATCTGAGCAGGCTGATTTGTTATGGACCAGACCACACCCCTCCCAAAATATTGTAAGAAAGTTGCCTAGACCCTAACGTTTTCTTATTCTAAAGGCAAATGTAAAGTTTCTGTCCCAGATGCAATGTGACTGGTCAAACTACTCGACATGTAAAAAAAACACGATTTATTTAAACACTGTAGTTGAAACACAATCAAAGAAAGAGGAATTGAAAATAACTTAACTCTATTGGAAAACTTAACAGAATAATAGACACAATAACTATTACTAATTAACTGTTCCAATATAGTAACATCCCATAGACACACCCTGTGGCAAAAAAGGAAAATTCAGACACAGATTCTCACATGCAGTTCTCCAATCCATGAGGAAAACATCACGAGAAAATTCAGAGAGAGTAGCAGCCAGGAGACATTCACTGAAACTTCCAACTCCTTTGAGACCCTAATAGCTTCTGATGCTACTCAGATGCTACTTCTGATGCTGATCTGTGAGAACTGGCCACACCCATTCAGGCTGCATTAAAAAAAGATCCAAGGCCTCCCAAGCTGTTTACTTAAGTGGTCTTCAGTAGCTAGCTCAGTACCTCACCAAATACCCTTTAAAAATGTCAATATCATCACAAATCAGAATATCTACAATGTGTATGTCAATATATAAAATGTGATGTAGTGATGATAACCTAGAACTGAAAGAGTGAAGCCAGCAAAATTAAATTTTTCATGAGCCCAAACGTATCTAACTATTCTGGAATACTTCTGGGAGTCCATAAATCTTGATTTCAAGTTAATATTTATCATTTTCCAGTTTCAACTTTTTGTTGCCAAGAAACCATGTTCCTAATGTTTCTGCAGTCATGATTTGACTACCAATGAAACTACACCGGACAATCTGACAAAAATATTCCTTTGAAATTGAAATTTGAGTATTGAGTACATTTAAAAGTGAGTAATATTATTCAATTTAGTTTGGTGAGCAACATGTGATTTGACAAACAATGTCAATTCTGTCCCCAAGGATGAAACTGATATGAATTTGGGTTCACAGCTCAACAAAACAAGAAAAATTAAAACAGGGTACCACCAATTGAACTGCATTGACAGACTTAGAGCTTACCACCTGGTCATAAAACTAACTGCCTCATCTTTAAGAAAGTTTTGAACACAGGCCCTGCTTCTGGACTTAAGCATGATACCAGCCAAACATTCGATACGGAGTCTTCAGTGAGCAGTGCATTGTTGAAAATGCTATGTTTGGGTACATGATAAACCCATGGTTCTGATGGATCAGATGGACATTGAGGTTCTTGACAGACTCCTAATATCTTCTTAGCAACCAAAAGTAAATAAAATAGTCAAGTAGAGAGTTCAATTTGAGGTCGCGTTTAAGCTTTAAACGAAGATGTTACTGCCAGACATGCTTCCAGTTTTATTGACTGCAGTTTAATTATTTTAAATTGATCTGATTGTACACATTAGGACACACCTTCAGGATAGTTGGGATTTGAACCTGGACCTTCTGACCCAGGGGTAGGTTTACTACCATTGCATCACAAGATCCTTCAACCGTAGATTATGATGCCTTTAATTAGCCATACAGATGAATATTGCCAGATTTTTTGGCACCAAGGCTTATGCATAGCTGACAAAAAAAGTGATAACAGTGATAGCTACCTGATAACAAGGGTAACTACCAAAATGATAAATGCGTGCTTCAGTTTTTGAATATTCTCTAATTGACCTGTTTAGAGTTGCTATCACACAGCCCTGGACCAGATGGGATTTGTACTTGGGCCCTGGTTCATAGGTAGAGACGCTACCACTGTGTTAAAAAGCCCCATTCTTCAGTTTGTTTATTTTTAAATATTCTCAACAACATTTGAACAGTACAAGCCACACTGCAGCACATACAATCATTACAACACAATCAGCACATTACAACTTGAAGGTATTTTCTAATCAATCTGTTCAATGATGTTATGACATCCTGAAGCAGGTGAAACTCGAACGTGGGCCTTCTGGCTCAGAGGTAGGGACACTATCACCACACCATGAGATTCCCTGTTTTCCATGCTTTTGTTTGTTGAAGGTATTTAGTTTGTCTTTAACTATGTTAATGGTTGTTAAAACAAGCCTGTCCAACCAGATTTTTAAACAGACATAAATGGCCAGCACCCCCACTAAAAACAGCTGTTTAAAAATCTGTTTGGACAGTCTTTCAGCAGTAAGTTGCTTATTGATTTTCTTTTTGGTCAAGCTGTCATCTCATTTAAGTTTAAAACAGAATGGTAGTAATATTGAAATCAACCCCAGAGTTTTTTATTATAAGAACTTGTCTTTGACAAATGATGTTTTACAATGCAGATGCACTATTTTATGAGGACAGGAAAATACTGACGGTAAAAGTAAAGTGTGACAATATATTGTTTTAATGTTTTACATCCCTGAAATGAATAGAGAGATCAGCTGTAGATTAGTGCTCCAGTTTTCTTTCACACTACACAGTCAACTGACAAATTGGAAATAGTAAATCTAGTATTTTCTTGGAGGGAGGAAGCCAAAACACAAACAATTTGAGGATCATTGTACAGTTGGAAGAAACCAAACTGAACGCAGAAAGTAAAGAAATGAAAACTACCTGAAATGTTTCTCCATCTTCCCTCTCCTGGTCTGCATGCAACTCTCAAGTAGCCAAGATCTAGACATCACTTTGCTGAAGTTGTCTGCAGCGTTCTCTGGGTAAGGTGAGGCTTTCCTCCATTCTATTCAAACTGATAACTATGTTCAGATTGTGGGCAAAGGTTGGCATGTATTAGACTGTCTACCATGCCTGATCCTTCATGCAGGGAGTGTTATGACCAGTCCCTGGGTGAAGTTACCCAATTTGGTATGGTTCCAATTGGTAAGTTGAGCAATGAATCAGCTCCTCCTCCTTATTCACCCAACTGCCTCTTGTTTGGTTACAACAATGTTAATTTAAGAAATCAAAACCCCTTCCCTTATGCATAACTTTCTCCCACCTCAAATGAATTTGTTTTAAAATGAGCCAATTAATCCAAGCTTTCTTAAGTTAATGAAAGAAGGAGTTTTCAGAAAACATGAGATTAAATACATACTGATTAGGAATGAGAAAAAGATAAAAGGTTTTTTACAAGATGTACAAATCAATCTCTGAGTTATTTGTGAAGAGTAGAATGTTGCAGCTGTTACAATGGATGTGACCAATAGTGTCACTGTTGGTAGTTGAAAAGTACTGCAGATTAACAAACTGTTTCTTTTTTCCTGGTTTTTTATGATAGTGGCTTAATGGCAGCATTCAAAGTGAGTAAGAACTTTTCCATCTCCTTTACCTGCAGTGTAGGGGTGCTTACTGACTGATCTAAAATCAGTGACCTTCATAGCACACCAATCAAAATAATAGGACATGAGGCCATGAAAACACACAAAACAGGATTGAAGCTCAAATTTAATGCTGTTGTTGGGTTGGGTAGTCAGTTTCTAGTTATCTGTTCCCATTTTAATATTTCTGTCTCATTTTTCTATGACTCTTTACAGGTGTGACATTCCATGGGTCACACAGGATACTGCCAGACAGTTTCTGAATTGACATCCAGAATCATTTTTGACTATAGGAATCCTCTTTTTAAAATAAAACACGTTGGAATTGAAAGTTTGATATGTCCATAATTGATGCAAAGCTATGTTTTGCAGTCATTACACTTGCCACTATTTCCTTCGAAATTGACACTAGAACTAAGAGGCAATATTGATCTCTTGCTAGAGGCATAAAAACTCAGAAATGCTGATAGGACATCATATAGTTTCTGTTATTACTCCAAAATATTCTTTTTCGTGGATGTCCTCCGAGGCATAGCATGGCATCAATTACTTCTATTTCCAAAATCCATGCCTGCTCACTTGTACACCTTACCATGTCACCATGTGACCATCCAATCACTTGCCATGCTATCCTTATCAAGGTTTGTTTGTTAATTCTAGCAGGTACAGAATATGCAGTTATTGTTTGGTGGTGTATCCTCAAAGTGTGTACCCTCTCTTGAAGAGTCCTTGGCCTCCTACAAGAATGGTTGTATGACACTTCAAGGATCTGTTTTTCTTTATTCTTTCATGGGATATGCACATTGCTGGAAAGGTGAGCATTTGTAGCCCATCCCTTATTGCCCTTTAACTGATTGGGCTGGAAAGGTAGTTGCAGAGGCAATTAATGATCCATCTCATTGCTGCAGTTTTGCAGCCATGAGTAAGCC
This sequence comes from Rhincodon typus, assembly GCF_021869965.1. NCBI lineage: Eukaryota > Metazoa > Chordata > Chondrichthyes > Orectolobiformes > Rhincodontidae > Rhincodon > Rhincodon typus. The sequence goes on along the minus strand of NC_063350.1, from coordinate 20,054,424 downwards.
AGGCCAGGGAAGGAGAACCAGATGGTTTTTGGCAACAATTATTAAAAGTTGTCCTGGTCAACATGACTGAGACTAGTTTTCAATTCCAGATTTGTAAATTGAGTTGGAATTTCATAAACTGTCATGTGTCCCCACAGCAACAGCCTCACCTCTGGATTACTAATCCAGTGACATAACTACTACATCACCATTTTGCTGGATAGATGTAAATGAATTAGATCTGACCACAGGGAAAAATGACCAAAGTTTTCAAGGTGCACAAGATCATATTTCAGTTCATGGAGATATTAAGTTGCCATCAGTGATTGTTGTGTACAATACACAGTGTGGGGTCTAATCCTATCACCAGGTCACTGGGACTCCAGGATCCCTCCTCCTTTGGTGACTTTGCACACACACCCGCCCTCACTGTGTCAATATTTCCTCTTCCTGAATGGTGATGACAGGAAGGCCATCCCTGATTTGCTACCTTGCATGGTGTTCTCCACTTTCTTCTCCTGCAAGAAACTTTAGAGAGTTCTTCATCTGAGAAATGAAATGTATTCAAGGGATGGAATAACATTTGTGGAGCATAGATTTGGGAGTTGTGTGTAAATTGATAGTAAGATGAGGGTGCATGTCACTGGTGGCTATTCAGTTGAGACTATGGGGAGATGCCATGAGAGAGATGAATGAGTGGATCTTTATTTTGTTTGCTCAAGGAATGTGGCCACTGCTGACTAGGCCAGTATTTATTCTCCATCCCTAAAAACCCAGTGAGCAGTTAGGAATCAACCATATTGCTGTTGAGTCAGAGTCACATGTAGGCCAGACCAGATAAGGATGGCAGATTTCCTTCCCATTGTGTCATCGTGTCATAGTCGTAAGGCATGTAAACAGACCCTTTGGTCCAACCAATCTATGCTGACCATAATCTCAAACTAAACTAGCCCATAAACAAGCCCCTGTGCTGGACCCATATCCCTCCAAACATTTCTTATTCGTGTACTTATCTAAATGTCTTTTAAACATTGTAACTGTACCTCATCCACCACTTCCCCTGGCAAGTTGATTCCACACATGAGCCACTCTCTATACAAAAAAAAAAATCACCCCTCAAGTCTTTTCTAAATCTTTCCCTTCTCACCTTAAAAATGTGCCCCCTAGTCTTGTAGTCTGCCACCCTAGGGAAAAGACACCTGCCATTCACCTTATCTATACCCATCATGATTTTATAAGCCTCTATAAAGTCACTACTCAACCTCCAACACTGCAGTGAATAAAGTCCCAGCCTATCCAGTTTCTCCTTATAACTCAATCCGTTCATTCCTGGTAAATCTCTTCTGAACCCTCTAAGCTTAAATAATATCCTTCCTATAACAGGGAGACCAGAACTGGACACAATACTACAGAAGAAGCCTCACTCAACATCCCAACTCCTATACTCAGAAGTCTGAGCAATGAAGACAAGTGTGCTAAACACCTTTCTTAACCACCTTATTTATATGTGATGCAATCTTCAAAGAATTATGTACCTGAACCCCTAGGTGTCTCTGTTCTACAACACTTCCCAAGGCCTTACTTTAATTGTACAAGTCCTGACCTTGTTTGTTCAGCCAAAATGCAATACCTCGCATTAATCTAAATTAAACTCCATCTGCCACTGTTCAGCCAATTAACCCAATAGATCAAGATGTCTTTGTAATTTCAGATAATCTTCTTCGCTGTTCATTATACCAGCAATCTTGGTGTCATCCACAAACTTACTAACCATGCCTTCTTTATTCTCATCTCAATCATTTATATAAATGACAAACAAAAGTGGACCTAGCACCAATTGTGTGGAACACTACCGCTCACAAGCCTCCAGCTGGAAAAATAACCCTCCATCATCACAATCTGTCTCCTGCCATTCAGCCAATTTTGCTTCCAATTGGCAAGTTCACACTGAATCCCATGTGATCTAACTTTACTAATTAGTCTACCTAAAGGACATTAGTGAAGCAGAGATAGTAGGAACTGCAGATGCTGGAGAATCCGAGACAACAAGGTGCAGGGCTGGATGAACACAGCAGGCCAAGCAGCATCATAGGAGCAGAGAGGCTGACATTTCGGGCCTAGACCCTTCATCAGATGAAGGGTCTAGGCCCGAAACG
>NC_063350.1:20040004-20051889 GCF_021869965.1 Rhincodon typus | reverse complement strand
CCTAGACCCTTCATCAGATGAAGGGTCTAGGCCCGAAACGTCAGCCTCTCTGCTCCTATGATTCTGCTTGGCCTGCTGTGTTCATCCAGCCCTGCACCTTGTTGCCTTAAGAAGTTGATTTGGTGGAGAAAATAACCTCTGTATACCCCATAGTTTATTTTCCTTTGCTTCATATTTGAGAAACTAAATTAGGAACTAACTTATTCCAGGTTGAACCAATGAAACTCAAAAAAAATTGCAGTTCAGATGTGTAAACAATTTTAGGGTTAAATTGAATAGTGGAGAAAAATTTTGCCCCAGTTTGCTGTACTGACATTGTGTTAACTTAGAAGTGTGTATCCACACCATTAGTGCATAATCTGGTGGATGCTATGCTGCAATAATGACTTTTCATCACAACATTGAGTGAGGTCAGAACTGTCAGTGGTACTTCTGCAACTTGATACGGTGTTAATACTTACTGACAAAGTTCACACAGGAATAATAGCCAATAACCAATGACAGTAGGTTTTCTTCCTTCCTTTCCTGATATTGCTAATTCGTTTTGCTGGTCTGCAGTTCCACAGATGCTAATTCCTGTTCAGTGTCATACCTCAGTGGCTATTATTCGTGTGTGAACTTTGTCAGTGAGTATTAACAAACTATCGAGTTGCAGGGGTACCACTGACAGTTTTGTCCTCATTCAATATTGTGAAGAAAAATCATGATCACAGCACAACGTTTACCAGAATATGCATTGATGGTGCAAATACACACACTTACAATATAACACAATTTCCTTATGAGATGCATAGTGGGCTAATGAAGCCTTCCCCATTTCTAGGTGTGCTTTTTGTGTGAGGCTGAGCATCAGTGATGATGCATGCTATTGGGAATACCCCAACCCCTTTTTCCAAGGGTATGTTTTTGGGATTGCAAGAAGAGCAGGAGGGGATTTCATTTTCTTCAGTTTTTCTGCAAAACTACAACCATAAATGTTCTAAATTGTTATAGAATGAGTCCAAAACATACTTGGGGTTTGAGCTGGAATTAAAATAACAGATTGGATAGTTTATTGATAAACTGATAAATTTATACAAATCTAAATCAATCCATCTGTCACCTTTCAATGGCTTTACTGTTTCTGTCATATAATCTGTCCGTGAGCATCTTTTTCTTGTCCGTTTTCTCCCTTCCTCTCCTGATAAAGCTGTTTTGTTTTGCTGGACTGCAGTTCTACAGATTCTAATTCCTGTTCCGTAACACACTTCGGTGGCTATTATTCCTGTGTGAGCTTTGTCAGTGAGTATTAACAAACTATTGAGTTGTAGAAGGACCACTGACAGTTCTGTCCTCACTCAATATTGTGATGAAAAATCATGATTGCTGGAACACATAAGAAACTATTGGAAACCTGTGACTTAACTGGTAGGATGCCAGAACAATTTCTTTCCCCAATCTTTGTTCTCAACAACAAATGGAAGCAAATGTTTTTACTGTATCGACCCTTTTACTAGGTGTCGTACTGTTACAGAAAAATAAATCTGCAAATCACTTCATTTTAAAGTAGTATGTTTCAGACCAGGTCATGCAATAAAGTCAATATAAAGTAGCTTATTTAAGTCAGTATCATATTTGGGCCAAAACAGTTTTAAATTTGTTTTTTAGAGTGTATATCTAAAAGATTAACTATAGCATCGCCACTGAGTCAGAAGGTTCCCGCTCCAGGACTTGAACACAAAAATCTGACACACCAATGCTGCACCGTTGAAGATGCCATCTTTCAGATGAATTGTTAAACCAAGCCCCTGTGTATCATTGTCAGTAGATGTGAAAGATCTCCTGACATGATTTTGAAGAAAAGTCGGAAATGTTATCCCCACTGCCTTAACTTTCGATAATCCCTCAAGCAAATTGTCTAGTCACTGTCGCATGGCTCTTTGTAGAAGCTGGTTGTATGCAATTTGGCAGCTGTATCACCTAAATGAGAATAACTACACTTTCATTGGCTTTGAAGCAATTTGAGATATCCAAGAGTCATCATTCTATATTGCAAGTCTTCCTTTCGTTTTACCATGAAAATGTCATTACCATTCTATGGCAATATCAACAATAACCATAAATCAGCAGTTGCTTCTGCTTGTGCTTCTTCTAATAATGCTGTGTCACCAATGTTGATTCTTGAATCTTTTGTTGATATTCTTATGAACCTACATTTGTTGCCTTTTGAAAATCAAAATCAAATGAACAGAAAGCCTTCCATCTATTGTTACAGTGATTCACTGTTGTTGTCATGTCACCAATGCTACCACTGCTGTTTACATTGCAAACGTGTTTTAGAACAGGTTGTGTAGAAAGTTTTGCCCCAGATCCTACTAGGGACCAGAAAGCAATTTCACATTGTATAGATAAAACCAAAGAGATTGGCTGATAGAGATAGTAGAAACTGCAGATGCTGGAGAATCTGCGATAACAAGGTGTAGAGCTGGATGAACACAGCAGGCCAAGCAGCATCAGAGGAACAGGAAGGCTGACATTTCGGGCCTAGACCCTTCTTCAGAAATGATTGGCTGATAGATCATTTGGAAATCAGGATTTACACTAACTAATCAAAAACATTAGTTTGAAGAACAGGTATCCAGCTGAAATTCAAAGTTTTTTTTTTCTGAATCATTAGTCCTAAACATGATGGCCAAGTTGAAGTTTCTATGTTCCGTTGAGCAAAAGGTTGGAGATTTTCACTTCTGTCGACTCACAATGGATGCCTTTTTCATTGTACATGTAGTTTACAATGTCACTTGGACATGCCTGGGAAAGAGAAAGCAAAGAATAGTATTGATTTGATTTTTTCATTGAGTTAACAATGTTTTTGGAGAACTGCCAAAAATGTTACATCCTGCAGCTCTGAGGCATGGTGGTAATATCACTATTCATTCATAGATGATGACTCCTGTTGGCAGCATTTTGTGTGTTTGTCCCTTGCTTATTTCCAGTGTATATTCAGGTTAAAGCGTGTACCACTTGAGAAAATCCAACAACTTCTTCACTGTAGTGGTTCAAACTGTTTAAAAACATTACAATCATTTAAATATTCTTTCTTTAGATGATTTCTTTCATCTTTCCCCAAATCCTTTCCCTGCCTTGAAAAAAGAAATCCAATGTTGGACTAACATTCCAGAGCACTGTATAGACAGCTCTGATAATTTGCTGCAGTGGTCATGTTTTTGAGTTTGGCAGTCATCATGACCAAATTCAATCTTTCTCCCTGTTGTGTCTTGCTATAGTTTGTTTATAACTTTACACTTACGTCAGAGAGCAAAATACTACTTTATAAAATCAATAAAGAAACATATTTCTGACAGGTGGACGAATCTCCAACTGAAAGCTGAAGAGGGTCAAAAATCACACACAACACCAGGTTATAGTCCAATTGGTGTTGTGTGATTTTTGACCTTGTCCACCCCAGTCCAACACTGGCACCTCCACATGAAAGCTGAAGAATCAAAGTATTTATCAAATTGGACTGATTTGAGTAATGTCGTCGGCAATCCATTTGCTAACAACTATGATTATCCACTTAGAAATTTTGTGTCATTGATCATAGGTACTGTGCATCCTTCTGTGGCTGGTGAACCTAACCGTAGAGCTGCATCTCCAAACATACATTTGGCACATGTTTCCAGAAGGTGGAAGTGGTCTAGATATTGTTCTGAGGAAGGGTCACCAGACCCGAAACGTTAACTCTGTTTTCTCCTTCACAGATGCTGCCAGACCTGTTGGGCTTTTCCAGCAACTTTGCTTTTGTTCCTGATTTATAGCATCTGCAGTTCTTTAGGTATTTATTTGATATTGTTGGCATTCTTTTCCATGCTCCTTTTCCCAACAGGCACTCTCTCTAAGACTTGTGTCATACTGGAGTTTCCTCCAAGTCAGTTTCTTCTGAATCAGCCTACACAAGTATATCAATGCATTGATATATACTTTGCATTTTCTGAGAGAAGACTTTGAAACACTTCCTTTGACCTCCACCCGTTTAATAATAATCTCTGCCAGACATTAAGTCAATTTCCATGATGCAACTAAAGCAGCTTTGTGGATATGAGTCGCTGTATACTTATTTTTACTAAAAAAGGGATAGAGTTAACTTCAACCCTGCTTTTACATCTGTGAATATTATTGACACTCATATTCAGTTTGATGTTTTGAAACAGTTGGTTATTTGGAGCAACCTCTATCCATGCAATATTTACTCTTGTATACATTATTGTTTAAACCAACCCACGAGGTGGCACTTAGTGAATTCCTCAAGTCCCGTTCAACTGGGAATTATACAAACGCTGTAGTAAGCCAGTTAAAATATGTAAGCAATGAGAAGCCTGATGAACTTTACATAAAAGCTAATAAATTTGAGTGTACTTCCAAGGAACAGTAGCGCAAATAAAAGCAACTTTTAGCTGTATTGTGTCTGAGCAAGGCAGTCCTATCAAGCTAAATCTTGAATAAGAGTCAATGTGTATGGGTAGTAGTCTGACTGTCGTGTCCATGCCTTGATTTCATGGATTCTTCAAATGCAAATGGCCAACAATTTTATCTGGCAAGAATGGGCACTGGAGAAAGAAATGAAGAGTTGCATTTGAATGGAAGTGTTTTTGTCTGATGATGGAAAATAATCTCTGGAAAAATAAGACATTCCTGAAAGTGAAAGAAGAAAATTGAGGTAAATGTTCAGGTTGCACTTTTTATCGTGCACGTAGTTAAGCCTTTACAATGACATAAAAGCAGAATGATGGAGGTTGGTAGAAAATACAGCGCACAAAAAAACCAAATTGAAATACTCAGTAGATCAGGCTGCATTTATGGAGAGAGCAAAGTGTTACCATTTCAAGTCAATGATCTGAAAGAGTACCTTGCTCATCAGCCAAAAGAAGAAATTAAACAATACTGAACGATTCAGAAAAAAATGTAGTAATATGTACCATACTCTTAACGATGTATAAGATAAGAATGAACTATTATAGAAAATCAAAGCCGAGATGGTTAGGATGCACACAAAAAGACTCGATTTAAAGAGGAATAGCTAGTAAACTGGTATTGGAGTTTGCAGAAAGAGGGTGTGATACCTATGAAAAGTACATTTTCAATTGACGTACAAGAAAATACTTTCAGCAACATCATCAACTTTTTTTTCATTTAGTGCTGAAATGGAGAGGAAAATCAATATATATAAAACTGTTACAGGATTTATAGCATATGTAAGGAGAAAGAAAGGACATAAAATTGACACAACAGACAGTCTTGATTGGACAATTGAATAGCAGAAAGAGTTAATTAAAGTGTGCATAAATTCTTTGAGGAATGCAGCTCTCTTTTATCAAGTGACCTAACATTCTGATTTTGTCTCTTGTTTACAAACAAATTCCATTTTATTTTTCCTGCCTCTTCCTTAAGGGAAGCACATGACCTCTGCTTAGGATCTTCCAAGGGTGGAATGTGTAAAATCAAAAATCCATGCTCCCAATTCTCCCTGAAAACCCGTGTCCTGCCCTGCCATCATTACTGAGTCTTTAAGCATCAACATTAATAAATCCAACTTTTTCCAGAGATTTTCAGTGCACTGGCTAAAAGCAGTAAAGAGATTGGGCAAGAAAATGAGAAGGGCTTGTAGTCAGATAGAAAGTAAACGTTACACACTTTAATAACTAGGCAAATGGTACAAAGATGCTACACATTTTCTTCTTTTGAAAAACCCCAAAGGTGTAAAAATAAGTGAATGCTAATGAAGCCTTGTGTCTGATTTCTGAAGTATAAGGTACTTGACATAATTGTGTGATATTATGGGTCATATATTAACATAATAATTATCAACTGGGGAGAATCATTGCCATTAGTTTTGACTGCTGTTTTGCCAATAAACCAAATGGATCTATTATAAAGGTATTTTTATATTACATATAGAAGACTTTGTGCGATAGTTTCATTTTCTTAATTAGATGCATTTTGAAAGGGCGAGCACCCATAAATAAAATTTCTTGTGCTACTTGAAGAAGGATTACTGCCCATTTGACCATTAGGGTCCCATAACATGGAAAGAAATGCAAAGCAATCTAAAGGATTCATGACATTAAAGTAAACTCTGCAATAGGACTATTACTGCAGCATTTGAAGAGGGATGGAAGAGCTTGGAGAATACAGAAACCTATAAGTTTTGTAAGCTTCAATGAGGTAAATATAGTTCCAAAGTATACAACTTAAGGACCAATTTAAGGGGGAAATAGACTCCTTTAAAACCATTTATTAAACTTGAAGCTCAACATTACTGAGGCTTACTGCCACACTTCTTAAAGGCTTGTGGAGAGAACAGCAAACAGGAAGGAAGTAGCTATTTATAATTGATATCAGTGATTTGGATATGATGACTAAATGTGATGTTTCCAAATTTACTGATGACACAAAACTAGGTGGCAACGTGAGAAGTGAGAAGGATACAAAAAGACTTCAAAGACATTTAAATAGCCTCAATGAATGGGCAAGAACATAGCAGATAGAATACAAGTGAAAAAATATGAAGTGATTTGCTTTGGGAAGCAAATTATTTCTTTTAATTGTAAATATTTGGGGATTATTGATGCCCAAAGGGATCTGGTGTCCTTGTTCATATAAGTTACTGAAAGCTAACTTACAAATGCAGCAAGTGGTATGGTTGGCTTTTTTATTGCAAAAGGTTTTGCGAACAGGAGTAAAATAAGTCTTGCTACAATTGTATAGAACCTTTGTGAGACTGCACTTAGAGTCTCATTCTGTACTGTGTACGTTCTTGGTCTATTTGCTTAAGAAAGGATATGTTTGTTATAGAGGGAGTGCAAGAAAGGTTTGTCACTCTGAACCTTGGGATGGTAGCATCCTCCTATGAGGAGACCTTGAGTCTGTACTCCTGAAGGTTCAGAAAAATGGGAGGTGATCACTTTGAAGCATAAAATTCTTTGAGTTCTCACAGCATAGATGGAGACAGGGATTACATGAGCATTTAGTAGTAGAGGTCTGGGCTCCGGGGACCACTGTGCACAGGTCAGGGGCCTGAGGCTGTCATGCTGGGCTTACTGGGAGATAGGGCTGCTGTTCTCAGGCCAGGGGGCTGGCGCTGCTGTCCTTGGGCTGGGGTGGGAATTGGGCTCAGGCTAAGGGTAACATTTATGATTTCTATCCCTGCCCCTGGATGCAGGAAGGCTCGGTTTACACTGTCTGGAGTATCTAGAAGCAAGGGATAGTCTCGCAACAAGACCTAGGCCATTTAGAACTGAGATGAAAAGAAATGTCATCACATAAATGGCAGTGAATCTTTGGAATTCTCTGCACCACAGAGCTGTGGAGGTTCATGTCCTCAAATATATTTGAGTCAGAGATGGATGAACTTCTGAATATCAAAGATTCCATTGGATATGAAGATAGTGTGTGGGCAAAATGGCATTGAGGTAGAAGATGAGGCATCATGTTGTCCTGCTCACTGTACGTTTTTAGCAAGTGTGTTCTTACTGCTCGATGGATGATTCCCAACTTCGTGGAAATTAGGTGTTTTTATTCTGTTGTGGGATGTGATTGTCATTGACAAGGTCAGAATTTGTTGTCCATCTCTCATTGCCCTTGAAAGGTGGTGGCCTTCTTGATCTGCAATGGTCGATCTGATATAGCTACGTGCAAAGTGCTCTTAGGAGCTGAGTTCCAATGTTTAGAACTTTCAGTCACATCTGTGCCTTGGAAGGGAACTTGCAGACATATTGGAATAATCTCCTATCTTAGGTAGTACGGATCTCAGGTTTGGAAGGTGCCATCAAAGGACACTTTTCTATGAATTGCTGTAATGCATCTCCTACTAATGATGCACTGCTGTCACTGTGTGTCACTAGTCAAAGGAGTGAATATTGAAGGTGGTGCTGGTTAAGTGTGCTGTTTTCTCCTGAATGGTTGGAAGCTTTTTGTGCTGTTGCACTGCAATCAACCAGGCAAGTAGAAAGAATTCCAACATCGCGATTGGGGGCACCAATAGCAGCAGTCCCTTCAGCAAGGTGACTTCTGCAATCCATCCGGCGTGGACTGGTTTGGAAAGATAGTTATTCTGAACTTTTATTTCTTTCATTTTCCTAATTTATTCTGTGATCTGTAATGCTGGGCATTTTAGCTCTTTACGTTTCTAATTATTTTCCTTAAGAATTTGTTCTTAAGAATCTGTACCTAAGATGGCACTGTAATGTGGTGACTTGTAAACTTTTCACTATACTCATTTGAGTACAAGTGACAATAAAGCTAATTCAATTCAATTCAATGTAGAATTCTCACTTCTGATCTTATGGAAGTTTTGTTTCCAAACTTGATAAATAATCAGAAGAAATGACAACAGTAGTAATAAGCAAAGTTGAACACACCAAATCTTGAAACTACCCAACCTTTGGAGCACTATCTGTTCACATGTGACATAGTTTATAAATGACACTTTGCATTTAGCAACCATCTCTAGTTCCATTGAATCAGAGTGGAAGCAAGTCCTTCTTATTGTAAGGAACTGCCTAAGATGGAACAGAAACAATAAGCAATTTGTTTTTCTGAATCAGTAGCTGACTCTCAACCATGATTACTGGAAAGACATTGATCCCAGATGCCAGACAGAGCTATTTTTGCATTTTTGACAATAGGGATAAAAACATCAAACAGAAAGACAAATAGGCTATGAAAACAGTAAGGTAAGCTAATTATTGTAATACCAGCTAAATTCTATCTTAGTAATGCGGAAGTACTTCAATACTGACAAAATCTTAATATTATTGTATTGCCATTCTAAATAGAAAAACGTATCTGTCTAAAGATTGCAAATTTTATACGTGGTGTGGAAGATGAAGATTCTCCACAAGGCAAGAAAGGTGTAATTAAGATACAAAATCTAACTAGTTCACTCTTTAGAAATGGACTAATTGCTAATGGAGTTTAATTTGGACAAGTGTCAGGTGGGAGGTCAAATGCAAGAGAAAAGTATTGATCGCCATTATGGCAGACGAGAAGAAAATGCAGCAAACCTCCAAGAAGAAATGGAAGAAAATCATCAGTGAAAAGCAACAAAAGGAGAATGTCCAGGACAGAAAGTTACTCCATCTACAGCTACAAAGTGTTGAAGCAGGTTCATCCTAACACCAGCATCCTCTGCAAAGCCATGAGCATCATGAACTCGTTTGTCAACAACATTTTTGAGTGCATCATGGGGGAGGCTTCCCATCTGGCCCATTAAAGCCAGCGCAGCACCCCATCAGGTCCCGGGAGACTCAGCTTGCTGTGTGCCTGCTGCTGCCCAGGGGAGCTGGCCAAGCACGCCATGTCAGAGGGCACAAAGGCGATGACCAAGTGCACCAAATACAGTAAATTGCAGGACCCTTAGGAGATATACAAAGGGACCTTGGGATGCAAGTCCATAGTTCCTTGAAAGTGGCAATGCAAGTAGATGAGTAAAGAAGGCGTATGCTTGTCTTCATCAGTCAGGGCATTGAGTATAAAAGTTGGCAAGTCATGTTGCAGTTGTATAAAACTGTTTGGGCAAAATTTGGATAATTGTATGCAGTTCTGGCCGCTAAACTGTAGGAAGTGTGTGGAGGTTTTGGAAAGTGTGCTAAAGATGTTTGGATAGGAGTGTGTTATCCATAAGGAGACATTGAACAAACTTGGATTGTTTTTGCTAGAGCATCGGAGGCTGAGGATCGATCTAATAGAAGAATATAAACTTATGAGAGACAGGGATTGGGTGGAAAGTACAAGGCTTTTTCCCAGAGTGAAAATGTCAAATACCAGGGGGCATAGATTATGGTGAAGTGGATGGGGCAGGGGGGAGATGGAGGTTAAAGGAGATCTGTGAGGCATGTTTTGTGCACAGAGTGGTAGGTAACTGGAACACATTGCTGGGGTAGGTCATCGAAACAGATCTAATAGCAACTTTTATGAGGCATTTAGGCAAGGAATAGAGGAATAGGGACCATGTGTGGCAGATGGGATTAGTTTAGAATGGCATGATGGTTGGCACAGACATGGTGGACTAAAGGGCCTGTTCCTATACTGTACTGTTCTATGTACTAGGTTCTGTGACCAAAAATGATTAAGTTGACACTGAATCACAGAATTATGATGATGCAGAAGCAGGCCATTCAGTCCATTATGCCTGCACTGACTCTGAGCATTTTGATTTAGTGTCAAATCCTGCCTTTTCCCCATAGTGCTGCACATTTGTTTCTATTTAAATAATCATTCACTGTGCTCTAGAATGCCTGAATGGAACCTCCCTCCATCACCCTTTCAAACCTAGACTATTCATTGTGTGTAAAAGATATTTTTCTACCATTGCATTTACTTCTTTTGCAAAACACTTCCAAACTGATCCCTCTGGCTCTGAATCCTTTTACAAATGGGAACAATTTCTCCTGGTCTACTCTGGGCAGATCTCTCATGACTTTGAAATTTTTATCAAATTTCCTGTCAGCCTTTGCCTGTCCAAAAAGGCAGCTCAAACTTCTCCGATTATCCTCACGAAACTGAAATTGGTCACTCCCAGAACTGTAAACCTCTTCTGCACTCTCTCCAATGCATTCATGCCCTTCCTAAAATGTGGCACCATGAACTACACCAGCACACTTGTGGAATGGTACATTTCATTTTCTAATGTCTCTCCATGTCCTTTGAACCAAAGCGTATCACATCACACTTCTCCAATTTGAACTTCACCTGCCACCTATTTGTCCACTCCATCAACTTGTCAATGTCTTTTTGAAATTGTATGCTATCTCTTTGCAGCCTAAAATTCTTCTGGGTTTTGTGTCATTTTGCAAACTTTGAAATTGTCCCCTGCACGTTGAGATCTAATTGTCTATCTGGAGCCTTGCTGCTATATACACCTCGAGTAGTGAATTTTGAGTGTATTTCAAAGTAATTCCTCATGTTTCAAAATGCCTTTTAGATGGTTTTAAAAGATGTGATCATAGCATTGCAGGAAGTACAGTACACAATGAGGGCATTCAGCCCCACTTTGCAAGTGATAAGGTATTGTATAAATATGTTTTGTTAACCTGAACAAACAGTTGTTCTTCACCCAATTGGATTCAGCTTGGATAATGATTCTAAAACTGAGATTTCTCTCCAGAACCCTGCAAGCAGTATTAGCATTAAGAAAGTTTACCTGTGTTTGCTGACTCTACTGGTTGGAAATATAAGTTGAGTGTAAACGTTCTTGAAATTTCTGGGGGAAATCGCACAACTGTTTGCATTAGCTATATGCCTACACCATGTTTGTTTTAAAAATAATTGTCAGGCCAATTTGTGGAGTAAAAGCAGAAATTCTGGAAATACACAGCAGGTCAGGCAGCATCTGTGGACAGAGTAGTAGGATTAACATTTCAGGTTGACCCTTCATCTGAATTGAGGAAAGAGACAAAACTAGTATTTATTGAACAAATGATAGAGGGCAATTGGGAGCAAGAATAAAAGGGAATATCCGTGATAGCGTGAAGGCCAGGAGAGGTTGATAAAAAGTTTCATGATTGACGAAGTAACGATATAAATTATGTATACAAATGAGGCTGGATAGCAACCATCTGAATGCAAAGTGTAGCAACGACAGAAATGAGGAAAAAGTGGAAACTTTTTTACTCTACCTTGTTTCTTTACTTTTACTGCTAGTTCAGTTTTGCCCACTTTTTCACTTGTTCGATAAACCTATTATACAATTCCTCCCACTTCCTACAGACAAAGGGGGTAGCCATGGGTACCCGCATGGGCCCAAGCTACGCCTGCCTCTTTGTAGGCTACGTGGAACAATCCCTCTTCCGTACCTACACCGGCCCTAAACCCCACCTCTTCCTCCGTTACATTGATGACTGTATCGG